>NC_137455.1:171247719-171769845 GCF_964235325.1 Thermobia domestica | reverse complement strand
GATCAGTCCATCATAAAGTCTTTTACAACTCAGTATAGGGGAAGAAATTCGAGATAATGTCATCAATCAGCATAAAATTAGTATTAATTGTGAAATACTGGCACGAAAGTTTTCTTTTGTTATAACAAAAAAAAAAAATGCAAAGTTGGTACAGAAGTGGTTTGCAAAATGATTTGATCATGAGATACCTCAAACCTCAAGCACCGAGTATAAAGTAAATTGTGACCTGATGAACAAGAAGACAAAAGATCAATTAGCAAACAAGAAGCCACCATTTCCAAACGTTTAACAAGACACGATTGAAGTTTTACATTTTTATGATCATTTTTCAATTGTACCTTTATAATTATGTGTGCGTCACCATTGGCAAGGAGGATATATATATTAGCGCCAAAAAATGAGTTTTCTACATATTCTCAAGAAGTACGCATATGGCGTGAGAATTTACCTTCAAGCATCTAATTTTGTTCAATTCGATGTGATCTACCAATTCATATAGGTCTTATCTCTTCGTAATATTATGCATAAACAAATATTAAAAATTAAAAGTTAATCTTAACTTTGGACTATATCTCAATAACCTAGTATCATAATGAAAAGTTTGTTCAGATTTCATGACATCTATTAATTGGTATAAAAGTGTCTCTTCTTTGGCATGGGAGACCCGGGTTCGATTCCCGGCGAAAGTTCATGTGGTTCGGATTCCACGCTAATCAGTAGGTCCCGTCTCATATAGCTTCGCTGCTGAAAGGGACGTTAAACTCAAAATCAACTCAACTCAACAAATGTCTCTTACCTTTGGATTGTCTATTATTTATTTGTTTGTTTTTGTTAAAAGCTAATAACATCCAAGAATTCGTACTCTTGACTACTACTACTAATAATAATAATTGTCAGAGTTAAAAAAAATGGGAAAATGACAAAGTTAACAATCGAGATTTTACTTAGGTAAATATCAGTATTGTTAAATCACTATCTCTTCGCAACGAACAGTCTACATATAAATGGCCACGCCTTATATTCGTAACGATGTCTGTACTAGATAGATATATATCCATCGAACAAATTTGTATTATACTTTTCTGAGATTACGGTTAGAGTAAACTGTGAAATCATGAGTTCCTTTCATCTCTAATAGTGATTTGCAATAGCTACAGCTACGTGCTTTCGATTTGTCTTGGCCTGTAAGGAGTGTTCCATTATAGGCCGTATAAGCGTTGTTGAGCTTTTTGAGATACATCGATAACTGGTTACATCACCGGTACTTACAAATATGTTTGTATGAAGAATCGTTTAAATTCTACGCACTTGTTCTAGAATGCCTAATTATTCTGGATGAGACACTGCTGCAAATAACGGATATTCTTATGAAATAGAAAAATAGACGCAGAATGTTGGGCCATTCCATGCGAAATCACCTATAATTTTAAAGCATGACCGTGCTTCAATGTCTTAGATTTTCTTCAAACTTTTTTCATACATAAATACCAATGAAAGTATGCTAAATTATTTTTTTTTACGATATTTTGGATGAGAAATGGAGCGGAAAGAAATTTTTGAGAAATGTGAATTTGGCGCCAATTTCACTTTGCGGCACACATCATCATGAAACTAAAATTACCATAACTTCGTTATTTTTCAAGTTATTGGGCTCGTTTGGGTGTCAAATGAAAGCTAAATTTTTGCTCTTTCAGTAGATTCTAAGAAACCTTGCAAACGGTTACACTGGCAAACATTTATGGACATGCAAATCAAATTTTAGGGGTTTTTACAAATTGTGCCACTCCTCAAAAGTTACAACTATGAAACTTTCGAAACTTTTTTGTACATTCATCTTAACATGTACATGGTATGGTTAAAAAATAAAAAGGGTGTTTTTCGTATTTTTCTAATTATTATTATTATTATTATTATTATTATTATTATTATTATTATTATTATTATTATTATTATTATTATTATTATTATTATTATTTTGTATTTTACATGTATGGAAATACAGTTTTACAAATTGTGTCATTGCTCGTAAGTTACAACTATGAAACTTTTGAAACTTCTTTTTATAGAATCATTTTAGTACATATACATGATATGGTAAAAAAAATAAAAAGGGCGTTTTTGGTATTTTTGTATTTTTTATTTTACATGTACAGAAATACAGTTTTAAGTTTTGTTACAAATTGTGTCATTACTCATAAGTTACAACTATGAAACCTTTGAAGCTTCTATTTATAGAATCATTTTAACACACACATGATATGATTAAAAAAATAAAAAGGGTGCTTTTGGTATTTTTGCAATTATTATTATTATTTGTATTTTAAATGTACAGAAATATATAATTTTAGTGTTGTTAACAGATTATGCGTTTCCTCTGAAGTATTGATACCAATTCCGGAATTTACTATCCGGATTCCGGAAAGTAAAATCGGAATTCGGAAAAATTCCGGAAATTTGTTCCGCATTCCGGATTTTTTCTGAATACCGGAACTTTTCCTAAATCCGGAAAGTAAAATTTCCGATTTCGGAAAATTTGGGCCATTCCTACTCTGAAGTGACAACTGTCATACTTCAAAACTTTTTCAAATAATGATCTTAGTAAATATTAGGTATGCTTAAAAATAAAACTGGTGTAATTTGTGGTTTTGGTATTACCATAATATTATATTTTTGTACTTTAACTATGACTTTCTTCTTTTCTCAAATATACCATTGCTTACATCTATCAAGCTTTAGTAACTTTTTATAAGATTAGCTTGCATTTACTTGGGAGGCTTTTTGTAATAATTTTGTGGTTTTGTGAATGGAAACCTATCAACAAAAATAAGAAATGATAGACTAATGTACATAGATGAAAACAATAAACATACATACCGGTAATACTTCTCAGAATTACATATATTTACATACAAAATGTTGTGTCCTATATTTCACAGCTCATTGTGTTTCACTGATGATATTATGTATTTTTTTTTTTTTTTTTTAATTTTGCTTTCAGTTGCGTCCGTCCGTGCTGATTGGCTTGTAAGAGATGAAACAACAACTTCCCAGATTATATTTTCAAAAGGTACCCAACAAAAGTCTTCATTTTCTGACCAGTAGAATATAGAAGGCCCAGAGCGACTCATGAAATGCTCTCTGACGTACAAAACTAATAATTACAATAATACCAAAATACTTTTTATATTTTAGCCATATTATGTATATGCTTAAAAAGTTCCATAGTTGTAATTTACGAGCAATGACATAATTTGTAACAAAACTTAAAACTGCATATTTCCGCACATCCAAAATACAAAAAATAATAAATACAAAAATACCAAAAAACACCCTTTTTATTTTTTAACCATATCATGTATGTGCTACGATGATTCTATGAGAAAAGTTTCAAAAGTTTCATAGTTGTAACTTACGAGCAAAGACACAATTTGTAAAACAATTTGTGTATATTTGTGTATTTTGTTTTGTATATATAATTACAAAAATACAAAAAAGACCCTTGTTATTTTTTAACCATACCATGTACATGTTAAGATGAATGTACAAAAAAAGTTTCGAAAGTTTCATAGTTGTAACTTTTGAGGAATGGCACAATTTGTAAAAAATCCTAAAATTAGTTTTATATACCCATTAATGTTTGACAGTGTAACCTTTTGCAAGTTTTCTTAGAATCTACTTAAAGAGCGAAAATTAAGCTTTTATTTGACATCTGGATGAGCTCAATAACATGAAAAATAACGAAGTTATGGTGATTTTAGTTCCATGATGTTGTGTGCCGAAACGTGAAATTGGCACTAAATTCACATTTTTCAAAAATTTCTTCCCGACCCATTTCTCATCCAAAAACCCGGAAAAAATTAATTGAGCATACTTTCATTGGTATTTATCTATGAAAATTTTTTGAAGGGAATCTGAGACATTAAAGCACATTGCTCTAGGTGAGTTCACGTGGAATGACCCTGTTACTTTAATATTAAGCTAGAATTGACAACATTGAAATGCATTGATAAGGTAAGACTTTCTCTCTTACTCACAGTGTGTAACATTAGAAGTTATTTCCAATATTTTGGATATTATACTCTACGTAGTCAAAGTAACACTATTTAGCTATGCCCCACTGTTACGACTTTTAGGTGAAAGAAGTCACATGATTAATAAATAATAGGAGAACTCCGATAAAAACCAAAGGCAATGCCCGTAACAAATTTCGATGGCTTATTAGTGGGAGGACCCGGAACCCAGTCATTTCAAATCGATGTAAAAGTTTATATTTTAGCTTCATATTAAACTTTTGGCTCCAAATGACAATTTCAGTCCGAGTGGACAATGACCATCCCTCTGGGGGGCTCTCTGGGCATAGGGGTCTACAGCCCCCTTTTCGGAAAAGGCAAAAATAGTAATATTTTTGTAGGTTTCGAATTTTTTGTCTATTTTATAAACATTTTTGGCTTCATATTAAAGTTTTGGCCCCCATTCACCATACTCTTACAAACTTTATCCACCTCCTGCCCCGCCCTCCCGTCCCCAGCCCCTCTATTAATGGCAATGTTGCATTTTCATTTAACATTGGGCGCATTAAGAGTGTACAGCCCAAACGGCTCGTCTGATTTAAAAAAATCCTTCCCTTTAGATTGAAAACATCTTATTTAGAGATGGTTTCCACTCTTACATTTTCTTGTAATTCTGATAATAACAGAGTTACCCTATGTCAGGGGACTTTTGAGACACCCTGTATATAACAAAGGGTGACTGGGTGCGACCTTGTGTTAGCAGAGTACCGTATGGATCCATATCTCCGCCGTACTTGACCAGCAATACACACATAGTGCCTTTTACGTTTATTACATATGCGACATACGCGATTTTTTATCCGAGGATGCCACACGGAGCCCCCTAGCTTGCGTACAAGTGTCCACTCGAACTAAAATCGAACTAAAATACATATTCCTTCAAATAAAAAGAAAGTATAAAACTTTACTACATGATGTTGAAATGAAACATATATTCCTTATGGAGCCGGCCCCCCACTATATGGTCGAACTAACAACTCTTCGCACAAGAGCTAACTAAGCACTCGACCTTTTTACCTAATTGAAATTTTCTAAAAGGTGTTAGTACTACCCTCCACGTTAGCGAAGTTAACAATGACTTAAGAAGAGTAGAAAACGTAGGATATAATAAGTGAAATCGATGTTCCATACAGTCGTGCCGATGCTGGAGAGCCCCGAGGGAACCTCCCCAAGTTTGCTTGAGCTTGAGACTCCGAAAATCTACCTATCTTTGCTTGGATCTTTGGATATCTAACAATACACATATGTGAATCTCCCATCTGAATAGGGATGCGCACGAGTCGAGTCGAGTCGAGATTTAAGCTTGTCTCGACTCGTGTCTAGACTCGAAAATATGTTTCTGTCTCGACTCGACAGTTTCTATCTCGACTCGACTCGAATTCGAGTCGAGACAAAATATAAAAGTTAAAATATACGCATACATCAGCCAGAACATTATGACTACCTACCTAATTGTAAGTATGTCCACCTTTGGCACGGATAACAACGGCGACGCATCTTGGCATGGATGCAATGATCTTTGGTAGGTCGCTGGAAAGAGTTGGCATGACATGTGCACACACAGGACATCTAATTCCCGTAAATTCCGGGAAGGGGGCGATGCGCTCTGATGTCACGTTCAATCATATCTCACATGTGTTCGATTGGGTTCAGATCCAGCGAGTTGGGGGGCCAGTACATCACTTGGAACTCACCCCTGTGTTCCTTGAACCACTCTATCACACTCGTGGCCTTGTGACATGGTGCATCATCTTATCGAAAAATGCCACTACCGTTGGGAAACATGGTCATCATGAAGGTGTGTCCGTAGTCTGCAAGTAGTGTGCGATGCGCCTCACCAAACATGGTGCCTTGCTCGAGCTCCACTAAACACATGGATGCTCACGTGAATGTTCCCCAGAGCATAATTAAGCCGCCGCATAGTGGTCGGAAACTTGGAAAAAGGGGACAAAAATAATTTATTCCGAAACAATGGAAGTTGAACTTCTCTCTATCGTTCTATACTTAATTGTTGTTCCTAAATCCATTGCAACTACTGCGAAGGTGATTCAAACAACCCCTGCTGCAATACGCGCAGTTATATTTATAGAATTTCAAGCGCCACAATACTGGAAATTAGTTAAGAACAACTGTCTCTGCTGGTCGTTCTAATCTTCATTTGAACGTCAGGAGACCACAGTTCCTTCTCTCAGTTGCCCGCGCTTTCCTTCTTTACCCCACAGACCAGTCTATCACGTTCGCTGCTTTGCGAACGTGGTGTGATGATGGAATGCATATACACAGGGTGTAAAGCAAGCTGAGAGTAGAAACGAAACAATGTAATAATATTCTAAATATTATTAAATATATTAAGGAGGAAAAAAACAGCGCACGATAGTTGGTGGTTCATGTGTTCTTGCGAGCTGCAGAAGGTGACGCCACTGATCCATAGGAAAGGGAAGTAAGGAATTTTCCCTCAAACATTTTGAAAATAATTTTCGAATATAATTTATTCTTTTACAGGAGACCACAATGGCTCAGTAGTAGAGTGTTCATCTCTACTGCGTGGGTCCTTTGTTCGATCCCAGCTCGCGCCAAGTGAACGTCGTGGTGGACAAACACAGTGTGCGTGGATTTTCTCGGCGTTCTCCCGTTTCCTGCTATTTTCTTCATTCTACCATTTCTCATTATCACAGTCTCATTTAGCCTAGCCAGCATAGGCGTGGAACGTAAAACTCAAAGATTTCATTTCATTCTTTTACACTTGATTTTCGTTATTTTTAAAAATATAATAATTACTTTTTTGATAGGCTGTAAATAAAGAAAATGGAAATTACAACGTAGCCAAAATATATTTTAAATGCAGTGTTCTGTTTATAAAAATCAAATATTGAACTTACGAAAAGAGAACACTCATATTATTCATAGTAGCGAAATTAACGACAGTAGTAGTTGAACTGTCTATAATTATTATTAATTTTATTATTATTATTATTATTATTATTATTATTATTATTATTATTATTATTATTATTATTATTATTATTATTATTATTATTATTATTATTATTTAGTTTTAAATCTTCACATTATATGAGCGTTAATGGTGTATGGCATCAGGTTTATGATTTTATCTATTGATTTTATAACGAAGTTAAGAAAGAAAATCCTATATTTTATTGAAAAACCATCAAGTTTCGATTGAAAAACTGTTTGTAATAAAAGTTTCTGTTTACTCTCTTTATGTTTTTAATCTACTATCATGTTTTAGGCTAAGTTTATCCTCCAAAACACCTTCTTCAATACATCAATACACTTACCTCAAGTTAGCATACAATTCTACAGTCAGTGTGGACTTTGGTTTTATTGACCAGGCTCCTTTATTCCTTCCTAATCTTCATTTTGTCTTTCCAGTTTTTCATCTTCATTGATCTCAGATCCCATATTACATCCGTTAATTATCTTTAGTCCGGTATATTTTCGTGTAATACCTTCTTTTTCCATTCTTTCTACATGCCTAAATCACTGCACCTTTGTGCTTTTAAATGTATTTTACAATGTCTTCCCCTTGTAATATACAGGGTGTTTCTAAACAACACCAACAACGTTTGGAAGGTGATTCCTGACACCAAGACAAGACAAAAAGTATAGATCAACCTGGGTGCACAAATACTTACTTCCTTTCAGAGTTATAGCCTGTCGAAAACATGAAAAAATCAACTTTAAAGGTCCATAGCTCCAAAACTATGCGACCTACCGTAGTCGGGTCAAGACTTCACTTAGGAAATAATACGTGTGGTAACCAAAATTACATGTTTCAGAATCCTAAGGTACTCACGAAGCAATTTTCATAGAGCGAGTTTGGCAACGGGCATATAATTTGAATTATTTTCCAACTACCTCTATATAAGCTGTTATAGAAGTACCACAGGATTCTGAAACTTGGATATTTGGATAGGGTACATACTAGATCCTAAGTGAAGTCTTGACCCGACTACAGTAAATCCCATAGTTTTCGAGCTATGGACTTTTAAAATCCTTTTTTCTTTCTTTCATATTTTCAGCAGCATATAACTCCGAAAGGAAGCATTTCTTCACCCTGGTTGGTCTATACTTTTTCTCTTTCCTATTTCTATTTATCTATATCTATCTATCTATCTATCTATCTATCTATCTATCTATCTATCTATCTATCTATCTATCTATCTATCTATCTATCTATCTATCTATCTATCTATCTATCTATCTATCTATCTATCTATCTATCTATCTATCTATATAATCTTGAGTTTTGATTGTCTCGTTATGCTTTTGTCTTTCAGTACTTGTAACTTGACATGGTAGGCCTTATTGCCTGCTCGAATTCTTTCTTCAATTGTGGTTGTCGTTCTATTTCTATTATCTATTAGCCTACAAAGGTATTTTAAACGCGTTCACGCTCTCTAATATCTTATTTTCAATCATGAATTCCGTTCTATTTCTTTTGCGTTTATCTGGTGCTATCATCATCTACTTCGCTTTTACAGCAGCATTTACAGGAACGGAATTAGCTTTGAAAACATTTATTTTAATTTCATACCAGTTTCATTTCGGAGAATAACTTTAGAAACAGAAAGTGAATATGCACTGTATGTAAGCATATTTGGTGCAAACGCAATAAACGTTGCTAGTATTTACTCAGGCTTGTATACCTTTTTTTCTGAACTTATAGTTCATCCTACCATTGGCACCCACGAGCAGATTAAGACAAAATACGTCATCGTAATTTTTGTTGATGAGGATGAAACATTACATACAAAAAAATGTATAATTTACAAAACAACGAGCTTTAATCATGAATGATGTATCATTCATGGGGGAATCACAAATAAATAAAATAAAATAAAATAAAATAAAATAAAATAAAATAAAATAAAATAAAATAAAATAAAATAAATAAAAAATAAAAATAGATGATAATTTTATGGAGGACATTATCGGGAGAATTTAGGAGGTGCCTTATAGATCTTTGGGAGGGAAAAGTAATGGGAATTCACACATTCCACCACCATATATTCAACCTAAATAATGAATGAACAATGTTATCGTAACGTATCAAATACTTTTCTATGTTATTATCACACTAAAAAGTGCATTTTAAAAAAATGCACTTCCTACTGTAAATTCTAATCTTGTTCTAAAATTAAATTTACTTGTCTCTCAATAAATGAAAGGGTATTGTTTTTGATTTGGATAGGAGGAAACATAACCCAAGATATGGAATTTTTTAAAGTTGCAATGTGAGAGAGAAAAAATATCAAACTAGCAGTTGTTGCACTCGATTGTGTTTTTACTGTATTTTCTCTCTTATCTTTCAAGAAATCCCTTTCCTTTTATTTAACGTATGCGCATTAACGGGAACGGAAAGATTTTTTTTTGTATATATACAAATGTAAGTGAGTTTCTCCACTGACAAAGAAAAAAAAAAAGAGGCCCACGTGTTTCCAGTGGAAGTTCAAGAGCTTATTTTACGATAATCTGCTTAGCCATTAATTTGCAGTAACGAGATACTGTCTCGCGAAATTTAATTTTCCACGACGAAAAATATTCTTTTTTTAATTTCTATTACTGCCAGAGATATGCATCTCAAATGCGTCTCTTTTTTTATTTTTCAAAATGACAGTATCATTAGGAAATGAAGAAAGAAGAAGAAGAAAAATCCTCGTGAGAACTTTCTTTTTATTCATAATACTTTATAAACAACACTGATTGCGTCTTTCTGCTCCAACGTTTAATGCAACTATTTTGCTTCTGAGTCTTACTTTATTAGTTGTAACAAGGTCAATCGTGTGCTATTAAACAGGGTAGAATGCCTAACTCGTGTCGTAAGATCTCAAGTTGGTCTTCACTCTTGTGTTGATTTTAGCAGGAAATCCTCCAGTGAAACCTTCATCATCGCAACCATTCTGACATTACTGGCTATTCATTTGAGAATACACACATACACACTACGAAATCCAAGTAATCTCCTTCGTCTTCACAGAAAAATTATTCCTCTAATGTCTTTTACCAATTGTGCTATTATCCTTTCTACCTTTTTTTCTTTTTATAGTATACTTTTCATTACGTCCATGCTTTGAGACAACAATTGTTCGTAAATGCTCTAAACAGTTTTTTCGTCCTTTCATTTATTCTTAAGATATATTCTTTTCTTCACCACAATATCGTGCTTTCAACATTTCTATATTGTATATCTTTTCACCAAGTTATTTCTCACACTCGTATTTCAAGTTCTTTCAGCATTTCTTATCTCTTTATTGTACTATTCGTATTTCTACTTTCTACAGAAAAATGATTCAAGGAAAACACTAGACGAAAGTCTATTATTATTATTATTATTATTATTATTATTATTATTATTATTATTATTATTATTATTATTATTATTATTATTATTATTATTATTAATTCTTTTGAGCAGTGTTTTTGAATTTTTTTTCAGTTTGGGACACACTAACTGTGTAATTTAAAATCCAATGACACACCTATAAAAATAAACATTTATTGCTATTATTATTGCAAATGGCAAGTTATTTCGTGTTTTTCGTCATAAAAGAAACATTACAGTGTACTAAAGACATGTTCCATTCTTCCTCGTTTTTAAATGTTCGATTGTGCATTGAGGCTAAGGGGAATGGTGATAATAAGATTGATGATGATAATAGTGTAAGAAAGTGGGAGGAAACGAAACTACTCACAGTGTTTGTCCACCACAAACCCCACTTGGCTAGAACTGGGATTCAACCAGGGATCCCATCCACCAGAAGTGAGCTTCCAGGATCAGCGCAGCCCCGTGTTTCCTTCGTGAAAGCATGGTTGGAATATAATCTTGACAGAATACTGCTATTTCTATTGACCAATTGTAGAACACTATTGTGTTTAAAACATACGAACTAAGTATTGCAATTACTCGAAATAGCTTGTAAATTATTAACGCATATTTTTCTTGGAGGAAATCTTATGCGGTAGTAGGCTAACGATACAGAATACAAACTCCATCCAAATTTTACACACCAATATCTATCGAACCAGGACACAATATCGCTGGTTGTTTCTTATATTCTAATTTCTTTCAGGAGACTCAAAAATGTGGTGTGTAAAACAAAGGTAAAACTTTAGGATAAGTTTTTTTTTTTTTTTTTTTTTTTTGGATAAATGGGTTATTTATTAAATAGGATCATGGTGGAGCAAATGGTAAAAGCCTAAGCTCTGGCGCAAGCCATCTTCGGTTCAGTGCAATTTGATGTGAGCTTGATGAGGACAACAATGTACGAGTATACTTATACTAGGTTATCTCAAGTTTTCCCATTTTCCACTACTTTCTAGTATCACCAATCATTTTATTGTTATCACTGTTGAAAATCACTTATTAACAAACAAACAAAAAAGAAAAAGTAAAGAAAAGAAAAAAGAGAAAAGAAACAGATTTTCTGAGCATAACTCAAATAAACTCTATGAGCACATGTAAAAGTTAATATGGGAAAACTTTACTTTCAATGTCGAACACTGCTTTGAAACGTGAAACGAAATATGTTTAATTTTGACTACCAGTACTTTGTTTTGTTTAAACGTAATGTAATTGAAGCTGAATTGAGATTTTGTTTCATTCTTGAAGAAGTTTTTTGTAACAGTGATTACGTTCATTATTCATCCCGTTGTTTTCATTTACGAGCATAACTAAAAATATATTCATTTACAGTGTTCTAGATACACTTGGAAGATTACTTAATTCTGATATCACTTGCAAGAGAAGGAATAGGGTCAGTACCTATATATTAGAGACATCATCCTGGCGTTTGACTAATAGAATTGAAGGAAAACGCTGGAAAAATCTATCAGAATGACCAGTTTTAGAATTCGAACCCAAGAACTTTTGATTACTAAGCAAGAACGCCGCTGTTTATCTACGCTAGCTCAATGGTTTCATTTGTTTCCACTTTTTTAGTGGATACATTAAAAAAATCGCTTTATAATCGCTGTATTTCCTTTACAGTCATATTATATGTAATGTTTGTACCACTTCTATTTCGAGAGTGAAAAGCGATATAGAGAAACTGCTATAGTGTTGCCAACAATCTGTTTTGGAGTCTTCAAACTGAGATGGATCTAGGCTAAGTAAATGGCAAATAAATAGATCTCTGCAGTTCGACTCCAAGGGTGGACTCGCTCCATGAAAAAGGCAGTGGTACAGATATTAAGATTACGCTATGAAAAGCACGATGCTACAGATACTGGGAGGGCACCATGCCAAATGGTTGGAGAGGGAGTATTATGTCGTTTACAAATGTTTGTTGCTATAAACATCTCATGTTATGCCTATATCCGCATATGATTTTAACTATAAGACATCATTTTGATATAAAAATACTTCAAACGAAAAACCGGTTTAGTTTGATGTTTGATTACAGATGACAGCAGCAGCGCCTCGGCAGTATAATTCAGGTCTGCCAACCACACGCTCCTTTAAAAATTAACAGAGATTTATAAGTCATAGAAACTGTTCTGTGTATAATTCCAGAAATATAATATAAATATTTCAGTAAAATTTGTTCATCTTAATTTCATTATTAAATAGTTTATTTTTTGAGAGAGAGTGGGAGGAGAGAGATAAAGGGAAGGGCGCACCGGGCACTTGCCCAGTTACCCAGCGGTCCAGTTCATCCCTGTCCGATTCTCGAATTATATTTTAGTTTCTGTTTTACGTTACGGCACAAATACACAGGTTATGAAGAATAGAACCGTGAGCTCCGAAGCACGAAGTCATGAATCGGGTACAATTAGCAGATGCACAGACCATAATGTAAGATCAACCCTCATTGTGTAAGTCGTACCTCACCTGGAGCTGAGCTGGATTAGAGGACCACGTTACCAGTCCCAGCCACTCTCTAATTAGATGTCCCCGAAACAGAGCGCCATCTGCACTCGCGAGTCACGAACTAAGCCGCACAAGTTTATCTGTAATGTTTTTAATTTATTTAACATAAAAAGAGGACTTTGAAAAAAATATTTATTGCTTTGACTGTTTACTCTTCTTACAGAACATATTCAAACATTTTTTTTTCTAAATCATCCACAAACATTATTTACAGCTTCTTATTTTTTCAGAAAGTATCTGGAAAATTGCTATTTGACAAGCTTTTTCTCCACAAAACTTTCACATATATTTTTCGCTTTCTCTCTGTTCCTCTTGTTATGTGATTATCAACAACTACCTGCCTTCATTTCACTGTCTGATCTTCCATCTTCAATTTTGTTCGATCTCTTTTCTACGGAGAAAGCGGAAGCCGAACAATCTCAGTGTAACAGGTACAAAGTGGCTTTGCGGTGATTCTTACAAGAAAAATAAAAAGCTTTGTCATTAAAAGAAAAAGGAAAAAAATTGTTCTTTTAAAATTGGTGAGAAATAATTGAAAACATATTAAAATAAAGCATAATCTATAATTGAGGGGGTTAGTGCAACAGTGGTCTAACCCACATTTTTTTAAAATGGAGAAAAATCAAGTTAAAGTTAAACACATGTGGTTGTTTGTACAATATAACAAAAGCAAGCACAAGTGAGTGAATGTGTCATACATTGTATATACATATAATGTACAAAAAAAAAAAAAAAAAACGTGTTTAAGTTTAACTTGATTTTTCTGCATTTTAAAAAAATGTGGGTTAGACCATTGTTGCACTCACCCCTTCAATTTAGAAGAAACATTATCTTCGAAAGTTTTTTTTAAACACTTATTTTACCTTGGGATCATGAAAATTTAGCATATCAATTACGACATACAATATAATCTTCTTCAAAGATGGAGGGAAAATACGTGCTTCAAATGATGAATTTGTTCTTTAGTACATAGTATTCAAGGGCGGAGATGTGAACCTGCTCACCCCGATATTGCGGAAGGGAAACGATAAAGGTTGAGAAAAAGCTCAATTGCTCTTCCATTAATAATGAGTTCATAGGTCTTTATCATAGCACTGAAAAGGGGTTTCTCCGTAATTGTACTAATTTCTTTAAAATAATTTTAGTTGAAAATAATCAGTAATCACTATTTTATAGTACAATATTTATAATATGTAACGTTTCATTGTGCAGTAGTTAAGGGAATGAACTAAAATATGTACTGACTTCTGGATGATGATCTACCTTAATAAAATCAATGTGAAACATAGCGAGGGGAGTGAAGCTCAAGACTTATCACCCACCTCCTCGTATGAAAAGCATTCCAGTAAACATATCATACTACACCTAGTCGTATCATTTGAAGACTGACTTGACACAATTTTCAATGAATATGCCCAGATTGCAACTATTTTAAATGTGATTTACGTTTCACTGTACTGTATATATTATGATTGAATAGCTTATAATAGGTCTATTAGTTAATTTTAGTTTTGTAAGTTACAATTTATAATAAATGTAACGGGAATTTACATAAAAACTGTAATTTATTCTTATTTGATGGATGGTTTTCTTAAATTAATTGGATTTTTAGTAATTTGAATCGTTGCGAAAAACAAAGAGAAAAATTTCCAATTAAAAACTGCTGTGTAAATTGAAGGACATTGGATTTTTGGAATTGCTCTGTTAGAGGGCAAGGGATAATCGTGGGATCGTGAAGGGGTGGTTATATTGAATACTTGAGCAGATTGAAACAAATAAAAATAAAGAAAAGAAACATATATCAAAATTGATTCGAACTAATCGTGCTTGATTGCAGAAGGACAAGTTGTTTGTAGCACGAAAGTACTTATTTGTAAGGAAGTCGCAAAACTATCATTAGAAACAAATCACAACACATCGTCGCCAATGGATTTTTTCCCGTTATCTTGGAACTCAAATAGTGATGAGCATAAGAGTCTTCCAGTTGCAGTCTTGCAGTTTTTGCAAGAGTCTTACATGCAAGACCAAGACCAAGACCAAGACTAAGACCGAGAACCCCGATGCAAGACCAAGACCAAGGGGTGCAAGACCAAGACCAAGACCAAGACCATACCAGCAAGACCAAGACCAAGACCAAGACTCTTGCGCAAGAGTCTTGCACAAGTACCGGCACTACTTGAATTTTTTTATATAATGTAAAAAAAGAAGGAGATGGATTTCTTGGCTTCAGTAAAAATGCTGCTGAAGTGAATGTATTCCAGTAGTTTATGCAATTCGTGTGAGTCGATCTGCCCCTGTAACATATAGCTACAGTATGTTGTTTTCTGAATTGGTTCTTCACGTGTTCTGTAGATATTACTCGTTTTCAAGCCACACAGGTGTCATTTCGCACCATGTGAACTTTTATGGTGGATAAACACCATGTGCGTGGGTTTTCTCGGTATTTTTTCGTTTCCTCCTACTTTCTTCATTGCACCTCTTCAGTCATTTCTCATCATTACCGTCTCCCTTAGCCTTGGTGCACAATCGTGGGACGTTAAACTAGATACTTCATTTCATTTCAAAGCATATTAGTGGTGTTCTTCCTTCAAAACTAAAGAGAAATGTAGATCGAACATCAGTAATACCGTACACCATAGCTGTCGACTACATGGGTATGGCCTTGGCCCCGAGACTCAAGCATCCATTGGAAATTTTCAATGTGTACTCTTAAAACTAATATCGAAATAACATTTTCATGACATTGACAAACACTTAGTGCATGTGATCGCAAGTTTGATTTCATGGGCGGATGCTTATACATTGAATAATTGTTTTTTAATATTTAGGCTCGTTAGGTATACAACACATCGAGGATTAAACAATATAATATTATACAACAACAATAAATTTATATTATAAACTTGAAAATGACTATTTTTGGGACTCCTAATCTCTTGAACCAGCAGACCGTTCTAAATCAAATTTTCAACATAGACGAGGTTTGGGCCTGGGAGTGTTTTCATCATTTCACTTTAACAGTAAAACTTAGGGGAGGGGAGGGAGGAGTTATAAAATAATAAATAAAACTTTATAACTCTTGAACCAAACGACCAATCTCGATCAAATTTTTAACATAGATGAGGTTCTGACTTGGGGTGTTTTTTTAAGGGGTGTTGGGTTGTTCTGACTTGGGGAGTGATATCTGTCAGTTCACTTTGAAGCAGCAATGTAGGGGAGCAAGAGGAGGGGAGATGTAAAAAAATCAATATAAATAAAAATAAAAATGACTAAGTTTGTGACTCAATAACTCTTGAACCGATCTCAATCAAATTTTTAACATATATGAGGTTCGGTCCTGGAAAGCTTTTTAGAGTTTGTTTCACTTTGATGGTAGAACCTAGGGGAGGAGGTAGGAGGGGTATATATATAATAAAACTTAATAACTTTTGAAACACCCGACCGATCTTGATCAAATTTTCAACATAGATGAGGTTCTGACTTGGGATTTTTTTAATCAAATCAATTTGACGGTAGGAGGTAGAGATGGAAAATGTACAAAAATAAATAAAATTTAATAACTCTTGAACCACCCGACCGAACTCGATCTCATTTTCAACATAGATGAGGACCTGAGGTGGTTTCTGTCATATCACTTTGACGGTGCAGTTTAGGGGAGGGGGAATGAAAGATATTTAAAAATGATCGAAAATGACTCATATTAAAATGGAGTCTATAGTTTTTGTGGTCGCTGAGATAAACAGTGACACTTCCGATGCTATTTAAATCCAAGTTCAACCCCGTAGCTTGGCGGAGGGAAGAGAAGATATATAAAAATGATCGAAAATGACAAATATTATTGTCGAATCTATAGTTTTCCAGTTTGCTGAGTTGATTACTGGCACTTCCGATATCGTTTACGACCAAATTCAGCCTCGTAACTTGGGGAGAGGGAGATACATAATAATGATTTAAAAAATGACCAAATATTAGTGTTGAATCCATAGTTTTCGGCGTCGCTAAGATGAACAGTGATACTTCCGATCCCGTTTAAATGCAAATTCAGCACCGCAACTTGAGGGAGGAACAAGATATATAAAATTATCAAAAATTACCATTATCAATGTCGAACTCATGGTTTTCGAGGTCATTGATATGAACAATGACACTTCCGATGCCATACCTCGCAACATGGAGGTGAAGGAGATATATAAGTTTATAGAAAATGACCGATATTAGTGCCGAATCCTTAGTTTTGGGGGTCTCTCAGACGAACAGCGACACTTTGATGCCGTTTAAATTCAAATTCAGCCCCGCAACTTGGGGAGGAGGAGGAGAGATAAATATAAAAATAATCAAAAACGACCTATGTCAGAGAGCGCTTTACTAATAGTAAAAAGCGACTAACGAAATATATTATTATTACTATTATTATTATTATTATTATTATTATTATTATTATTATTATTATTATTATTATTATTATTATTATTATTATTATTATTATTATTATTATTATTATTATTATTATTATTTAACCCAACGAAGTGGGTAATTGATGCTAGTAAACCATATTCACAAGTGAGACTTCAAATAACTTGGAGTTTGATGCCGTTATTTTGTATTTCCAATACAGGTCAAAAGTATTTATATAGATTGAATTTACACAAAAGACATAGACAGTTGAATCGTTTTCAGTTTTCACTCAAATTATTCTAAAATATTAAGAGTTTTGATTATAATAATTATTATTTTAATTTTTCTCTCTCTTTTTTAGTCAATATTGCTAAATATATCATGGTCTTCTTCAGTATTGGCAGGTTACTTCTTGCAACTGAGAAGCTTCGATGTTCGGTGGTCCTCAGCTAGTCTCTTCGTCTTGACGTAGCAATTTCCTGTTTTAATACCTTCTTCAACTAGTCTCCTTCGCTCCCTCCTTCTCTTTCCTTCCATACTACCTTCCAGCACGTCCCTCATAATACAGTTCCTCCTCAGCCAATATCCTAACCAGTTCCTCTTCCTTCTCTTAACAATATCTAAAATTCTTCTTTTTTCCCTACTGCTAATTTTTTAACACCTCATTCGTTGTCCGTTCAATACAGCTAATTCTATGCTTTTTTCGCCATGCCCACGTATTGAATTCCTACAATTTTTCATCACTTTTGCGTAATGTCAATGTTTCTGCCCCATAGAGTTCATATTGGAATCAGTAAAACAAAATCTCAATATTTAATTGGAAGTTTGATTAATACAAGGATGACCTAATCGTGGTTGAAAGAAAAATCTGACGCCTTTAGAGTGTAAAAATAATTTTGCAATTCATGGTATTTCAATAATCTGTGCCGTCTTGATTTATCTTTAATGCGTCTCAGGGGTAGCCTCCCCAGTTTGGAAACCAGTGGAGTGTTGAATCTGTTTAAAATATAAACAGATTACGAAACGTTGTGATTTAGGCATATCTTACAAGTAGTGAAGCGTGGGTACCCATTAAAAAAGGAAAGGTCATCACCTATGTTGTACACTATCATGATACTTACACAAAGTTAAAACTATATTACATTTAGAAACTTGCATTGTATTTCCGTTACTATTGGCGCATTGTAGAGTTTATTATCCCTTATATCCATAGTAAAATTTACCTATGAAAAGCTTGAGAATTCCTAAATGCAAGACTTGCAATACTCTTGCATGCAAGACCAAGACCAAGACCAAGTCTGGGTCTGTAAGACCAAGATCAAGACCAAGGGTTGCAGTGCAAGACCAAGACCAAGACTGGATGTGCAAGACCAAGACAAAGACCAAGACCACCCCGGCCTTGGGCTTGGTCTTGCATTTGCTCATCACTAAACTCAAATACTCTAGATTTAGCTACTACCCCCAAATTGGCAACATTTCTTTGGGAGAAAATACTTTACACTGCTGATCCACGTCTCATTCTCTTTCATCACCATGAGTAAAATAGCATCAAACTAAACACCTATCGCTAAACTTCGATAAACAAATAAACAACAATGAGTTTTTGCGTGGCCTCCTATTATCAGATCCTCTCGATGAGGTGCTTACTTTCAGGGGTGTATGTTACATTACACTGATCTCACGTCAGCCAAATCGGGCTTCCACATCACAACCAGGTTTGCCAACCATACGATAATTTAAGCCTTAATAATGTCCTTGCGATAACAGGCGAATCTACGACAACTTTAGAAGCACACTTTTTAGCAGCGCATTAAATAATTATAAAACACACACTGAGGTTTTAAACAGTTATACCTGATAAAATTAAACAATAATGATTTGAGAATTGCTAAATGGCTAAATAGCAATTCTTTAAATTCAATTACGTTTCAGAGGCGGCTCGTGGCTAAATAAATAGGTGAGGCACAGAGAACCAGGTCGTAGTGTTAAGTGCAGGCCCGCAACTATAGGGAGCAGGCCCCCTTAAGCTTTTCGTAGCCCCTCCAGACCTCAATACAAAATGCTATTATTAATACAAAAAACAATTTGTAGGAGAATTTTTAATGACTTGCCCCCTCCAACATATTCATGCCCCCCCAAACCTCTGAGGCTGGTTGCGGGCTTGGTTAGGTGGCGGTGAATCGGCTCTTCGCCCCCCTGTTGCAGGATTTCCCCCCGATTTTCCCCCGCTGCTAGTAATCTAATAAGCATACTATGAAACCAATCACTTGAGGAGGGCATAACAGTCGACGTTTCCCGCGTTGCAGAGGCGTTATTGACGCCATTGACAATGTTATATCCGTAGAAGACGAACTGGCTTTCGTTATCTATATCTCCTTATATTTTGTTACAAAATACATTGCTTTTAGGATAACGATCATCGGGCTAGAACCTTTTTTCTTCCTTCAACATTGAATCTATCTATCTATCTATCTATATCTATATATATATAGTGTTCGAAGTGGAAAAGAAAAAAGCAGAGACGATATGCTTTATTATGATTTTAACTCGGCATACCGGCTATCTAAATGTTGAAATACAGTGAGAATGTGTTGCCTGAAAGTTAGCATGTCTATTTACATTACCACTGAAAGCCACTGGAGAGCTTCTTTTTAGTTACTGAAGGGGCATGGAGAGACTTTGATCCCTCGTCAACAACTTCCCATTTAAAAAAAAAAAAAATAATAATCTTATGTTGTATTATAGAGAATTATATACGAAAATGCTCAAAAATCGAGTTTTTATATTCACGATTTCCTGCAACAAAGCTCCCGGATCCCCACTCGACTGAGAGATATTCCAAACCTCCGGAAGACTCGCCCTTACAGTAGACAAGCCCTAACTCCGCTTATGCTCAAAACACAACATTTATATGAATTAAGAGATGATGATACACGCGTAGTCGCTAACGCTCTCGCCTTTGGTGTGAGCGGTCCCGGGTTCGATTCCCGGTGGGGATACTCGGTCGAAAAAGTGTAACATCTTTTTCAGGCCAGCCATCTTGAATGAGGTTTTTCCTGGGTTTTACTCATTCACACCAGGCAAATGCCGGAATGGTACCTAATATAATGGTCCTAGGCCGCTTCCTTCCTTTTTTCGCTTTCATCGAATAGTGTGCTCGCCGAGGGAAATCATTCCTCATGTACGTGACGGGCTAAATGGCCTTCGATGCCGACAGCCCAGAAATCTAATTCATAATTCCTAAGAAGACACACACATACATACGAAAGAAACAATTCAATATGGCACATCAAAATATAAACTAGACGAACTTTGAAGACACCTCATTAAAAAAACAAAAGGTAGGGAAAAGATAACAAAAATTTCGGTGTTGTCAACTTAGAAATTATTTCTACATAAGAAACAAAATCTTTTTACGTGCACAGCTGTTCCTTAATTACCTGATTTATTAAAGGTATTTAGCATCTACTCTCCCGTGACGGTATGACTTGATCACTAAAAGACAGAGGCGGTATGCCTTCATCACTGAAAAACCAGAGGCGGTATGGCATACCACCACATACCATCTCACCCTACACGCACAATGCCACTTGCTTGAAAACAAGATAAAACATGCAAAAAACCACGATGTTGCACCCGCTATCCGTCGATTTTCGCGCTCTTGCTACAAAAATGTGTTTCACAGTATTGCTATAACTGTTATAGTTTTTTTTTTTTTTTTTTTTTTTTGCCATCAACATTTTTAGCATGTTTACTAGAAATTAAGTATAAACTACTATATATTTTGAAACCAGATATTAAAAATTCCCTTTAAAGGAAATATACTTCCTCAGTAAAACGTTCTAAAAGTTGAAATGTTGTTCATATGAAGGAAATAGCAAATGTAATTCATTACTTCTTTATAATCAAGCTTACGTTTAAATTTATTCAATTTGCTACACTGCATACCCTTCTCTGGGCAACAACGGAGAGTATGACAAGTGTCCCTCTCTGGTTCAAGCATGCGCAGTGCGTGTCAGCGGCACATTTTCAACAGGCCTCCCTTGAAACACAGAACATTGGAGTAATTCCGAACCCAAGATTTTTGCCCTTAGGTTACCCCTCTCCCCTTTCAAACTGCAAGAGGGATGTTTTCGTTGCAACTGCTTCGCTGCTGAGGAGGCTCAATCTGTTTCAGGCCGCACTACAGGATTGGAATTTTTAAAACTAAAATTATCATGCCAAAGAATATTCATTTTCGCTTTTGCCTTTAATTTCTTTTAAATTCTGTAATATTTTACAAACATTTTCTGCACTTGAGTAAATGAATTTTAAGAAGTCTGTTTTCTGTTATACATTAAATAATTTGAAATAAGTTTTATTTCAAAAACTACATAGTAATGTTGAGTTAATTTGGAATTTATTGCAAATATTTCATTTACTTTTGCTCAAGAGTATAGGTGAGGCCAGGCCTCATCTGCCTCACCTGACGAACCGCTAGTGTTACGTTTACAAAAGGTGAAAATATTGTTGTTCACAGTAGTGTTAATAAAGATTTAAAAAATGATGAGAATAATGACTCCGATTTGGAGTTCGAAACTGCAAATTACTAGATAACTTTATTATATATTATTAATATTATTAGTAATATTATACTTGTTTCTACAATCATCACGTGGGTAAAGAATAGGCCTATACGATTTTTTTATACTATACGATAATTTTAGACAAAAATCGATAATTTTGTTCTCTGAGATTGGTAACTCTGATCACAACGTTGCAAACGTCAGTGTAAGCAGGTTGATAGGCAAAGAACAGTGAATTGGTAACTTGATAAGTGAATTGGTCGACGTAAAAGGAGCACACAAGCAGTGGCGTCGCCTTGTGCAGTTCGCAAGAGCACGTGAACTAGAAGTCTGCACGTTCCTGAATGTTTAGCCAGGGCCCGGCCCGTGTATTTAAATTGTGAGGCCCGACCTGAGTCCGAAATATGTTTCAGCATTTAGGCCAGAGCCCGGCCCAAGCTCGTGTAATAATCAAATGATCCCGAATTACAGAACTTAATAATTAACGCAAAATTGTATTTTTATTTACAGCAATTAGAGGTTTAATTTTGCAGTTATGCTTTAAAAGTTCTCCAGAAAGGACGGTGCAGTATATATCATTCTACAGTATATTTACAAAGTTAGACCCGAAAAGGCCCGAAAAATATGGTTCTATATTTAAATATTTACGGCTCGAGCCCAACGTGCTTTGTAGGCCCAAGCCCGACCCGAGGGCATGTCGGGCTTGGCCCGCGGACTCAGCCCGAGCCCGTACAGACCTCTAACGTGAACCACCAAGTATTGTGCGCTGTTTCTTCCTCCTTAAGATATTTAATAATATTTAGAATATTTCTTCCTCGTATATTGTCGTTTCGTTTCTACTCTCAACTTGCTTTACCCCTAGCGTATATGCATTCCATCATCACATCACGTTCGCAACAGAGCAGCGAGCGTGATAAACTGCTCTGTATGTAGTACAGAACGGAAGCGCAAGCAGCTGAGGGGAGGAACAGCTGTCTCCTGACGTCCAAATTAAGATTTGAACTATGAATATAGACAGTTGTTGTTAAGTAATTTCCAATAATGTGGCGCTTTAAACAGAATCAAAGAATGAACTGCAATTTAAAACAGAAGAATATAGTGATGTATAACATCCTTTCAATCAGTTATCTACATTTCTTTTCATCTCAATTTCTTGTAATGAAAATAAACTAATGGAACAAAACATCACGGCTTTCTCATGTCGTACAGAGGGAAATGGGAGGTTTAGAACCCTTCCCCAGAGATTCTTAAGTTAACGCAGAACAAAATAAATTTTAATTTATTTTCAAGACTTCTTTTTTAATACGTATAATGTCTGATTTCTCTTTAGGCTACAGTTTTCCTCTCTAAATAAACTAAATGTTTGCAACAAAAGCGAATAACTTATCAAAACATACGGTACTTGGTAACATTGCTACAATAGTAAAATCTTGAGTATTGTGGGAACCTGAAGGATATTTTGGAACTGATTTTTCTATTTCAACTTTTATCTTTAACACATCCAAAATAGAAAGAAACGAGTATTGTTATATGGAGTCACGTACGGTCAGGTGTAACATTCCTAAAAAAAAGCGAAAAGGGTTTTTTTTTTCTTTGGGGGGAGGGGACACCTTGCTTCGGACATTGTACTTTGTGCGCAGAAACATTGCCCTCTCAGTGTTTAAATTAACAAAAGTGAAAACGTGTTGTGTGGGGGTATACTAATTGACATATAAATGTTTGCTAATATTTATTATTTCTTTTCCATAATTTCCATCAGCTATGTACTGGTAGAATTTTTCGTAGGTATACGCTCGACAATTTTCAAAACTATAATTATCTCCATCCTTATACCTTTATTACATCTCTCAAAGTAAATATATGCTGAACTATAAAAGAATAGGTGAATATAGTCCGTGTACTCTTGTATACCCTTCTCGATAAGTTCATTATTTTAGGTTTTCCTAAAATACTTTCTCAATAGTAGTGAATTTAAGGCCTGTTCGATACGGAAACATTTTTCGGAAGATTTCTCGTAAGAAAAATCTTCATCATTACCCTATTTTATAGAGCGATTGCAAACTACTGTATATTTTTTTTATTGTACTAACGGATTGTGAAAGTTTAGAAAGAAGTTAGAAAATAATAAATTTAATTTAAACCAATAAATGACTGATAGATTGTGAAACGAAAACATCATTGTTTTACTTTTGAAGCGTCTTACATGAAGGGAATTAGCAGTGGACGTGAATTGTGTAATATATTTGCGACATCTAATTGAAAAAATAAAAAAGTATGAAAACTGTAATAAACACATTAAAATTATGCTGTATTTAACTGGTGTGAGCACCAGGGGCGCACCCACACGGAAAATCTACCGGACTCAGATCCCCCCTCGAAACCTCTTAACTCGACAATCGCTTGTACACTTTCATAATAAAACTAATTGTTTAGTGGAGAAATGACTGATGTAGTCTAAAGATTTGATGTTACACTTCATCTGTACTCTTATTTCTTAAATTCTAAATTTTCTTTTTGGAATATAGATGACAGGCCTTAACAATTACATATCATTCATCGAGTGCAGAATTACATCGGATCAATCCCCCCCCCCACTCCCAAACTTTGGACTCATCCAACAAAATTTTCTGGGTGTGCTTCTGATAAGAACGTCAAATATTCTTTCACCATTCGTTCGCATGGTCATTTCTATTAATACTCATAATAATCTTGTAGAAAAAGAAGCCACATTCGCTCACTTTTGATTGATTGTATCCAATTTTGGGGTGTTCAAATATGCTGTATGTCTCTCTTGGGAGTCCGAAGATTCTAGTAGCTCTGGTGTTTTCCGTGGTTTGGTTTATTTCATGAAATGTCCTGTCCTTCTCATTTCTATAGTGACTATTGTATGTTTTTGGTGGACAGGCCTCGGGTTCAATTCCACATGGGAGAGCATCAATCACATTACAATAATCTCCTTTTTAAACAGTAAATCTCCTGTTATGTAGTCTATCTATTCTTTAACAGAGAATGTAAATACGAAATAAATAGTTATGAAAGTGTCTTGAGACAACAATGCAAAAGTACTTGGATAAAACGGCCTATGCAACTATCATAATAATTTGATACATTTCATGTGTCGTGTATACTGTTAACAGTTTACAAAACAGTATATCTAGTAATTCAAATATACGAAGTAGTAGACGGTTGGAGACATGCCATTCCATTTAGTACATTGTCGTGAAATTGATGATGCGTCTGTAGGAAGAGAATTGTAAATAGTCGGACGTTGACTTCAGAAACTGAAAGTTGTTTTACCATATTAAAGAACATTAAAACATTTCAAGGAGTGTCGTAGCTCAAAATAGTCTTAGTGCATTAGCTCTAGTATCAACAAAGAAAAAAAATTGTAAAAACTAAACTTCAGGAGAGTTATTGACAGGTTGATCGCCCAGAAGAACATCAGAAATTATTTCATATACGAATGAAATGAGGCATTTGTTTATGAATGTGTGCTTCTTATTATATGTAAATATATAAATAGTTACTTTCATTGATTGTTATAGTTTTTCATACTTAGAATACTGAGAGAATTCTGGAATTATAATTTTCTAATGGCTGTGAACTACCAAAAAAATTATACACGAGACACTACTGCTATGGATCTCTCATCACTGTAGGCATTTTATAAGGTGCCTACTTTTAAAGGATTGTTATAAAACAACTATTAGTCTTTCGTGTTATTGACAAGAAATTTGTTATAGTGTTTTAGCTATAGTGCAAAAGAAAATTATTTTTACAAATGACTCTGTTATATACGCATCTGTCTGAGAGTCGATCCTGCTCTCTACTATTTCTAAGAAATATATTACTAAAGTGGAATTTTGATATCGTCTACACAATCGCCTTGCTAGTTAATATCAAAATATATGAAAGTTTGTGCAGTAGTAATAAACTTGTAGCATTACATAAACAAAAGACGTATTTTCTCTAGTAACATATCCATTATGCATAATAAAAACAACTTTATATGAAGTTTATACTGTGTTTTGTATCGAATGTAACATAATAATCATTAAGACAGAGAATAGCTGTTTTTTTTAAAAAAAAAAACTTAGTATATTACAGGTGGGTGAACTATTGATGTTATCGTATTAGATATGTTAACATTGCCTCATTGCTTAGTTGAGTAGTCTGTGCATGATGACTGTTGTATGGTAGTAATATAGGAAAGGAGATGTATGTATTCAGTTAATATATTAAAAAGCTCAGTATGCACTACTAAGTAGTTTCATATTATTTCACATCAAATTGGTAGCAAAGTGTGGTTTATATGTGAAGTACGTGATTTTAAGTGATAAAACAAGTGCATAAAATGAATGGTATTAATAGAAATGAACTCCTAACAGAGAATACTTACGTGTTGTCACTTGTTAAAGGTAGGTACATTGCTAAGAACAAAGGAGTTATGCAGTGATATTCTTTAAAAAGTCCCAGTGCAATAAATTGAATACAAAGAGTGGATACATAAATATGATGAGGCATTCAACATTATTTTATTATATTAACATTATTTGAGGAGTAGATAGCATTATTTATAAACAAAACAAATTGTTAAGAAGGTTTTGGATGAATTAAAAGGGATTCATTGAGATGACGTTTATGATGAAATAACATACCTCAGATTAGAACTTTAAAAAATCCAGATGAAATCTGAGGGAACAAATGAGCGATAGCATTCCGTTGTTGACCAGAAGAATTAGGTCACAGTATTCTGATAGCAGCATTCATAAATGACTTCAAAAGTAGGAAAGCACTAGCATTAAATGAAAGTTGTGTACATCTACGGAAATATCGTGCTTACCTAGGGGAAACTTATTCTCTAAATTATTTGCCTTTTAATCTGCATCGATATCACTTTCCCTTTGTAACGAATCATTTGAAGAAACTACATACAGACAACTGATATATTACATATTCACGTCAAGTTTATTATTTTTAAAATACAATATTCATAGAAATAATGTTTAAACACCTAAAGGAAAAGAAGAGAAAATCTTTTTGTTATAATCTTAAAATCTTTCGGAAATACCAGAAATTGAGGAAATGTCAATATCAAAATTAATTCAAGAAGTATAAACTGACACCTTTCCGCTTCAAGTAAATATGTAATTAAGTTTATAAGATACAAGGTTGGCAATTGGGAAAATATTTCTTAAGGCGATTTTGATAATCAGGATAAGGAAGTACTAAAATATAAATTTAATAATATGAATTATAATGTAGGTATTTCAATGTTCTATATGTACTTTAGACATAGTCATCTTTAAAAAAAAACACTGTCTACCCACATCCCTTTAAAAGAACATATTCTCCTAATTATACATAGAATAATTTAATATTTTAATTTAAAGCACGAATCTGAAAAAAATATTTTTTCGAGATCCATTCTCCAATTTGCGCGTAGGTCTTCCTAATGATCTTTTTTTTCGATTAGGTTTCCTACTTGAACCTTCTAGACAATGTCAGGTAAACGGTTCCTCGTTATGAAGTTCCCGCCATTCCCCATTCCTATCCCTCTTGGGTCCGAATATTCACTTCAGGATTTTAATCTCAAATACTTTCAGTCTGCGTTCTTCCCTCAAAGTAAGTTATTATGTTTCGCAACCAGATAGCACAACAGGCATAATTACCGTTTTATATAATTCAAGGTTCAATTTCTTCGACAGAATTCGCGAAGACAAAAGATGTTTGACTGAATGATAACCAAATTCTTTGCTTTCAATCAACATTTGCGATCTTCTTCGTGGCTAAGCGGTTAGTGTACGCGTCTTTAACATGGGAGACCCGGGTTCGATTCCCGGAGGGAGCTTATGTGGTTCGGATTCCACATCAATCAATAGGTCCGTCTCATATAGCCTCGCTGCTGAAAAGGACGTTAAACTCAAAATCAACTCAACTCATTCAGTCATCATTTAATTCCATCTCAGATATGGTTTTCGTATGTTAATATTGATCCTAGATATTTTAAAGTATCCACTTTGCCAAAAATATTATTTGATATTATAACGAATCTCCATAATTTGCAGTATTATGGTCACTGAGAGCTTTTATGTATTTAATTTTCTCTGTATTTACTTCCAAACCCATGTACCTGGAGGCGTTAAATCAAACATCTGCATTCCTTTCTATTGCTCTCATATTATTCCCTATGAGATTTACATCGTCAGCATACGTCATAACCTGGTGAATACCATTCAGCCCTAGGCCCTGATTGCTATTTTTGATTTCCTTCTAACGTATTCTCTGAACAAAATTGAATAATAATGGTCATAACACATCTTGTTTCAGACCATTTTCGACGTTAAAGCTCGTGGAAAAATATTTCGAGATTTATTTAAACAAATCTGAATTAATTTAATTAACTTTTTCGATATATCAAATTCAGTAAGAATATTGTATCATGTTTCTCTCCTAACTGAGTCATAGAACTTTCTAAAATCAATAGGTAATTGATGTGCGGGATGTTGTATTCCCATTTCTTTCGAGTATTTGATGAATGGTAAATATTGGGTCGATTATCCCTTCAAACCATAAGTTAATATCAAAAACTATCAATATTCAATTCATAGAAATAAACTACTAGGTTTGTAACTTTACGGAACTACATAGTCTGTGAATGATAGTTGGTTACAGTTAATGGTAAATGGAGCATTGTTGTGAAATCATATTTTAAAATTCTTTGTTATTGTGGCCTTCACCGTGAAGATAACTTTAAAGTGTAAACAGCTTCGTTATTGTGTACTCACTGTTATGCCGAAAAAGAAAGTGTAATTTTTCAGATAATTTAGATGCACACTATCTATATATGAAAGAGTTCGATAAATTAACTAAAAACTGGAGTGTACAATATCTGCAGTTCAATATTTAACATCAGTCACGGAGGCAAGTTAGATATTACGGACCACATCAAAAGTAAGAAGCACAAACTTGCTGAATCGGCAAAATTCTCAAAACAGGTGTTGCCTACATTCTCGAAATACGAAAGTATAATAATGAATAACCATGACTAATTACAAATATAGTATAAAGTTTCATATGATGTCTCGACATTTTTAGTCAATTTTTTTTAAAAAAGGAGGTTCTGAGTTTGACTTCTATCTATATTTCTTCGTGATTACATCGAGAACCGTTGGTCAGATTTCGATGTGATTTTCACGAAGGAATAGATTATTTCCAAGCAAGTTTCTGACTTTGAAATATTTGATCATTTTCAATCTAATTCCTACAACGTCTGATAAACTTATCCTAAAACATGCGATAACCAGATATTAAACAAAGTAACGTGGGTTGCATACAATAAAAGGGGTTAAGAACATCTCTAAATGTTCTAGAGGGGCTTCTTCTAATGGATGTAAATCTTGGTTTGTTTACTACCCATATAAAAAAAATCTATCGAGAATTTTCGCCCCTGAATTGAGGGCTATCAAAGTTGGAGTTTGAACTTAACCAACATTTAAATTATAATAATAATAATAATAATAATAATAATAATAATAATAATAATAATAATAATAATAATAGAATAAATCACGAACTGCTGTTTTTTTACAATAATCTATACATAATCTATACATAATGGGTCTAATAAGCTCTATATAAAATAAGGATTTTCTAAAATCGATGAAATAATATATAGGCCTATGTTAAAAAGTTTTTTAATTGTATAATTATCTAGTGCAAGTTTGTAAGTTGAATGAGACTGACCTAACTCGCAAAAAACAATAAACGTGATCCTCACGTAACAAACGAAGATGATGTTAGATGGTTCAATGAAACAAAATAAAATTAATTAATTTTAAAAATGAGATCACCGCCACGCTCTTTGCATTTAATAATTTCTGTACCTTTAAGAAAGAGAGTATTAATACATAATTATACACGAAGTTCATTATACTGAAGATACATTCATTATTTACTTCTGAGAAACAATGAAATGTAATAACATATTCTTACCAGCTTCTTCCTGGCTGTCCTCATCTTCCTCAACAATGGCCTGCAAGTGGGTAACAATATCAACATGGCGGTTAAGAGCTTCCAGTTGGGAATCTACGTGAAGCAGTTGTGAATTCAAGGATGTCAGATCTTCCGACCTGGAAACAACAAAGTTGAAAACTATTAATATTAGAAATGTATATGATTGGTCAAAATTTAAAGGCAAGGAAAAGTTTAACACTATATTTTAAGTTATATCTAGGAATCATTTACAATATCTGGACAAGAGCCTTTTAGGGTCTAAAAGGAGCTTCAGACAGAGATCTTAAAGATGAAATATATATCCAAAATAACCAAAAATGGACTTGATTCCCTTCTGCACTGAATGCGCCATATATCAATAGTGCTAGTCACCTACTTTCGGGGTAACTAAAAGGAGGCCGACTAGGAGAATTCTAGAATAAACTCATTACTCATGAAATTAATAATAATAATACTATAATGTAAATTATATAAATAAACACATTTCTGGTGACAAATGGCATGATATATTAAAAGATTTGTTGGTTTTCCATTTTAACCTATACAAAACTTAATGTCAAATATAAATTTCTGCTCAAATGACATAAAGAAATGTTAATTTTCATCAAACATTGAATTTTTAATTTTGCCGTGTTCACCTCCTTAATACCTAAAAGTTGACGGAATCAAGATATGTTAAAGCTATTAATAAATATGTTAGGTGAATTAACGTTTTAATTGATTGATATTTGACAACTCAAGACAAGTTACTTGAAGCTGTAAAATTTGAAAAAGTATGCACATATGCTTCTGTCAGTTTACAGATATTTCTTCTAGTTTTTTTTGTAATAGGATTTAGCCTTTCAAATGTTATTTAAGAAAGTGCACCAAATGTTTCGAAGAGGATGGTTCATACAGAAAAAAAATTGAGATTGCTTCTAGTTCTTCTTTTTAAAGAGTACTTTATTACAGACACTAAAGATGACATTACTATACAATCTATCCAGTGTCAACTTGAAAATTCAAGGAGGGAAGAGGTTCTGGGCAGGACCGGATTAAGGGAGGGGCTTAGAGGGCTGTAGCCTCGGGCCCCCAGGTGGACGAGAGCCTTCAATCTGATCAAAATCTCAACTGGTTTTCTAAAAAGAACCATATAAGATACAATCATCATAAGATAAAATTTGACCAAAAATATGAAACAAATTTCTTCGTTTATCGACAGTCTTAATAAACTAGCATAAATCAATAAAAAAAGAAGATCGACTATAGTGCATGAAAATCGTGATTCATATTTTCTCTTTGAATAGAAATGTTCTTCAGTCTTATGTAATTATAGAATATTCAGCCCCAATCCGGCAGAAAAATTAAGTGATTGTGTAGATACACAATAGGTTATATTTGTTTTATGTCTACAAGTTCCGTCTATTAACTCTGTATGCGTGGAGTCGGATAGAATTTTTGACCACAATAATAGACAGTTTACTTCGTTTGTTCCCTAATTTCTCTACGGTACTTTTACCGAAGTGTATTAGGCGAAGTCAGCAGCTGCCACATATTTTTCTAGCCCCAAGCCTCCAGATGGGTTAATCCGGCCCTGGTTCTGGGAAAGATTATGGTGGAGACATACAAATTAATCATATCCGAATTTGATTATCAGAATAAGGCAAAAAACTTTCTGGAACTTCATCTCTTTAGGTTTAATTATGGAGGATGTTCAGAAACAACACCGTTAAAATTTAGGAAATGACTTATTATAGGAAAACGCATATTGTACGTAGCATTGAAAAAGAGACAGAGAGACAAATTGGGAACAAAATGTGAGATCACGGTTGGGTAAAAAGATCGCTGATTTTGAGGAATAGATTTCGTTAATGGGTCAGTGTATGTGGACCAGTAGTTTTTCTGATTTAGTATCACCCTCTTCAAGGAAACCTCATTAATTTTCTCCCTTCCTTTAAGAATAACCCTTACTTCTTTCCATTTCCATGTCCACGTATATATTAATGGCATTTACGGTTCAAAATAATCTCCAAATCTTTTAATCTGACCTTGATGCGATATTTCATTCTCAAATTATGTCAGTTCTCGTCGATGAAATAAAGTTATTCAACCATTTTGTTCTGTAATCTTTATCAGGTTTTCGTATGAGGAAACATTACCCGAAATTTGCCGGTATTGTTTCCAAACACTGGATACAAAGTGACAACGCATCTCACACACAAGTATAAAGGATTCGTTTTCCCGGAGTATAGAGGAAATGACACTGATAGGGAATAGGCTGGGCCTTTACGAAATGGAATAATAATTAACATTTGCGTCTTATCAATGAGCAGAAATTAGGAAATTCTCTTCGAGAAATGCACTGAAATGTACTTTGAATTGGTTTACTGTCTGCATTATTGTATGTATCATATTACTTAAGAAAATATAAGAAATTTATTTATCTGATTATTACAGTATCCTGCTTTAAAATGGTAGACTTGGAAGAGGAAGAATACATATAAAAAAAGAAATCTCTTAACATATTATGCACACTGTATGAATTTTTTATTTCTAAAAAAAGTGAAAGTAATTTGTTCATTGTTTATACTTTCTTTTCTATTCTCTTGTACTTGTGGGTTGCAATTCCCACGCTTTAAGTAAGTCGGTAGAGGCTAATCTTGAACTTGTAAGTAGGCCGGATGCAAAACAAATGGAGCGAAACAGTTGTTGAAGTACATGATACACACCTAAACCGATTTGTACTGCCTCTTCTACCCAACTTCTCAAACCACATTAAAAAGAAAGAAATAAATTGATTTTCCTCCCAGATTGTTATGCGACAAGACAAACATGGATTGCCTGAACATGATTTATACATTGATGACTGATTAAAGCTAATCTCTGCACGTAATGTGCTTTAATGAAAAGTTTAATATTATGTATACGTATCGTATACGAGTAACTATATTTTTTGTATGTGTTTCTTTGCTTGATCATTTTTACAGTCGAGGGCCAACGACTAACTTCTACGTCCTATACCGGAAGCCTCTGTGTCATCTCTGCAATTATCCCGTTCTATTAACTTCTGAGAAAGGAGAAGATCATGAAAGATCACTTACTTCCGGCCAAATTACTTTAATCTTTCCTGTTTATACTGTTCATCAAGCACCGTTGTTTACTCAAACATGAAAAGTGGACAGGTAATAAACATTGAACTTCAATTGTATCGTGTTATGCAAGAACGAACTAAGAGTCATTTTTTAATAATTTTAATAAAACAAAGTGTGAGTTTGATGCTCGGCTAAAGTAAAATGATCTCTTTTACGAAGAAGTGTTGGTGTTTTCTGATGATTTCATTTTTTTACCCTTACGATCTAAAGTGGATTAGGAAGCAAGCGTCACATTTACCTGAATTTTCTAATTTTGTCGCTTAGTTTGCTTTTGCATAATACGGTACAATTCGTAGTTCATAATGAAATCAATTCAACTTCATATATTGTATATGCAACTTAGTCACTACATACAGGATTAAGTAAACTGAATTATGTGACTATCATGTTCTTTTTAACACATAAAAGATTTACTAATGATTCAAAATAAGATTCATTGAACAGGAAATGAAATGAAATGAAACGTTTAAGTTTTACGTTTCACGATTATGTTAAAGGAGACGGTAATGATGAGAAATGAATGAAATGGTGTAATGAAGAAAGTGGGAGGAAAGGGAGTACCCGAGAAAATCCACGCACACGGTGTTTGTCCACCACAAAGCTTACTTAGCACGAGCTGGTATCGAACCAAGGACCCCATACACCAGAGGTGAACGCTCTACCACTGAGCCACCGCGGCCCTTTATTGAACAAGAGTATATGGTAGATAAAACATTAATGAATTAACACTCTCCCAGTGGTTAGCGTGTGCCTTTGGTACATGGCGTCCTGGGTTCGATTCACGGAGAGCGTTGAAATTTTAACACATTATGATGGTTTGGATTCCATTTTAAATTGTATGTCCACGTCTCGTATATCCTTGGCGCTGAAAAGGGACGATAAAGTAAAACCAACCAATTAATGAATTAAGGAATAGTTTGGAGAAAGAACCTTGTAGCTGTGTGCGGTCCTCTGGGCATGATGATGATAATGATGATGGACACTAAAGATTAAGTGGAACTTATCAAATTTTATAAGAACGAAAAAGTCATGGAAACAAAGAAACAGAAATTTAATTAAACAACTTCCATTGTCTATAAATCTAAAATATCACGTATTAGTATTAGTAACTATTTTCCATGAAAATTTGAAAGAAAAAGAAGGAAAAGGAGGAGGAGAAGAAAAGCAAATGCCATACGCAAATCATGTAGGGAACTAAACTGAACAGCGTTTTTGAATATAAGGATGGTCCAGACTGACTTCTTAAGTTAACTACTAAACTGTGGAAGATTGTGGATTACGTTATGCCCTGTATTATTACTACTTCCAAGAATAACAGTAAAGTAAACAAATAAACGCTTGATCGAGTCATACCGAATTATTAACAAAACAATATCCTAATTTTAATGCTCACATCTATCTAGGTATAAACCTATTTGAAAAATAAATCAGGCCCGATTGGGGATCGAACTAGGGCCGTCTTGGTGATAGACAACTTACCGACCATTTAACAGCGACTGTATCATTCAACGGTTCTAACTACAATGAAATAATATCACATTAATTATTAATACTACTGAGTTGCAACCTGTAAAATGCTACGATCATCTCTCTGAACGATGGTTCCGCGGTGGCTCAGTGGTAGAGTGTTCATTTGTGATGCGTGGGGTTCCTGGTTCGATTGCGCCAAGTAGGTTTTGTGGCGGACAAACACTGTATGTATGGTTACTTGAGGTCCTCCCATTCCTCCCACGTCCTTCAGTCCACCACTTCATCCATTCTCATCCATCTCCTGTAGTCTGCGCGGCATAAACGTGGGTCGTAAAACTGAAAAATTGCATTTCATTTTCTCTGAACGATTTCTGCTATGAAAAGTTTAAATTGTGAAAAGTTTCCAAATTCTACAATATTATTAGCGATTAACGAAAAAAAGAGTTAAAAATCAACATAAATCAATCCATAAATCGCATCAAGCTGAATAAAATGATATGGGTGAGTCGAAAAGTGAATGCGTAGTTTTTGATAAAATCATGAAAAATGAATTTGTTTGTAAACCCAAATATTGATGCTGTACGAGTCATGATAGCAATTAAGGCGAAAGTGATACAAGAGCACAAACTCATCTAGTTCTTCCTTATCACACTTGCAAGATAACACTACATAGAATGGTTAACAATAGACTGTTGACGAATGATAGAAGCGTATTTTTTATTTGTTATTATCTATTTCTATTACAGGAACACTTTTCTTATGAAGTATCCGCTGTATTGTTATTGTTATGTATTCATTATTAGCTATATCTTGTTTGATAAATTTTACGAATTATGGTATCTAATGCACTGACTTCTGGTGCGTGGGGTCCCTGGTTCGATCCCTGGCTAAGTAAGTTTGTGGTGGACAATATCGTGTCCGTGGGTTTTCTCGAGGTACTCCCGTTTCCTCCCACTTTCTAATTCCATCATTTTTTCGTTATCATTCACTTGCTGTAATCATCTTCTCCCTTAACCTAAAGGACATAACCGTGGGACGTTAAACTGAAATACACTTATTGAACTCTACTGTAAAACATGATAGTAAATTACAAATTCATTGGAGACTACTTTAGATTTTCTTTCTTATACTTGATGATGCGTGGTGTTAATGTAATCGTCAAGACTATATGTACTTCTCCTCCACCTGAACGACCGCAAATGTCCACTTGACGGATAATGAGTTATTTCGAACAATACCACAAATGTCGGTATTGTAAATGTTGCGTAGCCTAATCGAAACATTGTACAAATAGCTAGGTGCTTAAGATGGATAGGATGAGTCGCTTGCTTGAATGAGATGTAGAGTTCTTGTTGGGATTCGTCTGAAAAAAGGCATCTGGGTAGACCAAGAAAGGGGGGGAAAACGTGAAGATGGGATTTTGTAAAGGAGGTTTTAACGACCCAGCATTAACTCTGCAATAAGTACTTGTATATCAAACTAGCATTAAATTGTGATTAGATTTGTTTCTCCTGCTATAAACTTTTGGTTTTTAAACCAACAATGTTAGTTATAGTTGCCATATGAAATTATTTATTACTGAACACTTTTCCACAAGAAGATGGAAAGGTATGTAAAAAAGCAAGGGAGAATGTGACTCAGGATTAGAAATGTAAAAATCCCTCCAATTTTTTTTTTCACGTTTACTTTGCCGAACATATTTTGGTCTTTCTTATACATTTAAATTTTAATGAAGAAATAGCAGTACGTTTCACTCTTCCTTTTCCATTATAATATGAAAGATCTTCTAATTACCATATTCTGAAGAAATTTTTTAAAAATGAACAATTTCAAGAATATAAACAAGTCTCACAATCAGAGGGTACCACGTGAAAAAGTTTGGTTTGTATGGCAAGATATTTTCTCAGTTAATATTGAAACTGGACGTTGTAACTAACCGCTCTACATTTTATTAGAGAGATGAAATATATTCTTGGAATGCTTAATTAACTGGAGAAAACCACTTCTCTCTATCTGTTATTGTTTTTACTCTATAGTGATCACCATTAAAACATAAAGTGGTTGATTTTATGCTACTTCCGGTTTTAGTAGAGAATACAGTAGGAATGGAATAAATTCTTGGGATGCTTGAAAAAACCGCTTCTCTCTATGTATTATGGTTTTTATTCTATGACGATCAACATTAAAAACAGAATTAGTTGATTCATGCCATTTCCGGTTTAAATAGATGTTAAGAGAGAATATAGTACTTATTCTTAGAACGTTAAATCTCTTCTCACTGCCTCATTGAAACCAGAAGTTGTAGTAAATTTCTATTATAAGTATTATTATTACTATTAATTATTAAGTATTTTGCCTTTTGGCAGATCCTGGGACTGAGTTTTTTCCTTTAAAAAAAAATAGGTGTAGGCCAGGAAATGTTTCTTCCACCTTCCTTGATCTTCAGATTCCTCTTTTAACTCCCAATATTTTCTTCTAGTTTCCAAACCATTGATCAGTTCTGTTCTTCCTATTCCTTGCTTTCCTTCCATCTTTGCTTCTATAGCGCTATAAAGATGATGTCTTCGCAAGGTGTGTCCAATGCAATTGGCTTTCCTACGAAGAATGCTACCTAAAAGCATCCTTTTCTTTCCTACACATTTTAAAATATGTTCGATCTTTGTTACTCTCTCTGTACTTGTTACATACTTTATTCTTTCCAGATACGTGAATACTTGATGTTTCAATACTTGAACTATCAAATCTTCAGGAATAATAATAGTAATAATAATAAACTAAAATTATTATTATTATTATTATTATCTCGTAGAAGATTAAAAGTTAGGAGCTCATTATCGCTCAGGTCATACCATTACAACCAGAAACGTGATATTTGGAAATAATATTTCGGTTTTGTTTAGTGTTGCACACGAGAAGAGGGATTTCTCATCTCGTTTCTAAAACAAAACAAACAAAACCGAGATGACAATTAACATTTTACATTCGACTGGACAAGGCTAACTCAAATTATCGTCCCGCTTTTGAGATAAGAATCGAGACGAGACGAAAAGTATCGTAAACATTTCTCCTTTTATCTCGATTCTCGAAATAGTGTATGTCTTTCTTTGAGTAACAATTGCTCTGTAGATTGAATCTTGTATGCTATTTTGTTACTTTCTACTTTGGAGCTTACAGAATTATGGTCTGTGTAGGTATTTTAATGGTAAAACTTTTATAATTACTTCTGTATATCCTAAAAGCTAGTTTATTATACAGGGTATTTCAAATAACACCGACAACGTTCGGGAGGTGATTCCCGACACCAAGATAAGACAAAAAGTATAGACCAACCTGGGTGCACAAATGCTCCCTTTCGGAGTTACACGCTGCCGAAAACACGAAAAAAATGAAATTTAAAGGTCCATAGCTCCAGTACTATTGGACCTACCGTGATCAGGTCAAGACTTTATTTAGGAACTAGTAGGGTCTATGTGTCCTATCCAAATATCCATGTTTCAAAACCCTGCGGTACTTCTGCAATAATTTTTATAGAGATAGTTGGTGAGTACTTCAAATTATATGCCCGTATCCAAACTCACTCTATAAAAATGTTGCGCGAGTACTTTAGGATTCTGAAACATGTATTTTCGGATAGCGCACATATTAGTTCCTAAGTGAAGTCTTGACCCGACTACGGTAGGTCCCATAGTTTTGGAGCTATGGACCTTTAAACTTCATTTTTTCATGTTTTCGCCAGCCTATAACTGCGAAAGGAAGGAAGTATTTGTGCACCGAGGTTGGTCTATACTTTTTGTCTTATCTTGGTGTCAGGAATCACCTTCCAAACGTTGTCGGTGTTGTTTTGAAACAAGTTCCAAATGAAGTTATGTGTTCTTGGTGTTTGATAAAGCTTGGGTTTTAAACTGTGTTGTGTACTTTCTCCTTCAAAATGAAGTGCACGAAAATAAAAAAAAAAAAAAAAAAACAATAACGACAATAGGCTCGGCTACATAGGCTTTTAAGAGTACATTGATATAAGAAAACATAAAATAATACAGCATTTCGGATATTTAACTTTAAATACTATTATTTTACATTTCAAGTTTGACAGCTCCCTCGTGGCTAAGCGGTTGAGGAACGCACCTTTGGCGTGGGAGACCCGTATTCGATTCCTGGCTGGGCCTCATATGATTCAGATCTCACGTTAAACTGTAGGGCCACGTTTCATATAGTATCGCAGCTGAAAGAGACGCTAAACAGATAACAAATCAAATATTTCAAGTTTGGTAGTTTAATAAGCTTTGAAGTTTAGTTTGATTTAATAATAATAAAAAAAATACTGTTCTTTTTATTTGCATTATAAATTACGAGATTTATTCAAAAAATATTCAACTTTTATTAATTTAATATATATATATGTATTCAAATGCTACAACCTTCTTCAAAGTAGTCCTCTTAGGCTTTCACACACTTATTCCATCGGTCCTTCCACTGTTAGAAGCGCTTATGTACTTTTGGGCTGTCCACAGATGCTCTGCCGCTTCTGCATGACGTCTTCTCTGGAGGCGTCAGAGGCTTTCTTTCAGAGGCATCAGGTTTGGAAAAAGTCAGCAATCACATAGAATCATCATGTCATTACAATAGGGAGCCTGACGAATCAATGTGTATCCAGAAAAGTGTATCAAATGTGAAGATTACGCAATGAAGGTGCCCATTGCTTTATCCCACAAGGCCTGTCAAATCTTGTGGACGGTTTGCATTTGGGATCTCCACGATTAACACAAAATTAAATGCAAAGCGTTGTTGAAGTTTAATTTTGCCAAAATTTTTGTCTAAAACTAAATTCCGACGCCATTCACTTATTATTCATTAGCGGTCTGTCGGAGACTGGCTGCTTCTGCTGGCTGGAAAGATGTGCATTAGGATCACCCACATACAAGTATCAAACCATAACTCCTTAGCTACATTTGTTTACTTCCAAAAAAATAAGGTAGGGTATTTTTTTTGAAAAAAAAAAACGTAAATTTTTACAGGAAAATTATGCCAGGTACAAGCTTAAACCTAATGCAATAAATTTATGTAAAAAGTAATTCCCTATATTTAAATAATCATAGTTATAGCTTATTTTATAAGCAAGATACAACATTTTTAAGTTTGACTTTTTCGAAATTTCAAGGAGCAAGGGGGAAGCTCGCTCCTCAAGGCAGGGAACTTTTTGGCTTTTATTTCCTTGAGGTCGACATGTTTATCCAAAATGTTAAAACTTTATAGTTTCTTCTATGTTATCTAATTGCAATGGACTATAATGAATTACAAGCTTGGATTTCCGAATACAACTTAAACATACTAAAACTATGCTGTATATTAACAATCAAATTTATTTAAATTAAAAATTAGAGACTAAAATGAAAATTTTTGTTATTCAAACATCTCTATATTGTTTCGGATCATTGTTACTTTATAATTAAATAATCAACAAACGGTCGCTAAGAAATCAGTTTCTTTTATTTGCGCGGTGTGGTTCTACGTAGATTATAGAAATACAGGTAAGTCATCCCCACTTTTTTTTCTAGTAGCGTTGAGGATAAAAACGTTACTAGGAATATGTGAAACCTATTTACTATACTGTATACTAGAATTACCATGAATTTACGTAAATATGGTAGTTTGCTAACTTGGCTGTTAACATTACTTAGGGGCAACGGAGGGAAGGGGAACAGCGCCCCGGAACAAGACCTTCTATGAAAAGGAAGCTTTGACGGTTGTTTACCTTAATGGTATCTTCCTCAGATTCCTTTCCCCTTAGTAATTTGCAGGCCATGGGCGCTGAGGGCCTATATACAATCAATTGGCATCTTCTCAGGCCCGGCAAATTCCCGAAAGATGCTTAAATGTAAGAAAATAATTATGAACTCAGTTCCTTAAACTACAAACTACTGTAGAGATTTGCAATTCTACCAGTGAGCTATATTTCCCAAATTAACGATTAGTTTCTTTTCTTTCTTCAAAACGACGACGAAAGCATTCCTACCGAATGCACAAGCGTAAGACTACAGTATATCCTATGTTTTAAATTGTTAACTTTAGTTGCACAAAATACTAAATTATTATTATTATTATTATTATTATTATTATTATTATTATTATTATTATTATTATTATTATTATTATTATTATTATTATTATTATTATTATTACTGCTAGTAATACTGTGCATTGTAGAAGCTAGCAGCAACCCTTCCACTTCCCTCTTACTAATTTGAACTACAAACTATACAAGTACGCCTCTAATCTCGAAGAAAATACACATTATGTTTTGTAAAAGTCGGAGTACTATATTTTAAGAAAATGTTACGGAATATTGTATTTACAATTGGAAGAGGGGAATTTCACCCCTCATTATTCACTCTTTTCAACACTAACACGGGAAGGTCTCACAAGTTGTCGCTCAATTCTCATTGCCACATAGCACAGAGCATCATGAGAAATGAAAATGAGCAAAATTGAATGTGCTATGGACCAGAAGAATAGGAGCTAGGGGGCTTCAAAATTTGAATATCTTAAAAATTATATCATGGAATTTTGTACGTTTAAAGTAAATATCTTGAAAACGTTAAAACAATAAAAACAAAAGTTGCACAATATAATGAGAACAAAACACCCTTTCGAAAACCACAGTGTTGCCATAGGTTAAGCAGTGTTGCCAACTCAGCATAAAATATTTTGTTTGAAATAGCACCATACACAAGTGTGCACAGATTTAAAATGCGCTATTATTACTAAACATAATAGTGGAGTGTATTGGTACAGTGTTGCACACTGTTGAAGTTACATGTGCTGAAAATGTTTAATGGAGAAGTCTGATAATGTGGCAACAGATGGTAATAAAGGAAGTATTGGGAAAAAGTGAAGGTTTTGCATTATACTTCTGTAATCCCGGTGAATAAGCAGACAACCCGCGAAAACAAAATGATACATGCGAGGAAAGAAACACGTGTTTTCTAATTCTGTAAACTGATTCTCCAGATTATGTTATTAATAACTGGAAGAGTACTTTCTTGGTTTATGTCTTCCGTGTTATGTGATATACTGTATTATTTTACTTCCTCTTCTACACACCATATGATTATGTTTGTACACTGTAATATTAGTCTACCATATTCATATTGGAAATATAATTATTTTATTACTGTACTATGTTATTTCGTTTTTTTTAGTCGGCCCTGATAGTCGTGTGGTCTACAGTACAAGGCTAGACAACGAACATATTAGGGATAGCGGGCTCCAATCCCGTCTGGGGTATGTTTTTGTTGTACTTTTTACCTTACATTTCATTGTTAGCTATCTCTTTCATAGTGGGTAATATACCACTGTTCACTATAGGTACCATCCTATACAGCTTCGGAGCTGACACCGAACGTAAAAATGACATCATTCAATTTCGTTTTTCAAATGCATCAATATTTTGTGACACTGCTGACATTTTTGCTATGTTATACCAGAAAACAGTGACTTACTTCTTTTTTTGCCTTTAAGTGCCTTCGGACTTATATCCAATTTTATTGTTGCTATTTGATAAAGTATTCATAATACAACTACAAGCTTTCTAAGAATAAGAGATATCAGAACACACGTTTCAAATCTGGCAATAACTCATTTTCAGAAAAAAATGACTTACTCCCCTCTGCCTTTAAGGTCTGGATATATATAGGGGCGGATCCAGGATATGATCAAGGGAGGGGCTAAACCATATTTTGCCGTTTTATCCAGTGTAAAGCAGGATTTAAGCTCATTTTATCCAGTGTATACCTGAGCGTCAAAGGGGGTGGTATAGCCCCTATAGCCCCCTTGGATCCGCCATTGTATATATATATATATATATATATATATATATATATATATATATATATATATATATATATATATATATATATATATATATATATATATATATATAATCATGGTTCGTCAGCTTCTCCCCCGGACTACAATGTTTTTTTTTTTTTAAAAAAAAAACAGAAATGATTTATATTGTGGTATTGAGAATACTAATGATTTTGATCAATGCTACAACGAAATGATATTTGTCTTTATACAGTTCGTTAACTTTGTGGGAGTTCCAATACTCTCAAATTGAAAGATTTTTTTCGTATATTCTTTCTCTCTCAACTTCCATAAGTTTTTTTGTCTTCTTACTATTTATTTCTTTTTCATATGTATTCTCAGCGTGCTAAATTTTGTCCCCCTCTAAAGAAATAAGAAAAAGAAGAAAAGAGAGAAAAGAAAAGTGTGCAGGTGAAATTTATGTAGTTCTTTATTTTTCATTGACTTTTATTGTGAGTCACTCGTGATGGGTGAAAACTACGAAGTTATCACATAACATTTCAGATTATTACATCGCATTCCCTACCAGGCCAGTTTACAGCATTCTCGTATTTCGGAATTCAAGTACAAAACCCAAACGCATTATAAGGCACTCCAATGAAATTAGTCCTTTCAAAAACGGAGTCGGATTGACTAGAATTTCATATTTATTTCTAATTTAGTTAGAATCTGGTAGTTAAAAAATATCAACTCCTGACCAGAAACGTTTACGTCGTTTCTTTGGTTTTACATTTGATTATATAAACATTATTTGCCATAAACAGTATATTATAATAATTACTGTATTAACAAATGTGCAAATGCATACAATCATCCTCTGAAATATTCCCGTTGTCTGTAGCGTAGTGCCATCTACAGCGGAGTGTTTAAATTAACTTCTTTCGTTTCCTACGCCACTTATAGATGGCAACACGATGCAGTATTCCACTGTGGAATACTGCATCGTGTTGCCATCTATAAGTGGAGTAGGAAACGAAAGAAGTTAATTCAAACACTCCGCTAGAGTAAATGAAAGTTACACGAGTAATGACATAGCAGTCATTTTGGAATATTTGAGAATTGTTTCGGATGTCTTGATTGGCTAATCATTTGCTTCAGAATTGTACATTGGCAATTTCATTCTTGAGTGAAGAATGAGTTGCATTTCTCATACAACTTCCATTACTTTTGTCTCGTACGGCAGTTCCACATGAGAGGTACGTGCCACCACACAACAGTACTGACTTCCTTAGTCTTTTTCAAAATTAATTACAATTAGTTAACGGTAATTAATGAACCATGTCATTCTTCACGTTTGTTAATGGAATATTTATTTATGAAATATGAACTAAATTGTTATTTCAGTTTTCGAAAAAATCAAGTGAGAATTTATGTCCACCAATATTTATACCTATCCTTACGGATTTCCGACGGAAAAGCGGGGCCAGCTGATTTATTATAGAAGAATTAAGTAACCGCCTATTGCGACAGTGTTTATGTCCGCCGTTGCGGGTGACTTATTATTATTTTCGTAGTTTGTAACATTAAAAATGGACAATTATTAAAACAAGCTATGAAAAAAAAAAAAAAACATTAAAGAAAGTCATATATAGGAAGCAAGCTTCGCGGTGTACTTAATGTAAATCGAAATGACATTAACTTATGTTCAGGTCAGAGGGAATAATGAAACATATTTTTGGTATAGGTAAAGTTACTTTATTTAAACAAACAAACAAAAAAAATAACACTAAATCATGGAGCACAGAAATATTTCTCGCCTAAGGTGTCAAAATATCTAGAGCCGGCCCTAAGGGAAAGTATTATAAATGATATTTTAGATTAGCTATTATGAATGAAAAATGGACAGAATAGTTATTGCCGTTTTTAAGAAAATAATCCAAGACAACAGGGGCGTAAATAAGGGACCTGTAGACCCTGCATTAGGGGGGCCTCAAGCCACCACGGGGTCCCATTTCGTGAAGTAGGACGTAGAGAAGGGGCCCCACTCCACGTAGTCTGCGAGGTGGCTCCCGAGCCCTTAGTTACGCCGCTGCAAGGCAAACTCATTGTCACTAGTAAACTCTCTTCTTTACTTTTTCTGAGAAAAATCAGTTGTGTTATACAAGATATATATTATGGTTCAAACGGGGATGAATTTTACCTCCGGAATGTTTTACCTCAGGAAGAACCACCATGTTTATTTATTTTCTTCCATCCATCCGGGGAAAAATATAATGTATTTGGTCTAGGAATTAATTCGTGCGGTTGGTACGCACACATTGAAGCTGTAGTACAAACACAAAATACATAAATACCTTAAGAAAAATATTGTCCATCGCTAGCCACCACTTTCGCCCATCTGTCAGGCAATGTACGGATTCCGTGGCGAAAGAAGTCCTCATCCTTGGAAGCGATCCAGTCAGAGACCCATGTTTCGATATCTTCTGAAGAAGTAAACCGCTGTCCAATCAAATCGTTGTTCATGCAATCGAACGAGTAGTAGTCCGAAGGAGCAACGTCTGGTGAATACGGCGGGTGGGGTAAAACTTCCCATCCGACATTTTCTAAATAGGTTTTGACCGGTTTTGCGACATGTGGGCGAGCGTTATCATGTTGAACAATAAGTTTATCATGTCTGTTCTCCCATTCTGGTCGTGTTCTGGCCAGAGCTTGCTTCAAACGCATTAATTGTCGTCGATAACGTTCTCCATTCATAGTTTCACCCGGTTGCAGCAGCTCATAGTACACCACACCTTTCATATCCCACCATATGCACAGCATAACCTTTGCACAGTGAATATCTCGTTTTGGTTGTGATGGACCTGGTTCACCTGGTTTCACCCAGGCCTTTTTTCGTTTAGGGTTCTCGTAATGGATCCACTTCTCATCACCCGTAATAATTCGATGCAGAAACCCCTTTCTGCGCTGTCGTTGAAGCAGCAATTCGCAAATGGTTTTTCGTCTTTCAACGTCTCTGTCTTTCAATTCATGTGGAACCCAATGTGACATCTTTTGAATCATTCCCATGGTTTTCAAGCGTTTGGAGACTGTTGTTTGATCAACGCCTAATGCTGCTGCAAGTTGTTCCTGCGTTTGACACGAATCCTGCTCGAGCAATGCTGTCAATTCTTCGTCTTGAAATTTTTTTGGCTGTCCAGCTCGCTCTTGGTCTGCCAAGCCGAAATCACCACTTCTAAACCGTGCAAACCACTTCTGACACGTTCGCTCAGCTAGAGCATGGTCACCATACACTTCCACCAAAATACGATGACTTTCAGTCGCACTTTTCTGCATGTTAAAGTAATGCAGCAGGACACCCCGCAAAAACACTTTATCAGGCACAAATTGCGCCATGTTCACTTAACTACAAACTGGTGTTGTTGACGCTTTAATCCACTGTCCTATACTACGAACGATACGCGATGACAGGGGTTTGCAACACATGTGTGGATACACGGAACTGTGGGACGCTCCGTTCGTTGCGCCATCTCTTGTCCACCCGCACGAATTAATTCCTAGACCAAATAGTACGGTAGTATTCCCATTTCCTTTCCACATCTCCATGCCGTTGACCACTTTGTGGTTCATCCGCCTTTTAGGACAGTTTCCCCTCCTAAGGACAAAAAGGTGCCTTGACCTCCACCCGCTCATCCGCCCTCCGAAAACGCCGTTGGCACTTGGTAGAGGCTGATTCCTTATCCCGGGAGTCGGTCGGACCCCACCTACGTTAGCCGCCTAAGATGTCGTCCGCTTTCTCCCGCGAGGAGGTGTAGGTTGGGATTTTCCTTTCGTTTAAGATGAGACTTTTCTCAAACCTATCCAGTACTTACAGTAATGTTATTAATGCAATGAAATAAGAACAAAATCGCTACACTCGATTTTGAGAAAGTCGTCCGAAAAAAACCCTCGAAAAAATACTTCTATCATATTACAGGTGTTTGCTTCCAGATTCTTATGCATTGTTTGTCCAGTATAATAAGTCGATTCTTCACATCACTTTGTAAAAAAGTAACTTTGGGGTGAACAGGATTTGAACTTGTGTTAGATAGCTGTATTTATTCATAAGGTCATTATGTTACCCCTACACTATCAAGCCACCTGTAAATACAACCCAAATATTACTTACTTTAGCCCTGATCTTTGGAAAGAACCAAAGTGCACAATTAGTGTTGCGACGAGATGAGACGGAACCCTTTTTGACGAGACACGAGACGAGACAACTACTTGTCTCGAAAACGAGACGAGACGTCTCGTGAAATGTCTCGTCTCGTCTCGTGTCTCGAAAATGCAAACGCTGGCGGGAAAATCCAAGATTGAAGTTGCCAATGGTCATATAGATTGCAAAAGGAAAATCCCCTTTGTGAGAAAAGATTTTGAAAGGCCTTCATAGAAAAGTGTCCTCTGTCTATTGAATGAAACAATCGTGATAAATGAGCTTCCAGAAATATCATCCTTAATGTCTTGTCCCAAATTCCTCTTGCTGTAAACTGAGGAATTCTCTACTTTTTTCCATTTCTGGCTGGAATTATGAAAACAAAACAAAGACAGGGAAGATTTTTACAAGCTCAAGAAACCGAACTACCACCACCATCCATTCAATTTGAAAGCTGGGTACACTCTTCACAGTGCTCTTTATTCTTTTTGCGAATTGCACCGAAAACGGCAATTGAAGCACGTCATATTGCAACTAAATTTTTTCTCCTCTTTCTCTCTCCCTCTCTCTCTCGCGCGCGTGCACACACCCAAACATACACAAACACTTTTACCATTTTACCAATCGCTAGCTTAGGGGCTTCTTCAATATACAGCAGTCGTGTTGTAAAATTCAGCTCTTCGTTTGGAAACCGGGCGAAGGACAAAGAAAGCCAAGATACTGTAGACGAACCCTTCAAATTGTTGGTTGCATTCAGTAGATTTATGATGCTAACGATAACACTGGAGGTGAAGAGGTTTTACAGGGGTATTTATTTTGTTCATTGAAATGCTGGATCTGACCAGAGTGCGAAATTGCCCTCTGCTTCCATGTTGAGAGGAGGATATTACTTCCCTTTCCCAGTGAATAATATTAATTAGAACCTGAATTATCTTCAGAAACGGTTTCCTACAGGCACATAAGACCATTCGAACTTGATAAGTGTAAAGAACATTTGGTATAATATTCATGGAACTCCGTTGAAAGCAGAAAATATCATGAGTTCTCGCAAAATTCGAACACTGAAGAACATAATTAACAAAAAAGAAATAGGATACTAAACCATATTCTCCCCAAATTTTTTCAGACTGAAATCCTCTTATCCCGCACGATTTCGCCCCCTGACACTGATACGAAAAGACAAGTGCTGTTAAAATCCATAAACATGACCCTTCTGGGACTCAACCCGGGGTCTTCGAGCCGATGGTATATCGCGCAGACCGCTCGACTTTGTATGAAAGTGTACGTTGTACGATCATGAATAGATCACGACAATATAAGAAAATGTTAAAAAAAAGTCGCCATCATTAATCGAAAATGGCCACCCAAAAATCATTTTTTACACCACTAGCTAATCTGGGGGTACCGTCATGAGTGTGTTACGCATACGGGGCGAACACCATATAGGGGCACAGACCCCGCGGGTATGGGGACAGATTTGTAAAATGGGGTGTAGAATTTCCCCCAAGCATTCTTTCCTCCGATGTGTCGTTCAGCTTCCAGTACTGTGGCATTTTAAATAGAGCTTATTGTGCAGTAACCTATAAAATTGGAATTAAATACTTTTATTAACAACTAACTAACTCTATGGCCTATGGAACCCGGAGGTTCAATGCCGCGTTCACAAAAGCTCTTCACTGACTTCTATCCTTAGCTAACTGCATCCAGTTTCTACTTTGTATTCCTATCTCTGCGAGATCCATCTTAATATTGTCCTTCCATCTGCGCCTAGGTCTTCGTAATGGTCTTTTTCCGATTGGTCTTCCAGTCAAGACTTTAAAAGCGTTTCTACTTTCTTCCATTCTAACTACGTAACCCGCCCACCTAAGCCTCCTATCCTAGACTTGACGACCCTAACAATGTTGGGTAAACCATATAACTTATGTCCTCGTTATGAAGTTTCCGCCATTCCCCATTACCGTTCCTCTTGGGTCCGAATATTCGTCTCAGGATTTTGTTCTCAAATACTTTCATTCTATGATCTTCTCTCAGAATAAGCGACCATGTTTAGCAACCATACAGAACAACAGGCATGATTATCGTTTTGTATATTTTAAGCTTCAGATTCCTCGACAGAATTTGCAACGACAAGAGATTTAAACCGAATAGTAACACAAATTCCCTGCTTTTAGTCGCCATTTAATTTCTTCGTGAATGTGATTTTCCTCTGTTAATACTCTGTTCCTACTTTTATTACTCAATAAAATTATTTTGTTAAAAGCTATTTTTTTTCAATAATTGGAACAAATCTAAACATGCTAAATTGGAAAGTAGTTTTTGGATTGGTCTGGGTTCACTGCAAAAGCTATAGGCTGCAATATGTGAAATACCTATACCTAGGTATATCTTTCTGGAATATATGAAATCAAGTGTCTTCGTCTTTGATGTACCTATGAGCAATTTACTGTATATTCGTGTATTGAAACTCATGAAATAAATTTCAATGTTTTAGAATGTAAACAAAAGAAGTCAGGGTCGAGGAGAATCAGACAACTAACAGCAGAGAAATATTATCTTGTAAACTATTTGTCCTTGCCTTGTGAGCTTTTTTGAATTTATTTTTAAGTCGTTTAGGCAACTTTAGCTCATGCTGAATGGATGATGATGAGAAAATTAGTAGAATGAAGAAAGTGGTAGGATACGAGGCAACTCCTAGAAAACAGACACACACGTTTTTTCACCACAAAAGTTCACATGGCACTAACCGAGATCGAACCGACTACCACACGCATCAGAGGTGAGTGCTTCACGGTGTACTTTATTTTTTAGCTACCGTGAAATTTCTTGTCTTGTGTGTTCTAGAACTTTGTTGTATCTTGATAAGCATGGTACAGTCTGCCACATTTTACTTTCATTCGTATGATATTTTACGAGACAAGACGAGACAAAACGAGACAAACGAGACGAGACAGAACCCTTCGAGACGAGACAATAGACGAGACGAGCATATCTTTGCGAGACGAGACACGAGACGAAACATGCTTTGTACGAGCCGAGACGAGACAGCCTAAAGTCTCGTCTCGTCTCGTCTCGTGGCAACACTATGCACAATGACATTCATTTATTCGACGGCCTAGTGAGAAATTAATGCCCACTAATAAAGGTAAAATATACAATCCAGGAAAAATTACAGAAATAAAATATATTTTGCAGTAATTTTGCCGTGCAAGTACACAATTACGTGAATAATAATAATAATAATAATAATAATAATAATAATAATAATAATAATAATAATAATAATAATAATAATAATAATAATATAAATGTTCACATTTTCAGTAGTCTATTATTATTATTATTATTATTATTATTATTATTATTATTATTATTATTATTATTATTATTATTATTATTATCAATTACCCGCTTCGTGGGTTAAATTGAGAGAAAATAGTAATATGTTCCATTACTCAGTCACTGTTTAGTGTTACTAAAGCGCTCTTTGATATCAGTCATTTTCGATGAGTTTTATATATCCCCTCCCCACCCTGTTGTGAGGAACGGCATCTGCATTGTCATTGTTCATCTCAGCGAGCTGGAAAACTTTGAATTCGACACTGATATTGGTTATTTCGATCATTTTTATATGTCTCCCCCTGCTCCATGTTGCGGGGCTGAATTTGGATTTAAACAGCATCAGACAAGATACTGTTAATCTCAGCGACTCCAAGAATAAGAGATTTGCAATTAATACCTGTCATTTTTCGATATTTTTTAAATGTCGCTTCTCCTCCGACTTCCTTAAATTACACCTTGAAAGTGATATGACAGAAACCATCTCAGATTCGAACTTCAATCTTGGTTGAAAATTTGATCGAGATTTGTTTGGTGGTTTAAGAGTCATTAAGTTTTATTTATTTTATATATATATCTCCTTCTGCCATTTTCCTCCCCTAGCTCTCCCGTGAAAGTGAAATGATAAAAATCATCTCAGGTCCGAACCTCACCTATGTTAAAAATTTGATCGAAATTGATCCTTTGTTTCACGAGTTATCAAGTTTTATTTATTCTTTTTAACTCCTCCCTCTCCTCAACCTTAAGTTATATCGTCAAAGTAAATAGATAAATGCCATCTTAGGCCCGAACTTCATCTATGTTGTAAGGTTAATCGAGATCGGTCGGCTGGTTCAAGAGTGATGAAGTCACAAATACAGTCACTTTCATTTTCATTTTGTTTACATATATATCTCCCTCTCTCCGGCCCCTACGTTACACCGTCAAACTGAATTGATAAAAGTCGTCCCAGATCCATACCTTATCTATGTTGAAAGTTTGACAGAGATCGGTCTGGTGGTTCAGAGTTATTACGTTTTATTCATTTTTATATATCATCCCTCCTCACCTCCTCATCCCCCTAAGTTCTACCGTTAAAATGAAATGGTAAAAAGCTTCCCAGGCCCAAAATCTTATTTGCGTACGTTTGAACTTGCACAGCGAAATTACTGTAAAACATGTTTTATTTCTCTATTTTTTCCTGGATTTTCCTGTTTTCCTTTATTGGTATGCATTAATTTCTCTCTAGGCCGTCGAATAAATGAATGTCATTGTGCATAGTGTTGCCTCGAGACGAGACGAGACAAGACTTGGCGCAAATAACGTTACATAAAGAAGCAGTTTCATTCCAAAGATCATGGCAAAACTAACTAATATTTGGCTTGTAATTTCAGGTGGCCCGATAGTGTAGGGTAACGTAATGGCCTTATGAATAATACAGCTATCTAACATAGGTTCAAATCCTGTTCACGACAAAAGTTACTGTTTTACAAAGTGATTGTGAAGAATCGACTTATCATACTGGAAACGCAATACGTAAGAATGTGGACGCAAACTCCCGTATCATGATAGAGACGAATTAGCAAATGTTGGTTGGGAAAGGGCAAGGAAAGTATGCACTTTTCGTGTTATCGTTCTCAGAAAGAAACACTACACCATTTGTTAAACAAAGTTTTGGCTAAAGCAATCGGTGGTGTAGTGGTAGCGTGCTTGACTTCCAAATGGGAAATCTTGGTTAGATTCCCCATAGGTAGTACGATTTTTTTTCGTGTAAAATAATGGCTGCAAATTGAGATTTATCTTCTGATGGTGAACTTAGAAAGCATCGCTGGCGAAAATTCGAGTAAACAGTGTGTGCGTTCTACATCATGCACTGCAATGATAAGTATGTTTCATATTTATATTTGTCCCCCCCCTCTCTCTTTCTTGACGTTTCCCTATCCTGTCTTTAAATCTTTCACTTCTCCCCCTCTCTCTCTTTCACACACACACGCACTTCATGTTCCAAAGTTAAAAAGGAGTATGAGCTCGATATACCTGGTCTGGAGAATCTAATAAACTGTTAACGTCGGCGTCGTGTTTTTCGTTCTCTGGGGATAACATCTCCGGTCATGGTTATCTCTGACAGAACTAGTGAATAAACGCACGGAAATAAGTAAAATCTTATTTTTTATCCTCTGGTTTACCGAGTCTCAGTCAAATTACCGGATTACTACAGATTTGTACCCTCGACCAGGTGGTGGTCTACATCATTCGACTGACACGATGATCCGTTTGAGCTCTTAACGTGTTCATTCTATCGGTGCAAATTACGTTATATCCGGAAGAGATTAAATCAATGTTCGGATGTTCGGAACAAATAAATCTTCGGAAAAGCCTAGAAAATGGTAAGCTATTTGGTTATTTGAAAACAAAATTTTATTTATACTATTTCAACACAAAATTTGTTTTCATCCTATAGTTGAATGTGTTTTATTCACGTTGAAATTTTAAACATGCTACATCTAAGACTAACATAAACTTTTGCTTTCGAACATTTGTACCTTTACATTACGATACAGTTTGGACTTTAATCTTTCTTTCTTTTTTCTTTTTTAGTTCAGTTTGCATTAGTAGTCTGAAATGGAGGATATGACCTACGCTATCTACTGGGTATATTAGAATGTGTTTTGGGGTCAGTACACTACCGAATTTGCAATCGAACCACGCGGAAACAAACCATGTGTATTAAACTGTTGACATTATCCTAGATGCGTCTCGGAGATCTACAGTTCTACTGAAAATTGTGTATGCTATCTATTATGAAAGTGACATAATGAATGTTTAAAGCACCCTCTATATATTCGAATAGTTCTGAAAAATATGCGAAAACAAACGTTATTTCTATATTACTGTTGAATTTCTGGAAACGGAACTTTATAATGTTTGGTTCTTTTCTTACTACGTTTGAACTCCACAGTTTCATCTGTTCTCCCTTTTCTTTTTCTTTTTCTTCTTCTTCTTCTTTTTCTCCTTTTTTTCTTTCTTTCTGCTTCAATTTTGAATCTTTGTTTAATAGACATCCATTGGTTTCAACTTTTCATTGTGGGGTTTAAGTTTCTCACTACATCAACTTATGAATCTTGTTTCGTCTAGGTTTAGTTATTTCATTTTATCGAAACTAATACATGTGTACTTTGAAATCAGAATTGCGCTCATGTTGTTAACTAATTTTAGTATGGCAGAGAAGAAAGGAAAAGAGAGAGGGGGTCTCTTTACCTGAAACGATTATGGGATAAGGTGTATATTGGGTGGCCTAACTGCACAGCGTTAGCTGTCGCAATTTTTTTTTATGCGGGACGTACAAGTGTGAAATAATGAGTAGTCTGAGAAGTACATGTTATTATATATGATTTGTGATCAGGAATGTCATAAGTTTTAAAGGGGAAGTTTAAAGAGTTTTAATTTAGGCAAAAGCTTACCTTAACATATTCTATTAGAAACAGCTCAACAGTCACTATAGAGATAAAACGATAATAGATAGCGAGATAGGATTTCCTGCAATCGATTAAGCGTTTCGAGAATACTTTTCACCTTTATTCTTAACTCTCTGCTAAAATTGGAAGTGATACAAATCCACTACAACTTCCATTTCAATATTGATTTACATCGAGGAAAAAACATGAAATATCACGACACGGTCTTCTTTTTAATAGTTTAGGTACCAACTTCTCTCCTAACTCTCTATTCAAACAGAAGTTGCAAAAAAAAAAGTGACCAGTTCCGGTTTTAACGTTCATCGCTATAGGGTAAAAACGGTAATAGATAGCGAGAAGTGGTTTTGCAATCAATTAAGCGTGCCAAGAATATATTTCATTCCCATTCTAATTTCTAGTTAAATCGGAAGTTGTAGAAAACTACTACCTCTTCCAGCTTCAATATTAATTTGAGAAAATACTACACCGTACGAACCAAACTCCTTCACATTATGTACATGTGACACTCCTACTTGTTTTATCAAGGAGTTACATATTTAATTAGTTTCGCAAAAGGTGAACATTTTAACGGATTGTACAGATGAGTTCCATATAATCAATGTACTTAGGTTAACATATTTCCTTTAACTCAACTATTAAAGCTACATATTAATGTATATTTAGTAAATTATTTAAAATAATATAGTTCGAACAAGAAATTAGAAAAACTATTTAAACTTCTGCAGACTTTTTTGAATAGGCCAACCCATATACAAACGATGATTTGCAGAGTCGTTTTTTTTTTTTTTTAATGTATTTCAAGTTGAAGAATTAGCCTATAGCTACTGATTGCCGTTTAAAATATAATCTTAAATCATAACAAAATATGATACCTTCAAAGTTATTCAGGAAGAATATGGATTAATATTAATATTAATAATAAACATGTTCTTTACATTTGAATTGAATGACAAATTTCCATCATCCCAAGCAGAATATTAGCCTGAACTCCTCCGTGGGCCCTTCTGCTTGCGCGTTGCATTAGCGTATATGTCTTCGAAGCGAGAAATTTGCTTAGCTTGGTTCCTGGTGAGAGCTCATGTGGTTCGGGTCCCATGTCTCTGCATCCACGTCTCATATAGTTTGGTGATCAAAAAGAACGCCTAAGTCCAAATCAACTAATCAAAATATTAGAATGTATACTTAATTATGATACCGGCAATCTTAGCACTAAAGTAAAAACCAAAAGCCGCTTTAAATACTAATAAGAACTTGAGGTGACTCATTTGCAATAGGCTATTGAAACAATGCAGGATTACAACGTAACTTTTGATAGATGTTTCCAGCATATTAAAGAAGAAATTTCTATGTCACTAAATAGTAATGCTAATCATTAATGCCGAAGAAAAACATAATGTGTAAATGCTTAATTAAGGGGATTTTTTTTTACATAATCTATATTTTCTCCATGATTCTGTCTAAAACTTTGCTCCACTGAAAACACGAAAACATACAACAATTTCGAACTATTCATATCGTTAGACAGACGAAGAAAATCAGGATATATACATGTATACAATTAGTATAAGAAAAGGTATATCGAACATTTAAAGTGGGTTTTGAATTGCGCGAGATGTCGGAGTTTGAAGCTAATCCGTTTAGGAATCCTACTCATGCACAGCAAAGTTGAGTGTTGCTCTAACATTACGAAGAGTTGAGGTAACCAGGGAGTTGTGTTATAAAGTGGTAATTAAACTCGGAAATCAAAACATTAATAAGACATATTATCCCGTTGAAATGAAAGATATTATAGTAGTAGTAATTTATTATTCTAGTAGTAATATTTGTTAAGATAATGAACATGACTTTCTATGGTGAATAGAGCAGTCAAAGAAAATAGCTAATAAATCAAAATTCGCAAAAGTTGTACTACTCAGTGGCGGATCTAGAAGGTTAAAACTGGGGGGGGATGCCATACCCCAGATTATGAGAAGTATATCATGAGTTTACTATAAAGTTTCAAAAATATATAAATAATAGCTTAAATTATTTTCGTCACTCTGAAAACTGGGGAAGGCACGGCTCCCCGGCTCCGGACTAGATCCACCACTGGTACTATGATTCAATTAAATGCAGCTTTCTTGTTATCTACTGCGTTATCTGGTGTGTATTAGGTTAAACCATAAATAACTTCCGTTTTTCATCAAACATTGATTTTGCTTTCATTAAATGACAAAATTATATTAATTTATTATGTATTCACCACTATTATGTATGATCTTCTCCCATTTTCTTGTCAGTTTATCAATTTCTTCCTTGTAAAATGTAGTTAGTTTGGACTGAAAAAAAATGACAGTTTGGCTGACTTGCTTTTCAGAATTGAAGGTTTTACCATTCAAAAAGTTTTGTAAGGAACAGAAAAGGTGATAATCTGTCGGGGCAAGGTCCAGGAAGTTAGGTGAGTGTGGTAAAACAGACCACTCAGGCTCAAGAATTTGTTCTTGATTTACCCTTACTGTATGTAGTAATCATTGTCATGACAAGAATGACGTTCTTGCGATTAACGACAGCAGGAAGCTTCTCATGGAGTTTCTCTTTCACTCTTTGCAGCTGCTCAATGTATGTATCCTTAGTGATCGTTAAATTTGATTTCAACAACTCGTGATGAATTATATCTAGATAATCCCACCATAAACAGAATATTTTTTTCCATGAATGTTTGCTTTCGGGTCTCCTAGGGGTGGTTAATCCTAATCAAGTCACTGTCTTTTGCAACGATATTGTCATAGTAACCCCCTTTTCATCACATGTTATAATACTGTCTAAAAAGGCTTGATTTTTACCCATGAGAGCAGACTTGTGGCGATTGGTATGCGATCTTTCTCATTCCTTTCAGTGAGATTGTGAGCAGGGCCGTATCTTGTGGGGGGCATCGGGCAACTGCCCTCCAGCGAAGCTCCCCGCCGTTCGAGGGGGTCCACTTTAAGACAAAATTTTCTTGCTCCATATACGATATGAACATGAAATAATAAATGAAACATCAAAGAGGTTCACCACATTACATAAACAAAACAGCACACAAAAGGAAAATAAAACAAAAATGAGTCGTGGGCCTATTTGAGTGAAAAATGTCTACTATTAGGGACCCTAGTGGCTTTGAGATTTGTCAATCATGTCCCCTTAATTAATTTGTCATGTATGGAACGGGCCCAGGGGCGTGTGGGAGGGCTCACAAATAGTACGAGAAAGATGGAAAGAAGGGGCCTATTTTCGAATTTTGCGGGAGGGCTCAAAACAACTTTTTCTAGGGGGTCCAAATATTAATACTTGACCCCCAGAAAAATCTAAGTTACGGCGCTGATTGTAAGGTAGTCATACTTCTGACTTGTAGATTTTCCCTAATTTCTCCAGGTGACGGCAAACAGTTCATTATGATATATTAAAACTTTCTACAATACGTATCACATTGATTAACGTGGATTTTCCTCCAACATTGCCTTTAAAAGGTTATCGTCAAAATAGGAAATATCGTCCCGTCCCGCCCTTAGATTGGCTTTTAAGAGTCGTATCTACAGAACGGAATTTGGCAGACCAAATTCTAACTGCGTGATCAGTTATTAATCCTTCACCGTATACTGAGCATATTTCTCCAGCTATCGCCTGAGCACTCGTACCTTGTTTAAATTTTCAAAACATCACATGCCGACATGCACTTTTCACTCTCTATTTTTTTTTAGAGGTTAATGTATCGTGCATCACACAAAACTGTTGTCAGAAGACTAAGTGAACCTTTTTCTATTTAGTGAAAGCAAAAATTCCTTTGTCCTGGTAACTTATTGTGAGCAGATACGAACAATAGATTCTAACCTAGCTGCATCAGAAGTTATTTATGACTCAACTTAACAGTATTGAGTAACACTCATTCAACAGACAAGAATTAAACTATAATATTGAAGTTGATTGATTACAATTTACTGTCCTTTTTTCATTACCAAGACTATGAGTCAAGATCTATTGCTTAAAATTGGATCTGAATCATTAGTCCGGTTTTATACAAGGTTTGATTAATTGTGGTAAATTTGATAAATAACATTCACTGATAATTGAACCCGCGAATACATGCAGAGAAAGTACGAACATAAGACATTTAACTATGGAAAAGTATGCGGTTTACAATTCTTTAGTTAGGAGTAAAGTGGAACAATTTTAATTTAACATTTTTTCGAGATTATCGGGACTTGATAATAAGAACCGAGACCGAGATCGAGACAAGCAAGATCGTCTCGTCTCGATACATCCCTAGAAATTTGCCATTCTTTCTCCAATCTTTACATTCTCCCCCAAATGTACCATTCTGGATCCAAAATTTATCATTCTCCAGTTTAATTGTACCATTTTTAATGAAAAATTATGTCCCCCCAAATAATTTCAGGAGTGCAATCTACGTCCTAAAACCAGTTTGTAGACACCCCTGCTTCTAAATAAAGATGGTAGGGTCTAAGTAAAGCAATACATATTTATTTTGTTGCAGTATGTTTCATTACCTTCCTTCCCTTTGGTTTGTTTCGGTTTTTGAAGTTTCTTGTTTTGGAAATTTAGATAAAAATTATAATTCTCGCATTTATTATAATGTTTATATGCCAACACATACCACAGAAAATAAACGATGCCGAAAGTATTGACGAAAATATAGTCTTGTCAGTAAATAAATAAATAAATAAATAAAAAATTTGGGTCGCCCACCTCTTTTTCAAAAACCCTGTATTCTAACTCATATTTTGAATTAAATCAAACAGACCAATTCAAATCTTTATTTAGAGTCAAACTATATGAATTTCCTATGTACATTTGCCAAATTATAGTCTTTTAAAGAAGGGCTAATGGCCAAAAAATTTTTTAACAAGTCTGTGCTTGACTCATTCATTAGGACACGTTTTTTTCTTTTCTAATTTAGCTTTATTACAAGGGAATCATAAAAATTGATGATAAATATAAATAAAATCCTATAAATATCCTACAAAGTATTTCGTCACTGTAACAAGTGCATGGTTTAGAATATCATTATTTATAATTCAATAGAGAACTAACTAACTAACTAACTCTATGGCCTATGGAACCCGGAGGTTCAATGCCGCGTTTACAAAAGCTCTCCATTTACTTCTATCCTTAGCTAACTGCATCCAGTTTCTACTTTGTATTCCAATCTCTGCGAGATCCATCTTAATATTGTCCTCCTATCTGCACCTAGGTCTTCCTAATGGTCGTAATTCAATAGAGAACAAAATGAAATTCAATATTGAATATTTATTTAATTGAATATTCTTGTATTAATAAAAAACTCAGCAAAAACAAAACAATAAAATAGTACAATGATATTTGAAACAAATTGTAATAAGGTGCTCCTTGGCAAGAAAAAAGACGGGTACTGATTACAAAGATCTCTAATATCATGATACTTCCATGATTCGGATATCTTGTTCAAAAACCTTATGGATTATATACAACTTCAATAGTTCTACAGAGTTGCAAGTTTTGTTGGAATCTATTAGAAAAAAAAAATCGAGATCAGTGCCGCATTACAGAATGTGCCGAGTCGTAGAATACCGGATTAAAGAGCACTTCACTCATGTATATTGAAAATTCCTTCCGGAAGTGATCTCTGAAATCATCATCGATAACTGTCATGCTGAAAAGGGAGCTGAACTTCAATAAATAAATAAATAAACGAGGGAATCCCCAGAAAATGCACACACACACGGTATTAGTCCACTACAAAACCCATTTGGTGCGCAAGCTGTAATAGAAGCAGGAACCCCATACACTATAGGCAGAAGGTAATATTCTGATTAATAGTGTCAAAAACTATGTTGACAATAGGCATCCTTATAATGTTCCATTCTTCTTTGGTGGCAATATTTCATTTGTAATAATAACAGAAGGAACTCTTTTGAACAAGGAAATAGGAAAACGAATTTAAAAAAAAGTTTCTTTTAGTCCATTATCTTTAAATATTGTCTTGTATCTAATAACTTCAGAAAAGTCATTATTAACATATTACTAGAAAATTTGTACTTACATTCTTGATATGGCAACCTTTTGGCACTGTCATGGACACAATGATTAGAAAAAAGTAGAATAAATATATCAGATAAAATGTAGTTGTTCCCTATACACTAATACAAGTCATACTGATCGTAATTTGTTAATTTGTGTTCAGTGGCGAAGGTCACAATATAAAAGAAAGTTGGTTGTTTTTAATAAGTTATTTCCGTAAATATTTAGTGTGAGGTTTCCACTCTGGTGATCAACAACAAGGAACTCGTAATTTTCAACCAGTATTTTACAATTACGCTTCTCTTGCTTGTAGTTTTCACCCATTCACTCGACTCGCAATCGAACAGCAGGGGATTACTCAGCAGCTAATAACGAACTATTTTTTTTTTAAGTGTTAACTTTTGTTTGTAAGCACTCACAAGATACATAAATTAAGAGTAGTTAGTCTTTGGACTGTTAGTTCTATGTTCATTAGTTTGTTGCAATTGGAAAGTGCATTGCAAGATATAAATCAGTGCTTGGACAATTTTAGAAAAATTTTTAGTCGTTTATTAATATGTCCAAAAATGTCCGGAAGTGTTTCATCAGTAAATAAAAACAAATGTCTTCAATGCCTCCAAATAGTGTTAACAGAAATTGTTCTCCTAAAATTGATCAAAATATACCTGAAATTCTGATGTATCTAATGTGAATACGGGCAAAAGTAATGTGTGAAGTGTTCCCGTATACGCAGTAGTTTCTGTGCCCATATACTCATTGGACATATCAAACTTCGGATATATTAATAACTGCTGCGTGAGGAATGTATTGTCCTACTAAGTATTCGGCATATTCTTGTCGAATGTCCTGAATACTCAGATTTCAGAGAGTTTCACGGACTTGACCATGCATTGGGTGATGAAATTAATATTGGGCGTGCACTTGCTTTTAGGCACGCTTGTAGCATTCTACGCCTTCTCAAGTTTCCTAAGCCATTTTAGTAGTTTACTTTTTCATTTATTGTTGTGAAATTTTCTCTCTTTCATTCTGACTTTTTATTGTTTTGTGCTATTTATTGTTATATATTTTTTGTTATTATCATATATTTATTATTTTATCTCTTCTTCTAGGTTTATATTTCTATTTTGCAACAGTTTTTTTGTTTCTTGTATTTTAATATATTCGTTCTTAAATTTTATTCACGGCAGTTCGTGCTTGAGCCGTAACGAGGACAAATAGGTTTGATGTTGACGTTCTCATTAAACCTTAATCAATCAAAGAGCACTATTAGAACAGTTCCTATATAGCCACTGTTAGGAGGCATTCAAGATATTTTTTATTCACTGACATAACACTGTAGGACATTTTTGGACATCTTAAACAAAGACCAAAAAAGAGTGTTCTATATAAAAGAGTTCAAACACTGATTTATTTTTTGTAGGGTGTTGCATTATAGAGGACTACAATCAGAGTGAGGCAAATATGACATATCTCATCCACAGTGTTAGAAGAGTCGTCGAGAAGGCTGTATCGAACTTAAGAGTAAATTATCCCAATAATGATAATATTGTACATTTCGGAAAATAGTACATATTTATCTGAATTTAAAAATACTGAACTGAATCATAGGTTAGATTCAACTATACTATAAAATGTTTCAGTAAAATGACGACAAATCATTGACAATTTACAGCATAACACGAGAGATATTGCTAATAGTGTTGCTCACAAGATGCGAAATATCTCGTGTCGTCTTGACTATCGTCTCTCTGAAGCTTGATTGATTGAGGTTTAATGAGGACGTCAGCATCGAGGCTATTTGTCTCCGTCACGATAATTTCCTTACATATACACAGATTGATTGATTGATTAAGATTTAATGAGGACGTCAGCATTGAGGCTATTTGTCTCCGTCACGATCAACACGACTGCTCGAACATGGACTAACGTAAACAAAATTTAAAGATGAACGTATCAAAATATCTATATATATAAAAGAGAACGTACAAATCCTTTGTTCCCTCATCACTCTAATACGGCTGAACCAATTTCTTTCATTTTTGGGGGGTTATTAGGATTTGGACCCTAGATGGTTTTTATCATATCACTTTAATTTTTAATTACCAGTGTCTTGAGATAATTGACCATTCAAGTGTCCATAACGTACAAATCCTTTGTTAGTTCATCATAGGTAAAAATAAACGTATTTATATGCAACCCGCATGACCGTGTCACTCGGCGGGTTAACATAAATGACAGGCGATATAATGTTAACATTTACTGCAAAGCGAAAAAGTAAAAATTATCTAAGTAACAAAGTTTATTGCGTTCCGGGGTGACCCCAGCGAAGCGGGGTGAACGCTGCTATCTACTATGGTTTTTATCATATCACTTGAAAGCGAAAAAGTAAAAATTATCTAAGTAACAAAGTTTATTGCGTTCCGGGGTGACCCCAGCGAAGCGGGGTGAACGCTGCTAGTAAGAAATAAAAACTGCAGCAAAACAGAAATAAAAGCCGTAAAGAGGAAATAGAATAATAAATATATGAGAATAAAAATATATATAACAATAACAATAAATAAAAATATCAATAAGTAATAATAATAGTAACAAGTAATAATAATAGTAACAATATAGAAAAATATATCAATAACAATAAATAGTAAAAATCAGATTAAAAGATAAAAGTGCAACAACAATAAATAAAATAGCACGGGACTAAAAGAACTCAGAGAACTTGAACATTGTTACAAGACTGCATAAAAGCAAGTACAAAGTCAACAATATCAATATCATTGCCCAATGCACAGTGAAGTGTAAGACAGTGTTAGGCAGTTCGTGATGCTCTCTAAGATCTGAGTATTCAGAACATTCAACAAGAATGTACGGAATACTCGGTGAAACAATACATTCCTTACAATACGGATAATTCAAACCACGCAGAAAATAACTATATGTAAGATGAAGGTGTCTGATACACAAACGCCTCAGGAGCACTTCATCTCGATGGCTAGGGTGAGGGATGTGTACCACTCTCCAAGGAGTGGCTTAACTACGTAAAGTTTATTTTCATTTGCCTTGTCCCAATCTGCTTGCCAATGAGAACGCACAAAGATGTGGAAATAACTATAGAGATCGGAGCGAAAAAGACTATACTCTAATGCAACACAGACCAAAGCGGCTTGATTGGTAGCTGTGTCAGCGCGTTCGTTTCCTCGAATGCCGACATGGCCCGGCACCCAGCGGATAAGAACGACACAACCCTGTTGCTGTAACTGATAGCATCTCACAAGAATGTCTTGAATGAGGGTATGCTTACTGAAGACGAGAGTCAGTGTAAATCAGCACACAACGAAACAAAAGCGTAAGCGGATGGTGAAGGGGTAGCACGAGGGCATGCAGTATAGGGTTCATAAATTTGGCCAACATGGAAACAGGGTGTACAGGGATGATCAGGAATACAGCACATATATGCAGAATAATTGAGGAGGAATCTTTCACGACGAAATGTAAAGAAAGTTCGTTGGCATCAACATAAAGGCTGGCAACGGGACTAGTACGGAAGGCCCCAGTAGCTAGTCGAATACCCGGGTGATGAACTGTGACAAGTTGTGTTAGTAGAGAACAGGGAGCAGATGCATAAGCAATACAGGCATAGTCTAATTTGGACCGGATTAGACTCGAGACGAGAAATACTTATTTAATTCGAGACGATATGACAAATTTCACGTGTCTCGTCGATAGTATTAGTTGACCCAAGTCTTAGACCCCAAGCGTCGTTTTAGTGTTACATGATTGGTAGTATAAAAATTATAGATTGAAAAGCGATTATATGCACACAATGAAGAGCATTTGTTAACGTTTCAAGATACCCAAGTCACTTCACAGAAGGTATTCTGTAGTAATAAATATGGTTTAAATGTTATATCACACCGTTAGTGAATTTCCCATGACGCAGAAGGACTCTAATAACTCCTAGATGAAATTAAGAACAAATGAGGAGATATCTATACATTTTGTACATAAATTTATATAACGAGACGACAAAAATTTCAAAGCGAGAAGAGGAAATCTATTCGAGAATCGAACCGAGTTTCTTACAAAATTTACGAAACGAAACGAGAAAACTCCCTCGTTTCGTCTTGAGGAAGACAACACTGATGACTGATATTGAAATTGTAATAATCGTTATTAAATTAAACGATAAACATAACAAATAACTCCAACGATGTTCTATCGCTGGTTGTTACTTTTTTTTTAAAATATCAATTGATTTCACTGTATTCCGATAATTTCTAATCTACAACTACTACATGTCAACACCTTTAATAGTTCTTCATTGTAAGTCAGTAAGTTCTCTGGTACTATGATATTCAGATAGAAATTAGAGATCTAAATTATGACAAATTATAGTAGGGATTACAACTTTGATTTTGATTTTAAAAGGCTGTTCAGGAAATGGAAAGCTTTAAAACCATGTTTTAAGTCATGACAAAAAATGCAAGACCTTCTTTGAATTAACTATCTTGAGCTTAATTTAGTTCTTGAAAAAAATTCGGAAGGGGACATTCAAACGTGACAAGATTAAAATAATATGCTTTCATCATACGGTTACTAGCTCACATGTCAACATTTTGAGAGTAAACATTTCTGTTCGCATACATTTTCCTAAATTCCCTGATTTGTCTGCATTTTCTAAATTCGAGTGTATTGTCTTCTAATGTAGTCTATCGTATTGGTAACAGTGCTCAATGAGAAATTTTTATAACGAGCGTCTGAATTTCTTAGAATTGACAGCCGTTGCGCGAGCGGAATTCCATGAGCGATTTTAACAATCCTTTCTTGTAACCAACCGTTATTCGGTTTGAGTAAGACTCTACTAGAGCCATTATATTTGAATATTGACAAGTTAATTAAGATAAAAAGGATCGTACAAATGAAATTTTCCAAATTAGGCAAAGTTTAAAGAGAACATGCGCGACCGGAAATAGAAACCGATTTTATTTCTTATTTTTACTTCTTTGTAGACTCTCCAATCGCAACTTCTCTGCAGTATTACGACTTGAAAAGGGAATTTTGTTTCCTTATGTCTTGTTAATTTCCTTACCTATTACGCTTCCGAAACATTTGAATGGGGCTATATGTTCAAATTTCTTTTCTTCTATCTTCATTTTGTCATTATTTCTTCTTGTCCTTTATGCAGATATGTGCCACGTATTTCGTTTTTGTTTTATTTACAATGAGTTCAACTTCGGTTTTTCTTCTTTTTCTAATTTTTGACATGAGTCGATAAGTTGCTGCTTAGTTCTTAAAATCATTGCCTATGTTTTAGCAATGCACATACTTGAATACATTTATCGAAAATAATCCCTCTCTGGTCTACTTTCGTTATGGCTTTGTTTAAATAGTATTGCTGACAATAATCATCTTCTTGTTTTACTTCCATGTTGATATTTATGGTACTTCACATTTTATTTTTTCCTATGACGTATCCATAGTTAATTTATTCAATTTTATTACATTCGACGAGATATTCATAGTTTTTACTTCTTCCACTAGTTTCTTCCTATTCACAATGTCGATTGCTTGTTTGAAGTAATAAATATCATGTGTAGTTCAGCTTCAGAGTTGTAATCAATATGTTTCTCAGTCATATGTCTTAAAACCAAGAATACTCTGTAGTGCTTCTGTTAAGTATAAATTCACCCTGATATTCTCCGATATTTTTTTAGCTATAATTTAATAATCTTATTTAGTATACTTTATAATGCTGTGAAGTTGTATTTAAGAGTGTTATTTCTCTGTGGTTTGACATCCCATATTATCTTCTTTCTTGTATATAGCGAATAATAGTAAGCGTTTCCTGTTTTACTTTCGAGCGATGAAAGAAGGAAAGCAAGTATGCTGATCGTAAAAAAAAGTAATAAAAAATATAAAAAAATTTAAAAAATCGAGATTTCAACGGATTTACGCGTTTCATAACCAGTATATACTAAAAAGTTATTTTTCGGCATCTGTCCGTTTGTTAGTTATGATATACATTTACCTAGAGGGCATACCATTCTACATATTGAGACCAAATTTTAAACTTAAGTTTTTACGTGATTCACCAGGCTTTTTTCTTTCAATTTTCATTCTACCTCTAACATTAAGAGTAGTTTTCTGAAGGATGAAAATCAAAATTTGCGATTTTCTCAAAAACGACTGTATCGATTTTGTTTATATTTTATAAATCAAATTTTCAATTACAACCCTATACTGTAGTATAAGCAGGAAAAAATCAACAAGGGGTAGATTACTCTTGTTTTTTTCGGACAATTTTCTCAAAATTAACTCTTGGGATTCAGTTCATCTATATTATAGAATTGCAAGTCGCTATGTGACTCTTAATCACTTGAACCACCCCACCAATCTCAATCAAGTTTTCAACATAGATGAGGTTCACATCTGGGAAGTATTTTATCATTTCACTTTGACGGTAGAACTTAGTGGAGGGGAAGGGGAGGGAGAGATATAAAAATAAATAAAACTTAATAACGCTTGAACTACCCGACCGATCTTAATCAAATTTTCAACATGGATGAGCTTCAGACCTGGGATGGTTTTGATCATATCACTTTGACGGTGCAACTTAGGGTACGGGAAGGGGAAATATTTAAATATGATCTAAAATGACTGATATTAGTGTCGAATCTACAGTTTTAGGGGTCGCTGAGAAGAACAGTGACACTTCCGAAGCTGTTTAAATCCAAATTCAGCCCTGCAAAATGGGTGGGGGAGAGTAACACCCCCCCCCACACACACATATATATATATATATATATATATATATATATATATATATATATATATATATATATATATATATATATATATATATATATATAGATAGATAGATATAGATATAGATATAGATATAGATATATATATTTGGGTGTCCCTTATTTTGGATAATTTCGTGTTGCGATACGCACCCCCCCCCAAATGCATTCTATATGACTATAAACACGCATTAGTGAAATAGTGTGAGCGTTAATTCGTGCCAACTTGACGATAAAGTCATGAAATGGCGTTTCCACATTATAATATAATTTAGAATTTCCAACCGTGATAACGGAGAAACTAAAAGAGAGAGGGAAACAAAACTTTGTACGAAGCAACTAGAGAAAGGGTGACATCTGTTCGTGTATTGACAAACAGCACCGGATGAATAGTGTTGCCAACCTAAGACAAAGTTGTGTTTTTGTAAATGAAATGACCTAAATTGAATATCATCGTTGGGAAGCAGCAATGAAAGTAAAGACAAAAGAGATTGTAAAGGCAGATTAGTGTTGCAAACTTTTTGAGAAATAACGAGTAATATGTGTTGGCGCACACAGGGAGTGAGGTACTAACGTTTTGTACACCTTAAATCAGGTATTGACAAGAATTGTAAGTCTAGAAGCATCCACTGAACAGTGCTGCCATCAACAGAACGGAAAAATTGAGTTTGGAAGAGATACAATAATTCGAAAAAGGTCACTAGTGCTGTATGCTTTAAAACGTATAGTGCAAGGCGGTAGAGCATGAGGATTAGAACGGTGGTTATGTGAGATCGATAACTGACCGAGATATACGATATCTTGTAAAAACTGACACAGTAAGGTTTATGAAAGGTTGCAACACTGCACAGCGGGTTGGAATCCCAACAATCTGTTTAAAATATGAAAACAGCGTCCAATTTGCATGGGTTTATGTACTCGTGGGCTTTTGAGGACGCTGACAACCATGGTGAAATCAAGAGTAAAAAAAAAAAAAAAAAAAAGCTGCTGATGTGCAGCGTTGCCATCTTGTACAAACCTTAGTTCTGTGCTTTAACAAGATACCGAATATATCTGTCAGTACGTGAGTTATCAATTTCACATAACCACGGCTACTCCTCATGCTCTACCGCCTTGCACTATACGTTTTAAAACATTGCGTGTTAATGGTCACATAGAATACATTTGGGGGGTGCGCGTATCGCAACACGATATTACCCAAAATAAGGGACACCCTAATATATATATATATATATGTCGAAAATGACCAATATTAGTATCAAATCCATAGTTTTGGGGTCGTTGAGATGAACAATGACTCTTCCGGCCCTGTGTAAATCCAAATTAATCCCCGCAACTTGGGGGAGTGGGAGGGAGGAGATATGTAAAACATAATCGAAAATGACCAATATCAATGTCGAATCCATAGGTTTCGGTATCGCTGAGATGAGCAGCGACACTTCCGATGCCATGCACCGTAACATGTTGCAGGGAGGTATATAAAATCATCGAAAATGACCGATATTAGTGCCGAATCCATAGTTTTCGGGTTCTCTGTGATGAACAATGACACTTCCGATGACGTCTAGATCCAAACTGAGTCCCAAAAACATGGGAGATGGGAGGGGAAGACAAAAAATTGATCGAAAATGACCAATGATCAAACAGCGTTTCAGTAATAGTAAGAAGTGACTGACTAACGGAACATATTACTTACTTTTCTGATTTTGACCCAGCGAAGCGGGTAATTGACGGTAGTATTTCATAAATAAGCATTTCATGAATGACTTGAAAATACGATATAACTCATTTGTCCTGAGAAAATGTACGAGAAGTAGTTTAATTCTTGGAGATGAGTTTTTCGTAAAATTTTCTCAAAAACTATTCACGCGATTTTGTTCATATTTCGTAAATAAATGTTTCATTAATATTCCTATAATGTTGCACAAATAACTCACATGAGAATATTCACAAGGGAGTAAGTAAGTAAGTAAGGAGTAAGTTTTGTTGATAGTTTTGTAAAATACGACTTTTGCAATTTTATTTTGTATACTAATATTTCATCTATAATAATAATACATTGTGAGCTCCCTCGTGGCTAAGTGGTTAGCGTACGCGCCTTTGGCGTGGGAGACCCGCGTTATTCTCGGCGGGAGCTCATGTGATTCGAATTCCACGTTAATCAGTAGGTCCACGTCTCATATAGCCTTGCTGCTGAAAGGGACGCTAAACTAAAATAAAATCAAATCAAAACTAATACATTGATGAGTCACTTTCTTATGAAAACATTTACAAGCAGTTTACTTTTGGAGATGAGTTTTCTTTAGGCAAAATTTTCCGAAAAATTTCGTTCGTATTTCACAAAGCAATGTTTCATTAATAACTGCAGCACACCAAGATTTAGTTTGAGAAATTAGAGCGAAAAAGGTTGCTGTGGTGGATTGTACCTTTTATTTTTAGTTTAACGTTTCATGATTAAGCACTGAAAATTAGGGAGACGGTGATGATGAGATGAATGGTAATGGTGAAATGGAGAAAGTGCGAGGAAAAGGAAGAACCCCGAAAAAACTTATACATACGGGCGGTGTTTATCCACCATAAAGTTCACTTGGTGCTAACTGGGATCGAACCATAAACCTCACGCACCAGAGGTGACCGTTCTACCACTAAGCCACCGCGGCTTCCAATTATCGTCGTGTTCTCGGTACTATTTTCTTCCCGCTAAAGCGATTTGCAAATTGCAATCCGACTACCGATGTTGAAGATATCAAGTCGCGTCACTATGATTCTCGCAATAGGCCATTCCATTGCTAATTGAGTGATGTAATCACTTCAGTCGAATTGCTTCTACAGTGCTTTGTGGCAGTGGTCTTCAATGTTTGACGATCCTGTCACAGAGGCTTCTCTTCCTTCCACTATTATACTTCGCTGATGTTTTGCAATTAGTTCTGTAGTCCGTCACCACTAGACTCACCTAACACACCACTACTAATGGCCAAGTGCTGCATACACTTTCGCAGTGTTACCACATACACATCTTACGTTGAAAACTATAGGTACAATTCCATTATTTTGTTAACTATCTGTACCAATATACATACAGCACCCACTACAACTTGTACTGTACTAATATAGATTTCCATGACAATATACAGTGGACAGAAATATATTGTTGTTCTTTCAGACAATGTAAAACTAAGTAAGAAAATGAAACAGTATATTTATAAATATTAAGGAAAATGGAACCGTGTTTGTAGGTTTAAACTATATTTAAAATACGTCTTGTACTAGTGCTTAAAGTGGGCTAAATGAGTCAAATAAACGCGTATGTAAGTTACGAAACGATCCACTATGCAATACGTTGGTCGCAATAGTTGTGAATTATGATCAAATTACAAGTGTTAGGTTTAATATATGTGACCTTAATTCGCTCTTCTATTTCAGTTTTCAATAACGATTAGTCTGCGTACTTCCACAGAAATTGGAATGCTATGATTATATTGTAGATAGCCTATAACTTTAACATGTTTGAAACGAGTCATCTTACCAACACCCTTCTGAACCTGATATTGTCCAACATCCTCATTACTTAAAATCACTGCATAAGATTTATGATGATGATGATGATGATGATTATTATTATTATTATTATTATTATTATTATTATTATTATTATTATTATTATTATTATTATTATTATTATTATTATTATTATTATTATTATTATTTCAGGCTTGTCGTAAAAATCGAAAGTAAAGTCAATTGAAACGATCCGTTGTTTTATCTGCAGATACATTTTGATGAACACAAAAATAGAAACTATTTCGTCTCCTTGATATTTCATCCTAATCAATTTTAATTGGATTATTTTTCTAACATGTAAGTGAAAGCGAAAAGAAATTCTATGTTCTGCATGAATTTTTCTTCATTCCAATTTTGGTGCTCTGAAAATTTTAACTGCTTCTTAGAAAATCCACTGACCGTCAAATAACAAAACCTTAATTATAAATTTACAGCTATCGTATTCTTACGTTAGATACAAACGTATGTTTTAAGCTTAAAACTATTAAATAAGGGAGTAAGGGAGCTGAGTAAGGAATTAAACTCCCTTGGCTAATGAACATGGTACTATGAAAAGTGATATTTGTAATGATTTCAATTTTAGTGTAAGCTCATTGGGGAATAATAGGTGAATATAATAAACGGTTTCCAATCAGTCGCTTAGTTTGTTTAGATACACTGCTATCTCATGGGATGGTAGGATAATGGAGATTCTCGTCCGAACAAAATCAAAGTCGAAAACTCGTTTACCATTTGCTACGCGACTACAAAGTATCCTTTAAAATCACTTACACATTTGTATGGCACGAATACAAAGAAACAAACTTACATACATACACTTAAATAAAGCGAATACGTTAGGTACCTACGTTTACAGAAACTAATAAACACAGAAGAACTTACAATGTTCTTTTTTTCTTACGTAATTTGTACTACTTCAAAGTGTATTGCAAAATCGATATCTTGGTCAACAACTTATTTTAAAGCAAAAACAAATTTATAGATGTTAAATATTTTTCAATAAGGATTAAAATTCTCTTGAAGCTCTGACAAGAAACATTTTGCTGCAAAAACTCTTTAAAGTTTTACAGTAAATGTATCACAAAATAAACTAAGCTAATGGAAAGTATTAAAATAATACTTAAGAAAAATATTTCAGAGATGGCTATAGACAGTTAGGTTGTTGGTAATAATAAAAAAATGGAAGTAATCTTAACTATGGTCTCTAGATATACTCCAGATATACTATGGATCCTTTCATACTTCAGATATCTATCCTTTCATTATCACTTGTAAAAAGCATAAATTGATAAAATACGTCATTTTGAACTTTGTAGATATCATACTATACAATTGGACATAGATATAAAGTTATCCAAACGGTCCGCACGGGACGAATTTTGGGCAGATCGTTCAGCATCCTTGTATAGGATATCGAACCGATATTTTTAAATATCTTCTTTACAAGTGCAGGTTACACTCCAAAAGCAAGAGAAAAAGCATATTCTTTAATTTGTATAGATTATTTTGCGAATCAAATGATAGTGTTGTTTGTAGATGCTTTCAACTTTGGATACGAGATCTCTAGCTAAGTGTGGATTATTTGTGTCAAGATTTTTTGTATGCTTTCTGGAGTATATAGAGAGCATAATTTTGTTTTAAGCGACCCGTTAATCTAAAATCAACATCTAAAAATACGAAACATTTTCCTCAATTTGTAGTATATATGCTTAATTTAATTAATAGATCTATTTACATGTACGTAATTCTCTAGTCTATCTAGGATGGTGTCACTGGAGTCAAAATCTAAAGAATAAAATAACAGCCTTCCTAATGCTGCATATCGATGCGGCAAATATTATTTGGATGCATTTTGTACTCTGTGTATCTTTAACTCTTAATTAAACAAATGAAGTTCCTATTAAGGTAAAACTACTGGATATTCTTGACTTGTCTGCACAAACATAATTATTTTGCCGGTTGTGTCATGCACTGCACTACTGGTATGATAATAATTACACAATACAACTCCCACTGGCATTACAATAATTATACAACACTACAATGAAACAAAGGGTAAAAATATAAACAATATGATTTTCTCACCTGATCCTTTGGTACGGGTACATAGCTTGCACATTGAACAATCTTTGTAACTGTAATAGTTGCTTTTGGATCAATTCCATAATCTATGACACAAAATATGGCACTTAATCCTCGTTGAGAACACATAACATGTGGCTTTAATTGCGTAAATAGAGGTAAGTATAACGTAATCGGATAGAGTTCCGTTCCACCTGGTGAGATGCATTTTATTAAAGGCCGAAAAGCAATGAAACACGGCCTCGAATGAAGGAAGCGGAAAGTTCTCCATCGTTACTGGAAGTCTTTCCGTTTCTGGATTTCTGTGCGCATCATCGACTTTCATTCTACATTTTTTTCCTGTTCGCTTTAATAAAGATAATTTTATTGAGTACAGTAAAATATACATTCTCTGATCACTTAATTTCAGATTAATAGTATTCATATTCTAATAAGAATATTTCGTGTGTAGAAAAGCACAATATTATTACACATTGTGTTTTTTTCTTCAAGGTAACAATATAAATGACAAAGTAAAATACAAGGACCTCTTTGTATTCATATGTAACCGAATGATTGGAAGGCTGCCTCTGGTTCAATTTCCTGTAGGAATACTTATTCACACGTCCATTTGTGATCAACAAACACAGTGAAATAATTAATTGAAGAGCTATTTGAACGAAAAAGAATGAACTTTAGCTTAGAAAGTCAAATGTAATGGCGTTGGAAGCCCATTTCCTGACACACATCGCCCAATTAAAAGCGTAGCTCTCCTCGCTATCTAGTCTAGTCTCGGTAATCTAGCGCGCGTGGGTTTGGTGCACAAGATCCCGATTCGATTCCCGGTAGAAGATCCTTTACATTTGAACGATTACGGTGGTTCAGATTCAACTTTAACCCTTGTGTACTACCATGGGGTCCTTTTGGAACCCCAGAGATAATTAATGTAGTACTATCTCTTAAAAGAACATGATTATATAAAAGTCTGTTCTTGTATTTTCTTCCCTGTGTATGTGTAATATATTGAATACAAAATATGTATATACAAAACACGAAAAATTATTTATTTTGAATTGGGGTCTCTGAGGGACCCAACGGAATTTCCTTTGCTATATTTTTCACGGTATTACACAAGGGTTAAACTGTAGGCTCACGTTTCATACAGCCTCGGAGCTGTAAAGAGGCTCTAAATTCCAATCAAACCAACTAAAGCCGTTTGGCTGGCTATATATTTCATGGGTTGTAACGCCAGGAAGTTAAGTTTAGTTCACAAAGACCTCTATTATTATTTACAACATATTTGGAGGGAGCACGGTTGTTCAGTTCTAGAGTGCTCACTTCTAGTGCGAGGTGTTCCTGGTTCGATTCTGGGTCATTTTAATTTGTGTTGGACAACATTGTACCCTTGCGTTTTCCCAGGGTTCTCCTATCTCTATTTTAATTCCACCAATTCTTTTATAATAATTAACTTTCGTTATTTATCCATCTCCTTTAAGGCTCACCAATATATTTTTTTTAAATTTTAATAAATAACTTAAAGCCAATGAAGAATGTCCATAAAAATTTAGAAGTGAGCTATATATTATGTACTAAATGCTTCTGAATGATCTCATAAGATTCCAGACCTGTTCTTATAGGCCACAAATTTGGGTGCTCAATTTATGATGTCATAACTATTGGACACCCATATTTTTAGCCTATAAAATATCTGAAAACAGTTTTTAGTTTATTTCATAGCATCTTACAGATACTGTTTGGCTTATTTCTAAATTTTATTATGTTCTCTAATTTACTGAAATCCAAAAACCTAAAATATGGGGGTGAGATTTGCGAAGAGCCTTAACCCAGAAAGCATAACCGTAGAACTAAAACTAGATAGAAATTTAACTTCATTTCAAACTTCCTGATGATAGAAAATACTATATTGTGGGTGTGGAGAACAGTTGAGGCCTGATTCTTGCAAAATCATAAATATTACCAATAGCAAACGAAGATTTCATCAACTTCTCCACTAAGGTCAATTTTTTTTATTCCTAACTTAAAGTTGTTGTGACTTTTGGTTACTTCCCAAGCTGAAAACGCTACTATAAGGGATCCGATTTGAGTCAAGAAAAGACATCATGCGGAATGCGACGGCACGGTTTCTCACCATTCCAAAAGTTGCGTTGCGTTGCGTGTTTCCAACAATAATGGGAGCGCTGGGAGAAGTCTATGCATTACCAAGGAGATACTTTCAAGGGGATTAGTGTTTCGGATTTTCAAATCAATAAATGTATTTTTGCCAACTAAAGGTTCGATATTTGTTTGAACATATCTCGTATATCTCACGCTATAGATGTTTGGATGCATATTCTTTGGTTTCTAAACAAGGAATGAATGAATGAGTAAACATTAACAACTTAAATGTGAATAAAGAAATTCTTCTCATGAATTGAATAATATGCAACCCCCATCACAATGGAGTAGTTTGGCTTGTCTAACTCGAAGAGCTTCTAAAATATTCTGTATTTTTTCAACCTCCAGAACGTGTGAGCCTCCCAGTCCTTTCTCGGGTCCAAAATCGAAACAAAACAAAACAAAACAAAACAAAACAAAACAAAAAAAAAAAGACTACGCGATTAGATATATGGTGAAGATCTATCTTTGTACAGAATTTGTTAGGTCTTGATAGCTATTTTCTCTCTCTCTCTCTCTCTATATATATATATATATATATATATATATATATATATATATATATATATATATATATATATATATATATATATATATATATATATATATATATATATATATATTATTCTATAAATAATAAGGATTATTACTTCATACATACGGTGTATTATTTCCTTCATAGTGGGAAAACAATTTACAATGGTAAGCCATGCTGTAGTATAAACTAGCGTCGAAAACTTCTAAGACGAATTTGATTGCTGTAAAAATTGAATGTAAGATTACAAGGTATAGAGGAGTCCCTCCTGTCGAATTATAATAGTAAGTTTATAATATGAGGCCGAGATATGTTTTAGCATTTAGGCCCAAGCCCAGCCCGAGCTCATTTGATAACCAAATGAGCCCGAAATAAGCTCAAATTACAGAAACTTAATAATTAACGCAAAATTATATTTTTATTTACAGCAATAAGAGGTTTAATTTTGCAGTTGTACTTTAAAAGTTCTTCAGAAAGGTTGGTCCAGTAAATATTGTTGTATAGTAATATTTACAAAGTTGGGCCCGAAAAGGCCCGAGAGATATAGTTGTATATTTAAAAATTTACGGTAGTGATGAGCAAATGCAACACTGGCTTGTCTTGCACTGGAACCCTTGGTCTTGGTCTTGGTCTTGCTTGCAAGAGTCCTGCAAGTCTTACTTTTAAGAAATCTTATGCTTTTCATAGGTAAATTTTACTTTGGATACAAGGAGTAATAAATTCTACAGTGCGCCAATAGTAACAGAAATACAATATATGTTTCTAAATGTAATATGCGGTAATATACGAGGATTGATCCAGAAATAAGGTTCCCATCAATTTTACAAATAGAGAGCATTGTTTATTCTCATACCAATGTACATCGTTGGAAAGAAGCCACTTTGCTCAATTTTTCGACATAATCGCCATCTTTTTTCTACGCATTTTTGAATACGTTGCTCCAATTTCTATATCCCAATGTCGTAAAACTCCGCCGCCAACCCGTTGTGGAAGCGTTTCACCTCGTCTTTGACTTCATCGTTGCTCTGGAAGCGTTGGCCACTCAAGTGTTCCTTTAACTTCGGGAACAAATGATAATGAGGTCCGGACTGTACGATGGGTGGGGCATGACAGTCCACCCAAAGTTTGTCAAAATCTCCTGAGTTGACGGGAGACGTGAGGTCGGGCGTTGTCGTGAAGCAGCGTTACACTGGCTGTCAGTCGTCCTGGCCGGCGGTTCTGGATAGCTTCCTGATTTTACTTAGCGTTGCACAATAACTGCTTGAGTTGATTGTTGTCTCAGGTTCCACGAAACCGATCAGCAGTATCCTCTTACGATTCCAAAACACACTGGCCATGAAACACCCACGAGTGAAATGAAATACTCATGTTTTGTCTCCCGTAACAATGGAGTCCTACTATCCTTCCTTATCTTCTTAACACTTTTGAAGAAACTGGCGAGCACTGGCAATGCGTTTTTCCTTGTGTTCTGCTGTCAACATATGCGGTACTCATCGAGCACAACCCTTGTGATACTTCAATTTTTCAGTCAAAGTTCTTTCCACTGTACCGAAAGAACTCCCAGAAATCCGAACAAGTTCACGGACGGTGATCCTACTGTTTTGAAGTACTTAGTGTTGGACCATCTCGGCAATCGCTTCCGAAATTGACGGTCTTCCACTCCGTTCTTCATCGTGGACGTTCTTCCGACCGCCACTAAACTCCATGCACCATTTTCAGACGTGTTGAACAGACATACACTTGTCGCCATACACCTCTGCCAACTGACGAATATATATGGGTGGAGTCCCTTTGGGGTGCAAAAAGGAACGGATCTCGCACTTGGCGGGAGCAACAGTAGGCATCTCCATCTTGGACGGCTACTGAGCCAAGATTGAGCAGCGTAGCGAAGCGAAGCGCGGTCGGGCGGAATCGAGAGTGGGGGAATACAGCGCACAGCGGTGTTGCTGGATTTCGCCTCGCAACTGCCCGTGCAGAAAGCTCTTTGGGAACCTTATTTCCGGATCAACCATCGTAGTTTACCCTCGTGTAAGTATGATGATGGTGTACAACATAGGTCATTACCTATATATTTTTTCCGAATGGGTGCCCACTAGGGGGGGGGGGGGGGTCGAAATTCTACATTTGTATTCTACACATTGCCTGGGCTTCATTATGCTACCCTGAATAAGAGAATGCAAAAGAAAAGTTGTGCGACCCCCCTACCCCTCGCACAGCATATCCCCCTAGAAGTCAAGGATACCGAATGTCTTACAAAAGTGATCATTCCTCGTTTGCCCGTCTTTCGTAAATGCTAGCAGATAATGAAATGTAACTAATTACCACAATCATAGATAATGTTGTTCTACACCGGAAAAGATGACAGAAGCATTGTCAGAGTTGCCATCCGTAGAAATTACAGTGTTACAAAATTGACAATTCTCCAAAAATGTAGATTAATTGACATATGGATTTAAACCCGGCTGTATTATGTTAAATTTTATTGCTTATAATGCAATTATATAAAATAGAATTCTTTCATATTTAATAGCACATAATTACGAGTTAGATTGTAAGGGTTACAATGGTCGACAGCAGTCTTAATTGTAAGAAAATATAGAATGCAGCTTAGGGTAGTGGAATGTGATGTTAAACTAAACATTTCTATATTTTTTCGTTTCAGTGTTTACGAGGCATCTTGGCAACAGAACAAACCAAACACAGCAAACATACGTACAGAAACCTTTATGCATTAACACCACTGGCCTTTCCAGTCAAATGTAGGAAGTGTTTTTTTGACTCTTGAACATTTAAGATGTATTTGTGTCTATTAACATAACCTATTCTCAATTGAGCAGCTTGGGTCACCAAACTCACAGCACGTTCCACGCCTTGACTGTGGCACGGTATAGGTTCAATTGGAAGTGATCCATCAAGAGCTTGAAGAAGATCCTCACTGGTTACATTTTCCAGAATTGGAGGAGGTGTAATCGGTTCACATTCCGAATTAATCATATTTAAGTAATCGTCTGCTTCTAAATTACGAGTTTTTGGCAGCTGGTAGTCTCTTAGTTCGCCAGAGGTTACTTGTCTTGCTTCAGTGATTTGCTGAATTGCCTTTTGTCTACAATACTTCTTTGGGTCAGTCAACATTGAAAGAAGAATATTTTCCGGATAAGCAAAATAACTATTATTTTTCAGTACTTTTTTCATAACTCCCTTGTGTTGTTCGTTTATATCATCAGCATCTCTTAATAATTTGCTAATATACCAGACGTTTCTTGCTCCTTCTCATACATTTGGATGCGATTTAATCCGAAACCAATCAGGCGCATACACTCTCATAATTACTGTCACTAGGTATTTTACGTTTTCTGATGGTTCATTTAGCGAAACATATAGTCGAAGTATTCTATTGGACTTTGTAAGCCATCTTGCATAATGCATTTTTCCTGACGATCTGTTAGCTAACTGGTCTGAAACATTGCCGCAATGAATACTGTAACACATTTCATAAAGGTATTTTTGATCTGAGCTCAAAGTGACAACAACCTCTGCTGGAATTTCTTGAACACTGCTTTCTATTACGTCAAATTTGACTATTTTCAACTGAGTCAAATTCTTGCTAATTTGTTACCCGATATTCCCTTTAAAAGTGTGCGGATCTGAGCTTTTACCATCTATTACTTCAAAAACATGCTTAAAGGGAAACTCATTTGTGTGTAAAAGGCAAATGATCAATTGGAGTGGTTTGTTGAGATGTAGTTCAATCAACTTGATAACTCCACCTGCACGTCGCCCTGTATTTACCGGAGTACCACCACATAATATTAACTGTTTCTTTGCTCTCAGTATCTCCTAGGAAAGTGATGATTTCTTCAGAAATGCAGTGAGCAGTCCCGTTGTCTGGAGTTACGTGGTCCATGTAAACATCCCCAGGTTCCTTTACTATAACGTAATGCTCCTCATGCTCCATCCCATTTGCAGGTTTCGTTTCATTCTTTCTCCCGTCAAATCCAATATATTCAAGTTGAGCATTTTTTGATTTGATTTGTAAAGTATGCTGTTCTCCAATTCGTTTTCTTTCCCTTTCCACTTTCTTCTTATCTAACATATTAGACTGATCTAGGATTCCCGTGTCTTTCAAAGCAGCATTTACAATAGCAGCCGCAGCCCTGGAACTGACTCGAAATCTGTCTGCTGAAATTGCCAAATTTTCGTAAGTGAATCGGTTCTGCTGATTTTCCATGAGTTCATTATTAGGAACATAGTCACTGTCATTGCACATTTCAGGCTCAACACTATCACTAACAATATCGCCACATATCGTATCACTATCAGTACTTGAGGCTGCAATTAAACATCTCTGTCTTCTTTCAAATGCATCTTTCCTATCTGCTGTTCTCCTTCGTGCGGCAGTTGCGCGTTTATCAACAGTGCTTAGCTGATTTATTCTTCCAAAATAATACCACACCTCTACTCTACTTAATGCTTCAATTTACTTTCTGTATTATTTATTACACGTTGTATAATATATCACTCCTTGTGATGTACGCACGTGGTGAGTCTTTAAGTCAATATCCCCGAAATTTCAAAATGTTTGAAAATCTATTACAATTTTATGCGATATTTTTATATCTTCTATATACATTACACTCGTACAAAAACACTCTGAACCTTCAATAAATTTCTTGGTACATGCCTGAATTCTTACACCTGTATAAATTACTTATTTAATAACTCTTATTTCAGAAAATGACTAAAAAGTTCTTATTACTGATTTACTCAGTGCTGCTATACAATATAGTGAATTGCTGGGGGAGGAGTGCGAGGGGTAGGGAGAGTCGCAAAACCTTGAAACTTTATACATATCATGAGGAAGACATGTTAAACTCTGTGCATAGTGTGGATACTCAAAAACTAAAATTCATATATTTTTTGACCCCCCTAGTGCCCACGCTTCACTACTTATAAGATAAATCACAACGTTTCGTAATCTTTTTATATTTTTTAACATATCCAATACTCCACTGGTTCCCAAACTGGGGAGTCTACCCCTGAGACACATGAAAGAAAATCAAGACGACACAGATTATTGAAATACCATGAATTGCAAAATTATTTTTACACTTTAAAGGGCCGCAGGTTTTTTCTTTTCAACCACGATTAGCTAATCTTTCTGTTGAACAAACTTCCAATTAAATATTGAGATTTTGTTTTACTAATTCCAATATGTACTCTATAAGGCAGAAAATGGTCATTACGCAAAAGAGATGAAAAACAAATGGAGGCTTTCGAAACGTGGACATGGAGAAAAAAGGAGAGTAGCTGGGTTGAACGGAAAATGAAAGAGAAGATTTCAGAAATAGTAGCAGTAGGGAGAAAAGAATAATTTTAGATGTAATTAAGAAGAGGAAGAGGAACTGGTTGGAACATTCATTGAGGAGGAACTGTATTGTGAGGGAAGTGCTAGAGGGATGATGGAAGGAAACAGAGGGAGGGAACGACGGAGACTGTAGTTGAATGAAGATATTAAAACAGAAAATTGCTGTGTAAAAACGAAGAGACTAGCCGAGGACCACCATACCTCGAGGCTTTTCAGTTGCAGCAAATGACGTGCCAATAATGGCAGAATAGCTATAATGATGATACGTTTAGCAACTTTGGCCAAAAAAGAGAGGGAAAATTAAAATAATAATCATTATAATCAAATCTCTTAATATTTTAGAATGATTTGAGTGAAAACTGAAAATGATTCAACTGTCTATGTCTTTTGTGTAAACTCAATTTACATAAATATTTTTGACCTATATTAGAAATACAAAATAAGGGCATCAAACTCCAAGTTATTTGAAATAACTGTACAAAATTACTATCACTTGTGAATATGAATTATAAATTGTTGTATAATGTTATATCGCTCAATCCTCGATGTGCAGTATACCTAATGGGGCTAAAAGTTATATCGATTAACAATTATTCAATGTATAAGCATCTGACCATGAAATCAACCTTGCGGTCACAAACACTAGGTTTTTGTTAATGTCATAAAAATGTTATTTCGATATTAATTTTATGAGCACACATTAAAAATTTCCAACGAGTGCTTGAGCCTCAGAGGCAAGGCCATACCATATAATCAGCACCTATGGTGTATTGAATTACCGATTTTCAATACTACATTTCTCTTCAGTTTTGGAAGAAGAACATTACTAATATATTTTGAAATGAAATGAAATATCTAGTTTAACGTCCCACGATTATGCATCGAGGCTAAGATAGACGGTGATGATGAGAAATGACTGAAATGGTGGAAGGAAGAAAGTAGGAGGAAACGGGAAAACTCCGAGATAACCCACGCGCATGTCGTTTGCCCACCAAAAAAGCTCACGTGACGCAAGCTGAGATTGAAGCAGGGTCCCCATGTACCAGAGGTGAACGTTCTACCTCTGAGCAGGTACTTGTGAAAGACTCTTGGTCTTGGTCTTGGTTTTGCAAGTATTGTCTTGGTCTTGATCTTGCACCCCTTGGTCTTAGTGTTGATCTTGTATCAGGATTCATGGTCTTGGTCTTTCATGCAAGACTCTTGCACAAGCTGTAAGACCAAGACTCTTGCGCTCATCAATAATTTATGACCCAGGCCCAAAGTGATATACAGTATACTTTCCCCGAGTCCGGCCCGCGGGCTCTTCCCTATATCGTGCAGACCTTTATATCGAATAGAGAAGGTTTCCCATCTTTTAACACGTGTGTCATTATATGTTAATAATTTATTAATTGTAGCATGGAGAAGAGCTCCTATAATAATATTAAGAAGGTAATGTGTCAAATGCAGAATGGGAAAGATGCTGATTCTCCCTTGGTCTATGAGGCACCCTTCTTAAATATAATGTTCCTCCAAATAGGCATGTTTTTAGAAATTCGTTTCTCGGTGCGCTCCTGCATCATCTTGCTCGAAATGCTCGGAGTAGAAATTTCGCAAATTCTAAAGAGACATCAGAACTTTTCTCTAGCTCAAGGTAGAACTGAGGTAATAATAATAATAATAATAATAATAATAATAATAATAATAATAATAATAATAATAATAATAATAATAATAATAATAATAATAATAATAATAATAATAATAATAATAATAATGCTTTTGAGCCGGAAAATATTTGAAGTATAAAAATTGTGGGTTGCAAAGAGTAAAAGTTTCCATTAAACCTATTTCCAGCTTCACTTATGATCACTTGAGTTCCTATATCAAATTACAGAACAAGTCTAAGACTGCAGTTCAGTAGTAGCGAAATTTTATTTATTCTCTAACCAAAAGTGATTTGACAATGAACTGTTTTTATCACAGTTACTGAATTAGAATTATACACAATATAATAAGAAAAATGTACTTGAATAGCAGCCAGAACATTAAAATAGAAGGGCTAAGTTTCTTAGGTGGGGAGAGAGAATATCATTTCACTTTACATTCACTCATTAATACATACCAACTGACAACTGAAAGTTTCAGGGGGTTAATATGGTGGCAATCATCTAGCTACGGGCTTTGTTGACAGCGAGTTGGACTGCTCCCACCAAGTGACGACGCCAGAGAGGCGACAAGCGGCTGCCCCCAGTGACACAGTGCCCCCGACTCCACACCAGATTTTATTGAATTGCAATGCAGATTAAGTAATATAAAACTATACTTTTCAATATATAGAAATAAAACTAGCTGACCCCCCAAAATTTCTCTGCTCCTCCGTTTGCTCCCCACTACCCCCAAGAAATTAAAGCTGACGTCGTCACTGCTTGCAACACGACAAGAACACGAAGTGGAGTCTGAATACTTACTTTTATTTTCAGTTAACGCATTACAAAGTAACATGTTTTGAACTTGGAAACAGAGCCCCACTTAAAACTTCCGAAATACAGAATGCCCGTAATGTAGGGTCGTGGTGGCTCATTGGTAATGTTCACCTCTGGTGCGTGGGGGTCCAGGTTTGATCCCAGATTGCTCCAAGTAGGCTTTGTGATGGACAAATACTGAGTGCATCGGTTTTCTGGAGGTTCTCCCGTTACATCCTGCTTACGTGATTCTACCACTTCTTTCATTTTCATCATCACTGTGTTTTTTTAACTACGCGGTTAACCGCGAGACTTGAAACTTATTGTTTTTGGTCTCTCATGCTCTCTCTGCTCTAATGTCGTTACTTATAAGCAAAAGTTCGTATTTACAAAAGAGGGAGTCCAAGATTCGAAAGACGCTCCTTCTTCATCTTAAGTTTTCGACTCTGTTTTCACATAATTAAGATGTATCTAAAAATCAACTGCGAAAATACCGGGAATATTATAATTTACGGTGTTGAATGTCGTAAGAATGAATGAAGAATTGAATAAACAGTTTTCGAAAAATATTATTATAAACACTAATTAATGTTTAAAAATACTCAAGATTTTACTTGAGATGGTGGTCTTACTTTAGGTGGTCTATGGTAGGAGTTGCCTTTGTCAGGGGAAATGATATAATCAGTACAGATGGTTGTTACAGTGCTGAACTCCATACAGCAAACTTGTCCACAAGCATTCAGAAATGATCAATAAACATCATGTTACACGCCAATACTGTTGCGCAAAGGACGGTGCAGGCTGTCTGTGAGTTGGAGTATGAAACCGTTCTTCTACCGTATTCTTCTGACATCTCTCCCACCGATTACCATTTCTTCCAGTATCTCGTCCACTTCTTGGAAGGGAAGACCTTGCCTGGTGATCTTTCGCCACGAAATCCAATCGTTGGCTTAGGATGGCAAGAGGGTGTGGTTGAAAACAGCGACTATTTTGGTTAAGCAGATGTTATTTTCGAAACGTTGCAACTAGAGCGGACATCTAGTGGTATCAACCTAGTATATTCGTTTTATTTCTTGGTAAAACTTGATCGTATTGGCAGGTTCATTTTATTTCGTTAGGGCATTAACAAAAATGACGACGATATAGTACTATTAACAAGAACTCAACCATTCTATGTGATGGTAATATGCATTTATATACAATCCTTAGGCTGTAATTTTCGTTTCCACTAGAGAAAAATGTATATCGTTCAGAAGTGAGCAGAGCATTATTCAGTGAGCAATTATCGTTCTTGCGGTTCCTATTGTCTGTACACCATAAGCATCTGTTGTTGAAATGGTGCCCAGAGTACAATGGCGGACAGAATAACATTTCATCCTCCTTTTTGAAGAATCCGCTTCTTTCTGTAGCACCAAGATGCTCGTGTGTACACGTATGTGTAACAGGCGACAGATTGGGGAAGGCATAAACTCTGCATTGGTACATTAGTCCAGTAATAAGCGGTATATATAGTGATATTCATTATTATAATACAACACTAAACTAAAATTTAAAACCTCTCCAAGCCATTGGCATTGTATGCTTTAGACGTTTAGAGATTATGAAGTATTAGTAAAAATCTTACGTGGGATGAATAAATCTAATAAGGATAAGTTCCACACAAACCTGGATTGGCCCGCGGGAAAGTGTACCTTCTCAAATATAGTTTGCCCTGTGCTTCCAGGCAGCACTTAAAATGATGTGATGCTTTTGCACGTGAATATGTTTTTGGAAATTGTCAAATTTCCCTATGTTTAAAACAAAAAAAAAAACTTCTTTAAAATAATTAAAAGAACGAATTAGTAGAAGTAGAGAAAACGTATGGGCAAAAGCTCACTAATGCTTAGTATTGCGCAATACATTCCGCTCGTACGCAGTAATATGCAACGCAGAATGACAAGCAAGAGTCTCCACAGAGGGCGCTGCACGATGAGTGTGTGTATGTCCGTTCGTGCTGTGCTATTTAATTTCGTCAACGACCTCAATGTTGGACATGGCACTCCAGCACTCCTCCACTCTCTCGGTACCTCCTCCGCTCAGGCGGTATGCAAGTGGTAGTACATTACCAGATATGTAGAAAAATAACCTGTTTGGCTACCACTAACAAGGGGAAAACAGACTTTGGTAAATGAACTTCGGGGTCATCTTTCGCGAGGTAGTAGTGCACATTTAATGTGTTAATATTACAAACTAGAAGAGCACAGTAGTCAGAAATAGCGGACAAAAAGAATCTAAAAGTTTCTGACTCGCCGCATATATGATACGGTGCGTTAAGTTATCAAGTGACAGTGTAGCATAGCGAGAAGCATCTACACCTACGTGAAAAGGATATTTTTTTGTTTTTACCTTAACCAATAAAATAGCTATTTTAACTACAAGTAAAATATTAATTCACATATCTTTATAATGCATAAAACAATAGAAATGTTCAAATTAGTTGTAAAACCTTGCAATGTTCCATGTCAACTAGCAACAAAATGTAACCTATTCCGTAAATAAATTGATATCACGCGTTATTTTACAGTTACTACCGTCGTTGTGTAAAATTGTTCTTGACGCTTCGTGTCTATATCTGTGGACAGTGTGCGAATTACAAGGGAGATGAGGGGAAATCATTTTTGGTAATACTGGATGCATATTATAACCAGCGGCATCATTTCAGACTTCACTTGAGGGGAGGGGCAAGAGCACCACCGACTTATGACTCTCGTTTTGTACTAGTATATTAGTAGACAATCGATTAAAGTATATGTATTCCTTACACTCTTCGGGGCGCAGTTACCCCCTCTTGCTCCAACAAATGACGTCCCTGTTACAACTGTCATAATTTCCCATGTTATTATCGTCTGAAATGACGAACTTGGTTTAGTATACACTCAGTATTACCAAAGGGGGTTTCCCCTCATCTCTCTTGTAGTTCGCACACTGTCCACAGATATAGACATGAAGGGTCAAGAACATTTTTTACACAACGACTGTGGCACCCATAATATAGCTCACGATATCAATATATTTACGGAATATGTTACATTTTGTTGCTAGTTAACATGAAACATTGCAAGGTTTTACGATCGATTTGAACATTTCTATTGTTTTATGCATTATAAACATATGGTGAATTAATATTGTAGTTACAAATGGCTACTTTCTTGGTTAAAACAAAAAAACAAAAATATAACTCGAGTGGGAATAGAACCAGGGACTCTTTTACGTGAGGTGTAGATGCTCCTCACTCTGCCTCACCGTCACTTGATAACTTAACGCGCCGAAGTCGGAAACTTTCAGAAACTTTTTGTCCGCTTTTTCTGGCTATTGAGCTCTCCTAGTTTGTAATATTAACACTTTAAATATGCAATACTACCTCGCGAAAAATGACCCCAAAGTTTATTTATCAAAGTCTGTTTTCCCTTGTAAGTCTGTTTGGCAACCGAGTTTTGTGATTGGGCTACTAGAACTAGAGAGAGAGAGAGAAGAAAGGTTGGTCTTGTCAGAAAATCATACGTTTTTGTATGCCCGAAAAGAATACATCAGATAAAACTGTATTAAATGAAGATGAAACTTGTCGTTACTACACTATATACTTTAGAAATCGTAACCAGTATATCAGGTGACAGTGAAGTTCCTCTTCTGTTATCATAGGACAAAAGTTGCGCCCTCAAAAACCTTACGTCCGCGTCTTTTTCTGAGGACCAGTCCGGTTCTGGTTTCACAGTTAGTTGTACAATGTTTTATCTGTATGTGAAGTTAATGAAATTCAAAAGCTTTACGTAAGGGGTCAATTATTTTAGGATTAAGGAAATTGTGATTGTGTTTTAGTAAACTCAAGACTTTTCCATGCTGGACTGACATATTCTATAAAGCTTATCGTCGTAAGAAGCTATCTTCGTGTTCTAATCTCGCGTACTATGCACTTGTGCATCATTTCTAACGAATTTATCTCTAAAAGGTAAGATTATTTATATCTCAGAAGTAGATATGAGGAAAGGGCTTCCGTAGGAGTTAACCAAGAGGTACTAAAAACTATCAGTTTGGGATAAAGATCAAAATTTTAAAGAAAAATTTGAAAATTATAAAAATGCATGAAATGTAGATCGCAGTCATAAACTGAACTTGGACGGACATGTATTGATACGAAACACCATCTCTCGGTGTAGAACTTATTTAAGGCAACATGTTAATACCATTGATGAATATTATGCTCAGGATAAATGTCTTATATATATAAAGAAATGGGTCATATTATCTGTTCTTGTACTATGGTGAAGCGTCTACATCAACAACCTACATACATAACATTCATACATACATAACATTTAGCAATAATATTTGTACATCATTTCGCATAGTTGTAAAGATGATAGAACGTGCAATAAATGCATTTGAGCTAAGGAACTCTTTCTTACCCTTTTCACCTAAGAGGATGAAAGAGAAAAAAGTAATGATAAAGAGGAAGTACCATCCACGTCTGATTATTTGCAGAAATGTTTAAGTTGCGGATAGGTAATTCGAAGGGTATATCCCAGTTAAAATATTTTTTTGCCAGCAGGGAGACTGAGAAAGATTAGCAACCGCCACCAAGGGCAAGCGATTAGTTAAGTCTAAGTGAAAGAAAAATAAGAGAAGAAAATAGTGTTGCAGATAACCAAGAGGAAAAGAAAGAAAAGAGCTTGATTTGGAAAAGAAAAGGAGGAAGAAAACACATTCTCCATTTTTTTTATGAGAAGCAGGAAAAATCGTCGCAACTTTGAGAGCACTAAAAAAGTAGGGAGTCACTTGCAATTAAGTAAAGGCTTGATAAAAAAAAGAAAGAAAAGAAAAAGTATGGAATAGTCACTACGGGCCTTATGCAGTGTTATTTTGACGTATGATGCACAACATACTAAAGGCCTCACTACTGTAGGAAACATACGTTAGTCGAACTCTTTAGTATGGCACTAATCACGCTTCAAAACGACTCTGTATAGGGCCCTATGTGTTTCGGAGAATTATTCAGCCTAACCAGTAAGTGGAAAGTTCTTAGTTGGGATAAGAAGCATATTGTTGTATTCTTCATGAGTTAGAAGACACTGAAGTGCAACACTTTAAAGTAAATGCTCCAGTCCTTTTAAATCTACGATGGTTATAATTGTTTTCGGTAACCTGGTTTAGAGAAGTAATCTATCCAGCTTTTATCGTAACAAGTTCATTTTGAGTTCTAATTTTACATTGTATTGCTAAATAACTGTGCTTTTGTAAGCGTAGTTTCTGAACTCAGTTCCGATGAGAAATATTTTATGATTAAGAGCACAAGGCAAGAGAGCCCGTAGCGTTCAAATTGAAAAATGATTTGAAATAACAAGATTTCAAATACATTAAGATTCAAAAGAATAGTATTTGACTGTAGTAGATTTATTGAGCCTTCCCCTTCCGTTGTAAAGTACGTATGTGTGGTACTGATCCCATTTCACATAAATAAAATGTTGAAAATGCAATAAAGTTCAATGTAATTCCAAACGTTTGTAAGTGCCATCTGTGAAGCCATTCTTAAGTTTTGCACGCGACATGCAGATGCGTTCTTTCCGCTACACTGCTTCGATGCACACGGTATTGGATAAGCACCACTGGCGCCATCTGTCGTCCAGAAAGAGGTGCTGAACCGAAATATTCACCTTCGTATCACTCAGTGTCTGTATCCACTGGTCCTCAACATTGGTAATACATTAATCTAAATGACCTTCGAACAGTTCTGCCAAGAATCTTTTACACATTCCGTTATGAAGCGAAAGTTTTATTATATTTATTGTCGTAAGGAAAAGACGAAAGCAATTCATTTATAGTTGGATAGAAATTAGTGACCAACTGACGTTTACTTGTCTACATCCCCAGATAATCTTATAGTAACATCGCATTGTGTTTTGGATTCTTTACGTAGACTTCAATCGATGTATGTTAAGATGGTTTGAACTTCATGCTCTTTATATTAATTTTGCTCTTTAATGCTAGCAAACCATATCTAATAATCGTCAAAGTTCCCATATTCTAAACTGCTCTTTCCCTATTGGCTATATGGTCAGCGTATGCGGCTTCGGAGCAGGAGACCCGGGTTCGATTCCCACTGAGAGCTCACTTGATTCGGATCGCACGTTAAGGTCCACATCCAATAATACCCTCGAGTGCTGAACGGGACGCTAAACTGCAAATCAACCAACCAATAAATTATACAATAATAGTAATAATAATGTCTGATGTTATCAAACCTTTTTTGTTCTCATTTCATTTACACCCAAACTTCCGAATTATGATAACAGTTTTGGGATAAGTAGTTGATAATAATTTCTTAAATAAATCTGCATGTATCAAGTAAACTCGGACATTTAATAATGTTTTAGAGACGTTTTTGAATAGTTAGTTGTCGGATCAAAATTCATTTGCATTTATAGACTCTTATAAGCAATAGCGGGAAAAATTATTTTTAAAACTATTTATATTATAAAATTATTTCAAGTTATCACCATAAAACTTGTAACAATTACTCACTCATGTCTATTGTATTTGAGGAATTAACAGTTCTCTTCTTTTGAGTATTAAAGTATGGGATTTTAGTGAGTTTAGGTAAAATTGGACTACTTGGATGCCAAATAATGGACTAGTGATTTCATTTACTTCTATAGATGAGTACCAATTTTCTAAACAGTAAATCGTAAAACCAAAACCTACATAGTTATAGCTTTACTTGCTAAAATAACAAAAATATGAATTGTTCACAACATATTGAATTTCAAATTTCACTTCTACAAAAGTTCCATTTTGGAATTAGGGCACTTGGCATCCAAGCTGTCCAATTATGGAAAAGATTACAATGTGTCAAAAAATGCACCGTAGCATCGTATTCCATCTTGATTTTGTACGCAATAAATTAAAATGGTGTCAGGTCCTATAAATAATAAATAACCAATTAACTTTATGACTTAAGAAAGAAAAGAATTCAACGCTGAAGAAACATAAGAAAACAGAATGGATGCTATTCTGTCAAATGAATCCACTCAGGATTGGAATACCCTATTTACCCAAGATTTTGTTTCATATAACAATTTAAAACCCTTCCAAAATAACCAACGTGTGTCCTGCTTTTAAACAAAATTATCAATTATGAGAAACCATATTTAGTTTGATTTCTACAATTATTTCATAATGTAAGCAATTATTGATGATATTGAAATTCCTACACAAGCTAGCACATCGTTAAGGCAAATGCTCAATAATATATTTTACATTATCTTCCATACATAATTGAAAAATAGTATCATAAATGCAATTTGGGGTAATTATGTATTTTTAATAAACATAATCAAGTCGAAAATTGTAAGATATATTGAGATATCTACTACATTTTATATTAACTAAATTCTACACTTTATTTTCAAATTTATTTCTGTATTTTTGAGATTTAAATACACCAAATCGAAGAAAAAGATAGAGCTACTTTACAAAATTTTCTTGCTCTCACTTTTTAAATTGAGTTAATATCGTGCTACAGTTATTGTGGGAGAAATTTATTTACTAAGTAAGAACAAAAGCATAATAAGCATTTTCAGAAAACTATTCCGAAGAGAATTCACCATCAAAAGCAAACTATTCTTTGTGGACTTTTTCATAAGAAATCCTTTGTGCTTTTTCATTCCCTAGTTAAGTATGTTTGTGGTGGGCAATATTGTGTCGGTGGGTTATTATGGTTACTCCCGTTTCTTCCAACATTCTCATCCCACCAATTCTTCCATCATCACTCACTTGCGTTAATCATCCATCTTCCTTACTCAAAAGAACATAATCGTGAGACGTTAAACTGAAATATTTCATTTCATTTTTATTTATACGATTGTCAGATTGTTAAGAAAATATTTATTTAAGAAATATGAACAAATAAATAGAGTAGTTTCTGAAAAAAATTGTTCGAAAAACATCCAAATAATAAACTAGTCCTTGTTTATGAAAAATGTTTTATGTTGTATTGTAGGATTCTTAATGAAATATTTATTTATGGAATAAGAACTAAATCAACTGAAAAGTTTTTGAGAAAATCGTCTAAAAAAAAAAAAACTCATCCCCAAGAATAAACTACCGTACCTTGTGAAGTTTTTTTTAATGCAAAATGATTTATGCCGATTTATTAGTTATTTATGAAATAAGAACAAAATCATCTTAATAGTTTTTTAAATACCGGTAAATAATAATAATAATAATAATAATAATAATAATAATAATAATAATAATAATAATAATAATAATAATAATAATAATAATAATAATAATAATAATAATAATAAAAATCACCCGAAAAAGATTCATCTCCAAGAGTAAACTACTTCTTGTAGACGTTTTCACTCAAAATGATTTCAGGTATATTGTAGGATTGTTAGGGAGATTTTTATGATAGAAGAACAAAAACAACTGAACAGTTTTTGATACTATCGTCCGAAAAATAACTCAAATCCAAGAGTAAACATTCTCTTGTGTAATTTTCATGCAAACTGTTCTATATCGTACCGGTATTGTAGAATTAATAATGATATATGTATTTATGAAATAAGAACAACATTGCTTAAGTTCCTTTTCAGAAAATCGTAAAGAATTAACCACCAAAAGTAAATTAGCCTATTTTTCCCTATAATAAAGAACTACTACATTATAGGATTGTTAACGAAATATTGATTTATGAAAAATTAACAAAATTGTTGAAGTCGTTTTGAAGAAAATAACATTAAAAAATATTCTTCAGTAAATTACTCTTAGCTTTGGGAGTAGGAAGATGATTTTAAAAGACTGATAATTTTATGAAAACCTTAAGTTTAAAATTTCTAGGCGTTTACATAGAATCAGAATGAACAGACGCACATATATGAAAATATCATTTTGCGGTATGTAGGGGCCAGAAAATGTGTAAATGCATTAAAATCTCGAATTTGACTTGTTTTTCACGATCGCCTTATTTTCTACTCTCTATTGTCGCTCGACAGTAAAAAGTAAATATTTCATCTTCTAGATTTATGGGGCTCTTTCACAGATGTAATAGTTTACAAGTGTGTGTGTGTGTTTTTTTTAATTTATATATATAACAAACAGAAACACTAGGTTTTATGATAGTTCAGAAGTATATATATATATATATATATATATATATATATATATATATATATATATATAGCTTCTACCAATTGTACACTTCGGCGATTATTTGATACATTTTGCCGTGTAAAACATGCTTATTTTACTTTGATTCCAGTGGCCCTATTCATCTAGATAAAATAAAGAAATAGCACACAGTAATGTCTAAGTGAAACAAGTAAATTTAAAATAAAGCTGTAATAGTGTGAAAATTTGTCAATGATCAACTTAGTTTAACAAAAAAGAAAAAAAGAAAATCAAAAGGGAAAGAAAGAAACAACTTTTAATGTGGCAAATGTATTTGTTATAAGTCATTTTTCGTATTTACTAGTTTGTAATTTAAGCTTTGTTACAAATCATATATTTCACATAGATGATAAACAAGCTGTGACTCACTATAACTTGTTACTTAATATATATCAAATAAATCGGAATTTGTACTGAATATGTGCATCGAAGTTCGTTCATTGACGTTTTTCCAATTGCCATGAGTCTCACAAAATATTTTGAGAATCTATCCAACACGGTATTTTACAGCAGCCAAAAATACCTTTTGTATGTAAATTTGTTGTTGGTTTCTTGGAAGTTTCGTGTCCGTTTTCAGCACCGAAGCTATATGAAACTAGAACCTACAGTTAATGGAGGAATTTAAACTGTCGTAATGTGTTCACAATTCAAGACTCCTCCACCAGGAATTGAGCTTAGGTTCTCATGGACTACACGCGTGATATTTATCAAATCAGCGATGAGGATATGTAGTTCTATTATAATTGTATAAATGATGTGATGGTTAGGGTGGGCCGAAAACGGCCGAAAAAATTTTTTTTTAGAAAATTAATATTGAGTACCGTGCAAAAGTTGTATAATGTTATATTATGTTTCCTCACCAAAACAGAGCCGGATTAAAAGATATTTAACCGGGCCCCGGGGGCCCCAAAGAACGTTAATTTTGAAAAAAAAAGTAGCCAGCAACGAAAATATTATTAAAATATATTTTTAGAAAGTTAAGTTTCAGTACCGTGCGAAAGTTGTATAATGTTATATTATGTTTCCTCACCAAAACAGAGCCGGATTAAAAGATATTTAACGGGCCCCGGGGGCCTCAAAGAACGTTAAATTAAAAAAAAATATATATAGTTGCGAGTAGTGAAAATATTGAAATATTTTTTTAGAAAGTTAAGTTTGAGTACCATGCAAAAGTTGTATAATATTATGTTTCTTCACTAAAATAGAACCGAATAAAAAGATATTTAACCGGGCCCCGGGGGCCCGAAAGAACGGTAATTTTGGAAAAAAAGTAGCCAGCAATGAAAATATTATTAAAATATATTTTTAGAAAGTTGAGTTTCAGTACCGTGCAAAAGTTGTATAATGATACATTATGTTTCCTCACTAAAACAGCCGGATTAAAAGATATTTAACCGGGCCCCAGGGACCCCAAAGAACGTTAATTTAAAAAAAAAAAAGTTGTGAATAGTGAAAATATCATTGAAATAATATTTTTTAGAAAGTTAAGTTTGAGTACCGTGCAAAATTTATAATGTCATGTTTCCTCACCAAAACAGAGCCGGATAGAAAGATATTTAACCGGGCCCCGGGAGCCCAAAAGAACGTTAATGCTGAAAAAATATGGTTGTGAGTAGTGAAAATATTGAAATATTTGTTTTCAGAAAATTAAGTTTGAGTACCGTGCAAAAGTTGTATAATGCTATGTTTCTTCCCCAAAACAGAGGCAGAAAAAAATATTTCAGCAGGCCCTGCGGGTCCGAAAAGTGTTATTATTATTTTTTTAAATATAAATACCATTATTTTAAGTATGTATAGAAAATTGGTTAAGATTCCTAATACTTTAACTTGACCCCAGGATTTTAAATGTTCTGATCTGATGTGCAGCTCTTCGCCTGATTGGTGTTTAGTAGATATAATAGTACGGACAAAAATACATAAGGTAAGGTTGAAAAATTGACCAACAAACACCAAACCAGCGCAGAACTCACCACGTGGATGTGGCTACACAGCGAGTTCCTCCCACCCACCCTCCTCTTACTCAAAGCTCCTTAGTTGAATCTTGGAACAAAATATTGAGATTTTTGTTCGAAGCTTGGTAGATACTTTCGTGGTTCCAGTTTTGCTCGAATATAACCGTCTCGTGCAACACTCCCGCATACTTCTGAAGAAGATTCTGTTACTACCTTTACACACCTCTCCAAAGCTTGTGTGTGGAAGGGAAACGTGACAAACTGAAACCTCCTCTTTTCCACAATCATTTCGGTTGGTTCTTCTATTGATACGTTAGCCAAAATTGGAGGTTGCATTACTATTACTTCTGACCAATCGGTCAAATCGATATAATCCGCATGTTCTTCAGTGCTTTGCCTATTGCAATTGTCAATTAGAACTATAGTTTGGTATTTTCGGCCATCAAAATAGAGACCCTTAAAATTAGTAGCTTTACACTGTAGACGGTTTCTTTTTTCTTTTTCTTTTTCTTTTTTGCTAGTTTCGTACGGATTTTGTTTTTATCTACTACCTTGTCTTAGTTAGTTTTGTTCAGTAAATTCATATCTTCTAAAACAGCGGATACAATTTTAGCAGCCAACCTATTCGATATACCTGTTAAATCTTTTGCGGTACTCATTCGTTTAGGGCTCACTATTGTTTATTTAGGTTTACTTTAGATTTTATTCTCCAAATGATTGCTCCATGCGAACTCTTCATCGTCTGAATTCGGGGTGGAAGCGCTTAATGTATGTTCCAAGTACGGGATTGAGGCTAACGATTGTAACCCTCTTATAATTGGTACCGTAGCACCATAATCAATCTGTGTGTCATGCTTTCTTTTGAGCCTATGGGTTTCTGCTTCATCTACATTGCAACTCGTCATTTGTCTCTGATTTCTCTGATCTAATATGAGCTCCCACTCCAAAAGCGGTATATAATTTGATTTACCACACTTACAGGTTAATCTATCGCAGCATTTGCAAGAGAAAATATCACATAACTTCTGAGCACTTTCCTTAAATTTCTTTAATTTGGCTCTTAATGGGGGATATCTCATTTCTTAATGGGGTTAATGATCGTTTTGCATTTTGAGTTGTAATTCAAAATCATATGCTTAATTCGAAGTCAAGACAATACAGGAAGAGAGGCTTGCAGCCATATTGTTTCTAGTTTATTTGAATTCAGCAATGTAAGCGCCGCCTTCGGAAAGCCAGTGTTATGTATTTTGCATCCAGATGCGAAAAAGTGATATTCTCTTAAAGTTTGAGAGTTCTAAGCTGGGCTCAACACAAAGGTTTTTCGTGTGTTAATATGGTAGTTATGAAAGTTAGTTAAGCTCTTAATAGTTATTTGCGTATATTGAAACCATGTATTTCATGTTTTATATATTAATAGTATTGTCTGGTAAAATGTTAATATTACCTAAAATCATTTTATTTGAACAAAAAATTGGGAACTTTAGGGCCACGGGGGCCCGGTTAAATATTGTTTTAAAATCAACATATTTGACATGGCTTCATTTCGTACCAATGCACAACTTTTGATAACTACTCAATCCTGAATATCTGAAAAAATTTTTTTCGGCCCACCCTAGTGATGGTGTCGCATATGGAACTACTGGGAACAATCATCATTTTGTTTCATATTTTCTAGGTAATAATATTATCTTCTAACAAAATACTTTAATGCAAAATTATGATCCGATCTTGTATTTGACGTTATTTTCAAAATTAAAAAGAAACACAAATTAATATGTAAGCTTTCATCCTATCTTCCTCCCGTTGCTAAATTATCAAAATACTGTTGTTGTTGCAGGATATTTGAATTCGATTATCTGTGAAAGAGGATTACAAGTTAATCTATCTGCACTTTCATCTCCCATATAGTCTTTACACTGGAATATAAAAATATGTTAAACTCCAAACGAACGAACAAATTATCTCTTTTAAAGGTTAAAATGTTCGATTTTAATGCCTCAATTGTTCAGTAACTCTCTAAAATGCACACATTAGTCTTCCTTTGGATGAAGAAATCTAGAAATAAAATTTGTTAAATATGTTAGAAAACTCTCCACACAACCAGAAAATGATATTTATTTTAACTTTACTATTGAAATACAAGTATGGGTATTTGTAAATAGACTATATTTAAATAGATTAAAATTAGAAAGTGTGTAATCCATAGAGTTATGATGTAAACTGTAATTTAAAATATATTAAAAGTTGTATACTACAAAATGACCAACGCCTAAGTTTCACTTTTATTCAATGTAACGTAATGTAACGTAACCGATTCAGCGATAACCTTTGTCTACATCATATGAAATGACAAAATAATACAATTCCGCAATCACGTACGGACATAAGCATAATTACGAAATGAACAACGAAGTATACAATCTTATTACTAAAGCCAATGACAAAAACACATCATGTCAAGCATTACAATAGGTTTATTTTAACTGCACACAACGATAATCCAGAACATAAATAATCCAATATCATGAATCAAGATATAAATCTACTTTTATTACTAAGCCAAGCACATTTTATTTTACATACGCACACACGATAAGCCACCCAACTGTAACAAATGAGAGTTGTGTACGATTTTGCTAAAGCACTGGTGTTACCTCTTATTATTATACGGCGTCTCAACGTTTTTTTTATCAAGATTTTTTTCTTTAGTTCTGTTGAAAATCATGCTGCAATGAAATACATATGTGACTTAGAGTTCAGTGTAGATAATAGATAACCTTAAAAAGACGGAATTGATAATATATGAGTATCAGTTGAATCTGATTTTTTTAAAAGTTAAATCCATACATTTTTCCTGGACATATTAATATGTCACGTCTAATAAAAATATAATGACAACTTTATCTTTAATGCATTCTGGTAATAACAAATGTTTACCCTCGTTTATTTACGTAGACTCTTTCTTTATAATTGCACTTTTTATACTTAAACAGTTAACTGTCTTTCTTTAATTACGTGGTTATTGATTCGACTCTTAAGGGACACAATCTCTATACAGAAAATAAATAAGGAATGTTGAATTAATATTTTGTTGATGGAAATAATATGACAAAATATTTGTTCAAAGAGTTAAAAAGGCAGTCATTATTTGAGTTCGTACCCCAGCTGGGGTTTAAAGTCAGAGGATTGGAACGCCTCCAGAAAGGGCAGACCCCCGTGAGTGCACTCCTGGTACAGACAAAACACAAGTACATTATCTAAAAAGAGTTACAAAGTTTTGTGGGGTCTGGATCCGATGGACACTCTGTGGGTGCACCCCTGTGCGTTGTGTAACAGCAAACTTTAAGGCATGCAATTAAAGACGTGCAGTATATTTGTTCACATATGAGTAATATAATTGGAATAAAATTATTATTATTATTATTATTATTATTATTATTATTATTATTAGTAGTAGTAGTAGTAGTAGTAGTAGTAGTAGTAGTAGTAGTAGTAGTAGAGTAGTAGTAATAGCAGTAGTAGTAGTAGTATTTTTACCAATTCAGAGTTTGTCCGGGAAATAATAAGACATGGTCCAGGAAATAAAACTCGTTGATCCAATTGGTACAAAATGTTAAAATTCTTAGAAGTACTCTCCTTGGCTATCGACATACCACTGGCAGCGTGATTTCCGCGCAGCGTACACCTTCTGGAAATCAATTTCGACAAATTCCTCAGAACGTCTGTCGTTGCTGCTTGGATAGCCAAAATATCGTCAAAACTGCGACCTTTATAATTTCTTTTGAGCTTGGGAGATAGGAAAACGTAAGCTGGACACATGTCGGGACTATACGGTGACTGCGGCAATGTGGCAACGCCGATTATAGCCAGTAATGATGTCACCATGAACGCAGTGTGACTTGGTGCGTTATCGTGATGGATAGTGTTTTGCAATCTCTGTCTCGTAGACGTTTCAGGACTTCCACGTAGTAAGCCGCGCCGACAGTCTTTCCTTGAGTCAGAAATTCTTTGTGTGCTATTCCTTGCTTGTCAGAGAAGACAATGAGCATTGTCTTGATCCTGGACTTGGACATCCTTGCCTTTTTGGGACGCGGGGACTCCTTGGTGTACGAACTTAGGAGCTTGCTTTCAGGGTCACATTGGAACACCAATGTTTCGTCGCTTTTGTTTTGTCGTTTGATGTTCTTTAAATTCCGGTTTACTCTCCACTTGCTCCAACATTTGACGGGAAATATCAAGTCTTTTTTTTTTTCGTTATCCAGCACTATTGGCACCAACTTCGCACAAATTTTCAGTAACAGTTTCGCATCATTGCTTTGAGTAGATTAAGTTGTTCTGCTATAATTCTCACACTCAAACGACGGTCTTGGTCCAAGAGCTCCTTCACTTTGACGAAATTTTCAGGACATGAGTTAGCGAAGGGCGTCCAGAGTATTCGTCGTCTTCACGTTTTTGTCCACTGTTGGAATCTCCATGCTAACAGAAAACCTGCGCTTTTGAAGCAAAATTTAACGGGGTATCGTTGCTCAAGCGAACCCTGCATTTTGAGCTTCCAAAAATTTCGACGTTATTTTTAAACAAGGTTCGGACGATAATTGACTCGTACTCTACCAGAGCTGGGAAGCGACTGATCCGGGTAGCGTTAGTTAGCTAAGACCCACCCAGGGCCGGCGCAAGCAGTTTTGTCACCCTGGGTGGTATCTTCACATGCCGCCTCTTTATCCGCGTGTCACGAAAAGGTAAGATGCCCCATTTAAGAACATGTATGAAATGGAAAAGTAAAAAGAAAAAGTTTTCTTCCCCTCTATCGTTCCATTAATCTTTAGTTTTCTTCCCCTCTATCATTCCACTAAGTCTTCAGTTTTCTTCCCCTCTATCATTCTATCAAGTCTTCAGTTTTCTCCCACTCTATCGTTCCATTAATCTTCAGTTTTCTTTCCCTCCATCATTCCCCTAAGTCTTCAGTTTTCTTTCCCTTTATCATTCCATCAAGTCTTCAGTTTTCTCCCCTTCTATCGTTCCATTAATCTTCAGTTTTCTTCCCCTCTATCATTCCACTACGTCTTCAGTTTTCTTCCCCTCTGCCATTCCATCAAGTCTTCAGTTTTCTTCTCCTCTATCGTTCCATTAAGTCTTCAGTTTTTTATCCTTTATCATGTCATTAAATCTTCAGTTTTCTTCCCCTCAATCATTCCATTAAATCTTTAGGTTTCTCCCGATCAATCATTCAATTAACTATTTCATTGCTGTTCATTCATATTTATCATAATCTTGTTTAGTTTGAAAATGTTACTGCAAAATATATGTTCATTTATTATTATTTAAAAATGAAAAATGTAATGATAATTTTATGTCACACGAATATACCCTTAGGCCAAATGAAACGGATAATTAATGAATGTGAATGATAATGAAAGAACTAATAGAATGAGAATGTGGGAGGGAACAGGACAGCCTCGAGAAAACTTAAAGATGCAATGTTGTCCACAACAAGATCACATAACCTGGGATCGAATCAGAGACATTTCGTACCAGGGTTGAGCGCTTTGCCAAAGCCACCGCGGTCCTATTATTATTAGTAGTAATAGTAGTGGTATGTGAGTATACATTTAGATCTGCAGATGAGATATCTTAAGTTGTTACGGTGTAGTTCTCGGATTGCCCATACTTGCATAAACTACTAATTTTTGTTTCTGTAAACAGACGAAAAATTGTTATTGCGGTTTGCTAAAGGTCTTTCACCTTGTCATCTCGAAAAAAAAAATAACAAAATGTACCTGTTGACTATTGTTGACATGTACATAAAAGATTCTTTGAAGAAACGAGCGTTCCACACCTCAAAGAAAACCGTGCGTGTCAAGAATTTTTCTTCATGCTCTCCTAGAGCTTTGAGGTGTTGCGACCACAGATATAATGAAAAATACATGCTAAGAGCGAAAAAATTAACGGTATAACTCATTTAATGAAAGTTTTCTTGTATTTTTATTGTCATCCACAGCAAATTGTGATAAAGTTTACGCAAAGTAGGAAACGTCGAGTTTTTTTCATTCCTTTATGTTTATTCATTTATTTATTCACTTTTTTTGAAGATAGACTTGGTATTTAGCGAGAACATTCATACGATATCCGATATTCTATTCGGAGGAAAATCCTGTATTTCTGAGCTCGGAGTGTTATTTTCGGCACCAAATTCGGTGCGAGAATTTTGAAACTACGGATATAGAATGAATGCGTCGGTGCACCATACCGGTACAGCTACCATACTTCTAGGGTGTTTGCGAAGGTTCTACCATGACTTAGCTGTAGTTCTTTCACCTCTGCTCAGAAAGGTTCCTACTTCGATCCCAGACTACTATGAACTTGTAATAGGTAACATTCTTTTGTTTCATTGTCTTCAATTCACAAGCCATTATATCATCAGTCTCCTTTAGCATATAGAGCATACCCTCGATTTTACATTTCATGTTTTCCCCTGAAAGATATACTATCATGCTACAAAGGGGTGTGCCCAGGGGAGTCCATGGGCCCGGTCCCCCCAAACTTCGTAACTGGACTAGTATTTGTACACTTTCTTAACATAACTATACGTGTTTAACAGGGAAATGATTTACGTAGCCTAAAGATTTTATTTTACACTTGATTTGTACTCTTCCTTTCCTTATAAAAGAAATCTCGTTCTATCTAATTTTCTGAGAATATAGGTGCCAGTGATTAACAATTTCTTATCATCTTTTCAAGTGCAGAATAACACAAGTTCAACATTTCATAGACGTTTTGGACCCCCTCAAAAAGCTTTGGACCCCTCCGAACAAAAAAATTCTGGATGTGTTTGATGCTACATAACTGGGGTTGCCAACTTGTGAAAATGGAAATACCGGACACCCTCCTGGAATACGTATGTATACTTTTAAGATTGTGACATCATTGCTCGTCAAAAATGTGAACAACCTGCAAGTGGTTACTTCACATAAAATCGAGCGATTCGGAGCGCGTATTTAATAAATTTAGTTACTTATGAGGCATTTATTAAATTTACTTAATCCAATTTTGGTTGAGTCGGCACATGTAATTTTTGTAGTCTACCATCAATAATATATCGTATTTAAAACAGAAAGACAAACAATTGGCAATATAATTATGGCATGCACAAAATATACTTGAAAAATGTATTACCAGCTTCGCTGCGCTCTTGAAAATATACTTTTTATTGACCTTTAGCAGTTTTGATAAGTTCAGTAAATTTTCCTCTCTTTAACTCTTTAGCAAATTCCGCACACGATAGCTCAATATCAAGGCGAATTGTAAGCTCTGCTTTAACTATGTTCATCGACAAACGATTCCTTTCGTCACTTCAAAATAATCTGAATAGAACAGAGAATACGACTAGTAAGAGGAAAATTACTGGGCATTTAACGGCCGGTTTTGAGGTTATACTGGACACTGGACAAGGAGGTCAAAGACCGAATTGTCTGGTAATATACCGGACGGTTGGTAACCCTATAACACAACCCTTCGGGAGTTGTTGGAGCGTTACGACAATAATGTAGTCGTACTAAAAATAATTTCTTGTTGCCCAGTGTTTGTGAATAAATGGTATAATTAAGTAAGTCCTACTACTCAGTTATCTGCAAATGCTGGGCAACAAAAAATCATATATATTACACACTTCTCACAGATACTCTAACAGAAACTGTATCCATGCAGAATCTTAAGGCTCTTTGCTAAACTCACCCTACTTTTTTCGATTTTCAGTGACTAAACAATAAAGAATGTAAAAAAATGTAGAAATTGAACCAGATAGTATCTACAAAACGATCTTATATGAACTAATAATTGTTTTCAAGACCTTCCATAGAGTGCAGGGACGACTTATGACGGAAGTCGCACTAGTAAAAATTAAACTTTTTTTCCCGCTTGAAATCGAAGGAAGAAAACTTTCTTAATGTATTAATTGCTGTATAAAACAATTGACGCATTAGATTACCTTTATTCCCTTAGTTTCAAGTGATAAAACTTTAATTTTACCAGTGAGACTTCCCTCACGAGCCGACTCTGTTATAGTGTACAGAGTCTAGGGATGGCCAAAATTTAATTTCCGGAATCGAAAATTTCACTTTCTAGATTTCGCAAAATTCTGGAATTCGGAAAAATCCGGAAATATGGAAAATTCCGGAATTCTTGCCAGATCGTAATTTTTCCGAAAGAGGATTTTTTTCGAAATCAGGATTTTTTCCGAAATCGGACTTTTTCCGAATTTCGGATTTTTCTGAAATCAGAATTTTTCCGAACTCAGGAATTTTCCGATTTTACTTGCCGGATTCCGGGAAGTAAAAATTCCAGAATTGCCTATCCCTAATACAGATTAAATCTGGGTGCTCATCAATAATGACGTGATAAATTGCACACCCAAATTTCTGGTCTGTAAGGAAAGATTTGAAAACGGTTATTAGTTTATTTAGAAGCATTTGTAGATACTACCTAACTTACTTTTTACATTTTCATAGCCTATTATTATTTCTTTAATTTTTTTTAAGGTGAGAGTCTGCTTAGCAAAGAGCTCGTTTTTTCTTTTTTGTGTTGTGTTATTCACATAATGAGATTATAAAAGGTAGAATCTGTTATCAATGTAGCATCCAAAGTAATATTTGGGTTTGTGCGTACGTAGACTTGCGAACACAAACATGCCTCGCGTACATTCAAGGTAGTAAAGATAAAAAATAGCGCTCTAGTAAAGAAAAGGCTTCGAAATGGGAAGGAGAAGACTGAACAATATTTAAAAAAAATATACTAATTTCGATTCAATTATTACATTAATTTTAAAATAGAAAATCAATTATAAAGATAAGTTCAGTAGAAATATACTTCCACATGAATACCCTTCATGATCTATAACACTTTTCGTACTAATACTAGGCGATAAATGTCTCTGATGGAGAACTGTGGGTGCATGAAAGAAGGAGAATATTTTTTCGAATGAAAGTGAATGCCTTCAGAATACATGGAAATCACATTAGGTGGGGATATTTTAAGGTTGTACGCTATATAAGCAAGAAGTTACCAATGGAACTTTCGGAGTGCAGCTTGTGTGTTGTTGGATGGTTGGGTACTTATGTTATTGTGAAGGAGCATAACGTCCTTCTTATTCTTGATTTCCTTCCGTAACATATAAGGATATTAAGGTATTAATTCTTTCCGATTCTATATCGGACGAGGTCCCTCATAACGACTTTCCTCTTCCACCCCGATGTCGGAAGGTGACCGACATTTTTTGGCATTTGTCTTCTGGTTCCACTGCCCGAGCTTATTCAACGTGTTTCCTTATCTAGTACGGACTAACCAACATATTGCACTGATTGTACACTTTCCATTTCTCGGCAGACCATGGGTTTTAAAGTGAACAGGCAGTCATGCATTCTATCTGTAGGAAAATGTGAGGAACAAGGTGTGTAAGAGAAGAGAAATTTGCAAATTTAGATTTTGAGAAATCGAGGTTAAAGGAGTTCTGCAATTAAAGTGCTCATATGCATGTAGTGGTATTAGTTTCAGTAAATCTTAAGATAAAGAAGAAAATGACGATGATACTCAATCTGTAACATGTAGATGGAAGCCGTCCTGCACATTGCTTCAAGATGTATCACACTCAAAAATAAGAATTATAAACAAAACTAAACACTTTAATTATTTTAGTAATCTGAATAGATACTAAAATAATCAGGCGAGTTCATACTTTTGTTACTCTTTTTTAAAACTGTTGGATATTAGAGGCAATCCACTAACCTTTCTCTCATCCATAATAAATAACAGTTATAGGCAGAGAAACTTAATTGAAAAGACAATCGATATTGATGGTTGCAACTCCTAACAATTATATATCAGTCTGTATATAAGAAAGGCTTCATTTTACTGGCTATTCTCAATTTCATTTGACTGCCTAACAATTAAGCTCAATCAATGTCCTGGCAACACTGGAACACTGGTTGACCGATTCTCATGATAACCGAAATTGGTCTGCCAATTCCAAGTTTCGAATGCATGAAATTGCGGAAAACCTCATGATGTTGGCAGGGCTGCGTTCACTCAGCGCTGTGAGGACAATAAGAAATTGCCAGTAAGTGGGTGGGTTAATGGATCCCACTTACTGATACTAACAACGGCAATAGATGTTCCAAATTGCTGTCCACGTATAAAAACCAAAGGCTAGTTAGTTTAACTATTTCGCAGTTTCGTGGCAAGAAGTGTAGAAGTAAAACTAGTTATAAAATTTGGGAAACATAGTCAGGAAGTACAGGGTGATTAAAAAACTCGCGGATTTCATTTGGATCCAGAGTTTCTAACTGAAGTCCAATTTTCATGCGGTTTGCAGCAAATAATCAAGGAAGGATGGGAGATTTATGGAACAATGATTACTGGTTTAAATTCATCCGGGGCTAAATCGACCACGCCTCAAGAAAAACAGCAAATATTCGCCAGTGTACGTTACAATTGGGATGAGATGCAGTGCGGTGTGGATATTTGAGTTTTCTTCGTTAGATGGCAACGTCGCTAAGAAACAGGAAACTGGGCAGTTGTATTGGGAATTGTATTGTACAGTTCTGTTCTACTATGTGTGATCAGAACACAGTGAGAATAGGAGCAACATGATTTATCGCTATCGGAAAAGTTTTTGGAGAACGGAATCTGTTGTTGCTATGCAAAGGGCACTTAGAAACAAATTTGCCTTACGTTCTACCCCAGACAGGAACATAATATGGTCGCTAGTGAATAAATTGCAAGAAACAGGATCGCTTCTAAGTGAGACAGGAAGCATCGGACCCCGCAGGTGGATGTTGTGGAAGATGTCAATTATGGATCGCCGACGAAATATCTCCGTCGTTTGTCGCAAGAAACAAGCTATAGCTATTGAACATGTGATTTATGGGTGTTATCACTAACACTTAATTTGTATTCTGCAATTTCGCTTGGAAAATCCAAAACTTCATTCCAAATGTAAGGTACACTATGTAGGTGAATATTTGCTGTTTTTCTTGAGGCCTGGTCAATGTTATCCCGAACGAATGTAAACAAGTAAACATAGTCCCATAAATCTCCCATCCTTCTTTGATCATTTGCCACAAATCGCATGAAAATCGGACATCACTTAGAAATTCTACACCCAAGTGAAATACGTGAGTTTCAAAAAAATCACCCTGTAATTCTATGTTATGATAGGTCAATTCGGTCAAAATTATTACTATCTACCTCTCACGTTTAATTGACAACACTACGATCAAATGTTACTTCCTACTAGAGATCTGCACGGGTTCGGGCCTACAAAGCATATATCACTTTGGGTCCGGGTCGGGCTCGGGTCGTGAATTTTTAAATATACACCTACAACTATATTTCTCGAGCCTTTTCGGGTCTAACTTTGTAAATACTGTACAACGATATATATATTGCACCGTTCTTTCTGGAGAACTTTTAAAGTACAACTGCAAAATTAAACCTCTAATTGCTGTAAATAAAAATACAATTTTGCGTTAATTATTAAGTTTATGTAATTCGGACTTATTTCGGGCTCATTTGATGATCATACGAGCTCGGACCGTGCTGGAGCCTAAATGCTAAAACATATTTCGGACTCGGATCGGGCCTCACATTATAAATTCACGAGCCGGGCCGGGCCTGAGCTAAAAATTCCGGCCCGTGCAGACCTCTACTTCCTCCACAGACGCGCTTGGGCAACTGATTTGGAACAGTCTCTACTAGACGCACCTAGCAGAAAACTCTCTACTACGCTTAGGAACGGGCGCGCGATCCGGTTTCTTTTAGTTCCCCCTTGTATATATATACATAAATGTTGAAAAAGGCGTCTTTCATGCCTTTAATAGCCTATATAGCTAACTGCTTGAACTAGAGATACGATTACAATGAAAGAATTGTGTGCACCCACGTGTGGATTTAAGCTCAAGAGGGAAAAGACAGATACCCATATATGGGTTTCATCCGCACACCAAGGGTTGTTTTTATTATTATTATTATTATTATTATTATTATTATTATTATTATTATTATTATTATTATTATTATTATTATTATTATTATTTTCTTTTCAGATTAAAATTCCCAGCATACACTGAGAAAAAAAATTGTAGGTGGCGTACTTAAAAAGATAGGTTACATACATAATTCCTGTAGTTTTTGGACTTAACGTACAGCAGACGTATAACTGAAAACGCATGTTTTATAATACTTTCCGTGTAAGTGTTCCATCTATACGTACTTTCCGTATGAAACAATGTAGGCGGTCAGGATTTCACATACAAATGGACGTATATAACATATAGCTGAGGAATGTAACATAAGTATATGCACGTGATATACGGAAAAATGTTAGATGTCAGACATCCTGCAACGGCATGGTGTAACATCAAAGGGCAGTGCCTATGTTGCATACGGATAACATATGCTCCGTACTGATTTCTGTAGTAAGCAAGAGGATACCGTATATTTGTACAATATACCGCTGTCCGCAGAACGGATTTTTCTCAGTGTATATTGACAGCAATAAGTTGATATCTAAGAAACTGAAATTCCAGGAAATAGCAGGAAGTCGCAACTAATTCGTCACAATAGTTTTAGATCTGCAAAATACCTTCACGCTAGTACCATATATTGACGTCAGACAGACAGCGAACGTAGCGAAGCGGCATGTGATAACTATTAGGAATTAGCGTTAATCGCGGACTGAGATGTTTTCCTTTTATAATAAGAAATTAGCTATAATTCCAATTCATCCAGCGGTCAAGTCATTCTTGATGAGTTATACATACAACACATTGGAGAAAGGTAAAATAAAATAATTCAGCTTCAGTTTGCATATATACATTCCTATCAATCACAATTATCTACACTGCTAACTTTTACTTGGCATACATTAAAGAACACATACATTATTAGATTCATTTGACAATTTGCGTTTTCTTTTCAAAAATTAAAAGTATGTTGTCTGTGTTAGCACTTAAGATAAATGTGCTTATTCAGTGATGTATGAGAAACAAATTTGACTTTCTTTAGAGCGAGAATAATTGTGCGAACTACAATATCGCATTTTAAAATTACTAAGTATGTCGCTTCTATCTTCTACAGTTATCCAGCCAAAAATTAATTACATCTTATAATTCATTTTTCTTTCATGTTTAAGCATGTAATCTTGCAATATTTCTTAATGTTCACGATATGACATATCGTTACTGCAATTATTAGTAATTTCGTATCATTACACTATGGTTACTGCTCAGAAACACGATACAATGAAATAGTAGCTGTTGAGAAGATAACGCGTGTCCTGTGATTTTCGGATTTCTTATTCGGTGATTTGTAACCATCGCAGAGATAGCATGTTGAAAACACTATTAATATTCTTTGATTCCGAAGTTAATTTTACAAATAATGAAATTAAATCTTCTAGTTTTAACGATCCACGATTATGCTCTTTGGGATAAAGGAGATGATGATTAGGACAAGTGAATGATGATAGAATAATTGGTGGAATTAGAAAGTGGGAGGAAACAGGACAAGTCGAGAAAACACACGGACATGATGTTGATCACCACAAACTTCCTTTGCTGGGGATCGAAGTAGGGGCCCCATGCCTCCGGGATAAGCGGTCTATCAGTGAGCACCGTCCTTCCAATTTTGCAAGTAGTATGTGTCACCGTTTGTGTCAAGTAGTACGTGTATCATAAATAGGAAATTATTAATAACCATGTATACACTCTGCTTTTTAACAGTGTATATTTTATACAATATACAATATAAATAAATAAATAAGAATTATTTCCAGTGAAATTTAAAAAATATATATAGGCCTATATTTATTATTATTACCAACGAACGACATAGTTTTTAGCGACATAAAATCAATTTTCTCGTAAACTACGCATAAGAATTTACCTACAAACATGTTAGTTTTGTTGGCGTGGGAGACCCGGGTTCGATTCCCGGCGGGAGCTCATGTGGTTCGGATTCCACGTTAATCAGTAGGTCCACGTCTCATATAGTCTGACTGTTGAACGGGACTTTAAACTCTAAATCAACTCAACGTTAGTTTTGTTCATATCGATGGGATTACAAGATGGACCATTTACCTTGATACGCCCTTGTAACTTTTAAACTAATAGAAAAGAAACGCTGAAATTTTGTACCATGCAAATATCGGCAGGGGCACGTTGTTTAGTATACTTTGTGATACCACACCTCTCATACGGTGTTACAAACAAACGACGCTACAGTACCACATACATCACAAAACAATCGAATTTTGATGGCTTCTACAACAATAATAGGGCAAGTGAAACGGACAGGGTAATGCATACCAAAAGAACCTTAATGTTGAATACTATAGTCATCATATGACGTATTTTAAACAAGTAGAACCGAAGTTACAAGGTATTGAAAGTTTGACTTTTTCAAAAGACTTTATTTCAGAGAAGCATGTAGATAAGTGTCACATCGAATTGCATATGTGTTTTCTAATAGAAAGAAAGATCTTAATACCGTTTACAGCAATTTGATATCTGAAACCCTCTGGGAGATATGAAAAAAATGGTAAAATTACACTGATAAACTTCTTAAAACAATTTTTTGTGGGAATCTCTTAAAACATTTTTTTTATTTACTTCGCTTCTATAACATTATAGCAATACTTTATAGTAGGTGCAACTATAGAAAGTTCTCGGAATTACATAATTTGTAGCAGTGTTGTAGACTTTAACAGTTTTTACTGTATATATCCAGAATGGTTTGAGATATTAAATTACCGTGAAAGGCAGTGTAATTTTCACATCTATTGAAAACCATCTATGTAATTGGATGAGGTACTTATCTAAGCAGCTTTTCGAAATAAAGCTTTTTAAAAAAAGTTAAATTTTCAATCCTTTGTAACTTTATTCTATTCATTCGAAATAAGTCATACTGTATCATGCTCATAGTATTAGACACTAAAGTACTTTGCATGTGGATTACACCGTCTGTCTGATTTGCGTTATTACTGCTATAAAGCCACCAAAGTTTGGAACTTTGTGATACTGTAGAGTTTTCAGTTTGCAACACTGCATAACAAATGTGGTATTATATATTTTCGTTTTCCATGTAGGTTTAGTACTATTTGAAAAAATACAACTTTAGGCTGTGTTGGCAACACTGTAAACGTTGTGGTATTACAGAGTATGTCAATGTCCCTCCTCCGATATTTAGATGGTACAAGGGTGTATCAAGATAAATGGTTCACCCTATATATCTATATATATATATATATATATATATATATATATATATATATATATATATATATATATATATATATATATATATATTTCTATTTCTGCGTCATTCATCTTAATATTGCCTTCCTATATCTGCCTAGGCCTTTTTAATGGTCGTTATCAGATTAGATTTCCAATTAAAACTTTGAAAGCGTTTCTACTTACTTCTATTCTGGCTACACGATCTGTTTCCTGAGCCTCCTAGACTTGATGACCCTAACAAAGGTTAATATTCGGTATAAATCATGTAGTTTCTTCTAATGAAGTTTCCGCCATTACCCATTCCCATTCTTCTTGAGTTCGAATATATCCCGGCAGAGCCTCGCTGCTGAACGAGACGCTAAACTAAATACAAATCAAGTCAAATTGAGTTCGAATATTCGCCTCAGGATTTTATTTTCAAATGCTTTGAGTCTGTGTTCTTCCCTCAGAGTAAACGACCATGTTTCGCAACCATGCAGCACAACAAGCATAATTATCATTGTATATAAGTTTCAAATTCCTCGACAGAATTCGCCATGACAAAAGATTTTGAACTGAATAATAATAGCAATTCCTGCTTTCAGTCGACACTTAATTTCTTCATGTATATAGTTTTGGTCTGTTAATGTTGATTCTATATATTTGAAAGTGTCCACTTTGTCGAAAGTATTATTAATATTGTATTTTGACGCATCCATAATTTGCAGTATTACGATCACGCCGAATTTCCATGTATTTACTTTTTTCTGCATTTACTTCTAAATTTATATCCCTGCAAGCGTTTAATAAAATTGTGCATTTCTTTCTATTGCTCTCCTATCATCCCCTATCAGATTTACATAATCAGCATACGCCATAATCTAATGAATAACACTCAGCTTTATGCTCTGGTTGCTATCTTTGATTTTCCTTGTAGCACACTCTACATTCTAGAACAAAATTGAATAATATAGTGTAGGGGCATTTATAAATATAGGAAAGTTCGTGAAACAGTGAATGAAGTAATTTTATGATTGGTGGCGATGAATAGGTAATGAGCTATAGAGTCGTGTACTACTGGATGTTTTGTCTCAAAGTGTGACCGAGCCGGTGTATGATGTCATACTTCCAAGATGGCCGTTAACGCCGACATTGATGTCTTTTAGCGCTATACAGCCTAAAGTTCTCAACCGATTTTCATGCGAGGTGGCTCATTTTATTTCTTCTGGCTGCTGCATGTACACCTTTTGCATAGATACTTGTCAAATAAATAGTTTCACTAGGCCTACTTTAAAAAAAGAAACTATCAAAATTGGGGGTTTTCGAACTGCAATGGGGATACCGACTAAAGAATAAGTATTATTAAGTATTTCATATTTCTCCATGGCTGTTATTTATACATATTGCATAGACATTTATCAAATAGATAATTTTATTTATTTACAATTTAATAAAAAGGGCCAAATTGATGTAAAATTGAGTCTGTTTGAGATATGCAGTCAAATATCTAAAATGAAAACGATGCGACGTATAAAATGTTAAACAACAGTTTTCCATTATAGGGTCATTTATTTTCATATTGTAGTGAACCATTTCCTTATTACCATTAAAAGATATACGCATCCTAATTAAATAAAAACGAAAATTAGTAAATATGTTGGGTTGTAAAAGCAACCAAATATACAAACTCTTTTTGTTATTACACAGTTGTTATAGAAAGGAAACTAATAATATAAATTCGACTCATGAGTCATCATCTGAGTCCGGCAGTTGCATTGATCGTCATTTTCACCGTTGTCACGATGTTCTTTCTCAGCTCCACATTTGAACAGTTCTGTACATCTAAGGGATTAATCACGGCATTGACAATTGACACAATTGACAGCACATCGTTCTTTGACACAACCGCAACGTACCGATTTTAAAATAGCTTCTGGGGCGCATGGTACATAACTTATGATAAGAAAAATGAAATGAAATGAAATCTGTGAGTTTTACGTCCAACGGTTATACCGGTTAGGCTAAAGGAGACGGTGATGATGAGTAATGAATGAAATGGTGGAATGAAGAAAGTGGGAGGAAACGGGAGAACCCCGAGAAAACCCACGTACACGGTGTTTGTCCACCACAAAGTTCACGTGGCGGGGGCTGGGATCGAACCCGGGACTCCAAGCACCAGAGGTGAACGCTCTACCACTGAGCCACCGCGGCCCCAACTTATGATAAGAAAATAGTCACAAGGGAAGTTCGGGAGAAAGCGCTCGCTTGCAAAGAAACTAAGCATGCCATTTCAAACACCAATTCCTGCTAATTACAAGTTAATAAAATTCCTGTAGGGTTGAGAACTTTTCGAGAGAATCAATGCACCTGATGGTGTGAACTTGCTACTGCTTGATCACGGAGGCCATTCACAGACAAATTGTCCATTGCAAGTTGGATGATGGATGGCAAAGTCGTAATGGTTGAGAATATACCAAAGAACCACGTACGATGTGTACAACTATTTGATCTGTTTGCACTCCAATCAAAGATTATGGCAAGAGATTTGTAAATAGTATGAAGCTTCTCCATCCAGACGTTATGATGTACCAACAAAACAATCAAATAAAGTTCATGTTCATGCTAATGAATCAGTTCCGATCACCACGATACATTCGATTGTTTGTTTGCGTTCCACAAGACAGGTTACCGAACAAATTATATACCTTTTGAATCACCTGTCGAATTTGCTTTTGGCTTTGCTTATGCGAACCGTTCCCTTGACGGATGCAACGCAATTGCACATATAAAATGTTTATGGTGCACGAAGTAATATGCCTGTGTCATTTTTTCATAGAACAGAAGAACAACAGTGATCAATTTGCATCTCTAACCTATCATTATTGTGAACAGTATAATGACTACTTTTAACTAACAAAGATGTTAATTATTGCAAAACAGTTCTTTCTGTTACCTCCGATAGATTTCAATTCGTAGGGATATGTCCATATTCGTTGCTAATATTGTTGTACTTAACGCGTTTAAATGCGCATATACTCTTATATATATATATATATATATATATATATATATATATATATATATATATATATATATATATATATATATATATATATATATATTCCAAGTTTAATCTCTCAAACAGTTCTCAACCGAACAGAAATTTTATTAGCTTGTTGTAATCAGCACGAATTGGTCTTGCAATGGCATGCTTAGTGTCTCTGCGAACTTCCCTTGTCAGTTCCCTTCTTTTCAAACCCAAACGAAGATGGGCAGGGAGATCCGGGTGTGGTAAATTAGCCCGTCGTCACTCCATCACTTGACAGTGAATTTTTAAGATGTGTTGTGTAACGTATACACAAGTAATTATATTAAAGTCCCAGTTCGATAAAATTAACTTTAGTAACCATTAAAATTTACTTCGATAATTAGGTCTACTGCAAGAAATTAAACTATTTTTGTTCCCTTAAAACTTTGTATTTCCTTAATACTTATCGTTTCTTCATTGTATCTCACAAATAGAAATCTATCTATGAGCCCTTTCTTATTACGTATATCTTAACAACCTAAATATACAGTATATGTATGGCTACAAAATTTAACAAGCATAAATGTGCAGGTCTGGCCACCAAAAAATAGCATATTACGTACCGGACCATTGTCCTTGACAAGATATACATATTATCGCTGCAGTTGGTGTAAAACTAGCCTTAATGGCGGCAAATTTTCACTTTGATTTTTTTTTTTTTTTTTTTTTTTTTTTTTTTTTTTTGTAAATGACCACCAATGTTTGAGAATTGTTTCCCTTGTAAATACACGCGACAAATGAACCTTTCTATAAATTTTTCATCTTCAAATGTAAAACTTTCTGGGCAGCCTAATCTATCAAATGCCTCTAGAACATTTTCTTCAGAAGATTCAAAAACTTTCCAGAAAGATTATTATATAGTTGAACGGCCGTAACAATATTTTATTCAGAGAAGAGACTCCGACATCACAAGCATAATCATGGTTTAAACGTTATGTCATTGTCACCAGTCACGCTATTGTAAATAGAAGCAAGCACTGAGGTAGGTCTTTGAAAATTGTTATGTTGATATAACCAGTTTAGAAATGTATTAATATAAACAGTATCTCGACTTTGCCTGGAAGATCTTAGGTCAACATGCTGCTCCGAAGTTGTACTTAGTACTTTAGTGAAAGTTTCTAATGCCTCTACCACTTTTGTTTTTGCAGGTATCATGCGAATGCATCTTGCAATTGTTGATGTTCTGATGCCTCTTTCATGAGTAGGTCCTCCAATACACTTCACTGAACGAATAAGTGCTTGTTCGGTAATCGTATCAGATTATATACCTTCCCACAATTCGTAGCTTATCCTGATACTGACATATCCTTTCTTCGAAAATTTCCTGAATTCTTTGGTATCCTTCTTCTCTTGAGGAATTATCATATACTGGAGATATAAGTTAGCAGTGATAAGGAAGCATCATTTGCACACCATAGAGATGAAGTAGTCAATCTCTAGTTTTCCCTGCTCTCACAAACATGCTACTCCTCCCAACCTCATACAATATATTCAATCCATAATTTCTGGCAGTGGTCATATTTCCAAAATCCGACGCAGGACTCCTTGGTACTTTTTCTCAGATGTTCACAGAAGGCCGTCATCAATGTTTCAGATTTTTTTAAATATCTATGTTGAATTGTAAGTTGAAGAATGGCAACAAATATTGCTAGAGAATATATACACCTTAAATTGAATAAAATATCTTTCTTATATTTGAAGATACAGAAAATATACTGGTACCATTGTGAGTCCTACAGTGCTCAACAACGTTTGTTTCAAGATACTTTTAAATATTTTTATTTACCAAGATATTTACACTTACACATAAAATCAAGTAATCAAAATCCTACTTTTTCATATTTCTGTTACTGTATCTGAAAAGAAGTTTACGATACAGACAATACATTACATTCTACCTATGTATAATTTATAATAAGTTCTCCTGAGTTTGAATCCAAACTGACGGTTCTACATCTATTCTGAGGGAAGTTATACGCATTTTCAGAAAACATTACAAATTCTGACAGCAGCCATTTTGATGATGTCATTTTCCGAAACCTGATGCCGGATTCTGTAGAACGTCTTGTGAGATATTCACGGAAGGATGTGCTAAATGTTCCGGGGGTTTAACTTCTTTATTTTTTGAATGTCTAGGTTGAAGCCCAAATATGTTTAACTTGACATTTAAAAGGTGATGTGAAAAGACTGACTTTTCGGCTAGCAGGACGAAATGGAATAAAACGTCCTTTCACTAATTGGTTTAAAGGACGTGCTTGACATAACAATTTTATAGGATTCAAAAATAGAATATCAGTAAGATGCCCTTGTGGAACATATGTTATCGGTGTCCTTGGACTTGAAGAACGTCAAGTACTTTTCTGATCTATTTGAAACAGTAATAGATAAGCTTCAGTTTCCTGCAATATATGAGTCAAATGCATTTTTCAAATGTTGATGCACAAAAGAGAATATTCGTAATTTATGTGTGAATATGTGCTTTTTGGATTGTTCCTTTTCAAATGCATTTTTCAAATGTTGATGCACAAAAGAGAATATTCGTAATTTATGTGTGAATATGTGCTTTTTGGATTGTTCCTTTTCATTTGGATATACATTCCAATACCAGCACAACCATTTGTGAAATGTAAAATTTGTTTGGTGATTTTTTTCTTTAATAAGTAATTTTGTTTTTCAGCACATTGGCTTTAGGTTTTGAACTAAATGTATTTCTGAGATAAATAATTTATACCTGGCGGAAGGTGGCGATAGCTTCAGAATCGAATGTCGTAAGATGCCAGAGTCATACTTATTAGTACGTAAAAGTGTTTCTTTATCAACTTCTTGCACAGGCACTGTAGGATTATGAAACATAGATATTAAGATACATACATACTAATTTTATCACGATTCCTTTTACTACTAATGAAGTCCCATTGTTTTGGAGTTATGCAACTTTAAAATTCACTTTCTGCAAGCATTTCGATTCCAATGAGCCCTCATCCCAATATTTCTTAGAAGTCGACACCTCTGATAACCAGAGCGAACAAAATTAAGCTTTTCAGCAATGTTCCTCCAGTGTTGTTTATAGTTCTGCAAACTCATTCAACAAATCTCTCCTGCTAACTCTGTTGTAGTTTTCTCGGTTGATGTGAGAGCTACGTTTCTTGTTTTAAGACAACTGAGTTGGAACCAACACTAGAACCCATGTAATTAGGATAAATTGTAGAGGACAATGCATGTTAGTTTCTATTGAAATAAGGTGGTGTCAGCATAATACGCATCCAAAGGAACGACGAAAAAATAAAAGAGAAGTTCAAAATGCATTGGAAAGGTCAGGGCTTTTAAAGAAAGAACGTATGTAGAACAAAGTTTAAAATGTGTGAAAAAAAAAAACTATCCTGCACTGAACAGATATGGCCAAGGCTTACATCTACAGGCAAATGCGCCTTTTTAACTAAATTTAATTTATTATTATTATTATTCTAGCAATACTCTAGAAGTACCTGAATACAGAGTACATTTTCGTTCTTTTTCACCTTGACTTTACTTATTGAAAATAACACCACAATCCCACTCTCACTCATACGTAGTGTTGTAAAAAAAACGGTTTTTTTTCTGTGAAGTTTTTTTCAATAAAAAACATTGTTCTTTTTCATGTTTTTTTTTCAAATGTGTTTTTTTTCTGGCAACTGTTATTTATTGGCTTATGTTGCAGATTATTGAAATAATCAACAGAACTTGAGTCGAAGCCCTCGTAACTTTTTACAAATCGTTTGTTTCTTTGTACCTATACGAGCAAAATTGTGTGATTATTCCTTTCGGACCCAGGTCATTTTTGGCGTTTTCCTACATTTTCAGTTAGTGACTTATTGCTCAAAAACCATTCATTCGATTGATACGGTTAAAGCATTGTTTTTTAGAAAATGGATATGGCTATGTTTTGGTGTAAGTTGCATTGCAGTGTTCCCAACGGGTGGGAAATTATTGAAGTAAATGTAGAGGTAAAAATTTACAAAAAATTTCCTAACTGAATTTCAATTTTTTTGTATCTAGCACCACTGCTGTTATATGAGTTCAAGTATCCTAAACAAATTCTTTGATGTGTTGACAAGGTACAGTGAAATCCTGAAGTCGCTGGCTTCCATTCAAAGAGGGAAAGAAAAAATTCTCTGTCATCATACACATGAAATTTTGACACTTTTTACGCCTCAGAAGCAAAAATCAACAAATATGCCTGGGCTACAGCTTCTCTAATTATCCCATTGAAACTTTTTATGGTGCGTTCTGTAGGGCAAAGAGGAAGCTTTTAGGTAGTGGTGCGTTTGTTTCAATGCAGCCAGCAAGAGGGGGAAAAGGGAAATTTTCCGAATTTCTCACCTAAAATCGGGATTTAATTGTTTTGGCTGGAAACACTGCCATCAGACAGACGAAAATTATCTGAAAATAAACCTTAGTACTCCAATAATATATCCTACAAGTATCATGGCGATATCTAACAAAGTAAGCACGAAATTTAAAAAAATATCTCATTCTACCTTAAAAATTCACCATTTTCTTACCATTTCCAGAACATGGTTTATTATAAACCTCAACTGTACTCCTTCTAATTATTCTAGTGAAACTTTTTATGGTGCGCTGTGTAGGCTAAGGACGAAGCTTTCAGACACTGGTATGTTTGTTCGAGTGTAGCTAACAAGAGGGAAATAATAGAAACAAAAAAGGGAATTTTTTCCAAAATTTGCCCCTAAAATCTGGAATTAAAATTTTCTGTGGCTTGCAACACTGCTATCAGACACACACAAACTATCTTAAAATAAGCTTTGGTATCCCCCTAATATATCCAACAAGTATTGTGACGATATCTAATAAAGTAAGCATGTCAATAAAAAATATCTCATTCTACCTTAAAAAAAAATCACAGTTATCTTTCCAATTAGAGAACAAGGTCTACTGTAAACCTCAACTGTACTTCCCCTAATTATCCTATTGAAACTTTATATAGTGCGTTGTGTAGGGAAAAGACGAGACTTCCAGATACTGGTACGTTTGTTCCAATGTAGCCAACAAGAGGGAAATAATAGACAAAAGAGATAATTTCCCCAAAATTTCTCCCTAAAATCTGGAATTAAAATTTTCTGTAGCTGGCAACACTGCTACTAGACACACACACACAAACTATCTTAAATTAAACATTGGTACACCACTAATATATCCTACAAGTATTATGGCGATATTTAAGGAACAAAGCTTCTAATTACCAAAAATATATTACGGTAAACATAAAAGGTAAAAACTAGAAAAATCAAGGTTTAGAACCTAAATACGAATTTTTCGTGCGCCCCCTAATTACCCCATTGTAACGATCCGTATTTGCGTTTGTTAAGTAAGGACAAATGTTCGATTGGCGTAAGTTGACTTGCACTCGGACGTATAGGTACGGATTTATAAACAAAAATCTCGAATTTTTTGCCCATATTTAGGGAAGTTTTAATTTCCCTAATTGGCAACACTACGCGCAGGCCCGTCCAATTGATGTCAACAGTTAGGTATCCATCCGAGGTATCTATCTGGTAAGTCTTAAGGTCTTTCTACAACGAAGGAAGCTACCGGGGAAAAAGGAGTAAAGGAAATTCGAAATTAGAAAATTCTCGAATTTTTGACGGGTGAAATTTGAGAAGGAAATTCGACACCAGAAGAAAAAGAAATTAATATGATAAACTATGGTCCAACCATATTTGGCAAGAATAATATCCCGATATCTTAATTAGTGTCCACACAGGAACGGATTAAAAAAGTGACACATCCGTGTGTGCCACTTTGGCCACCTAGCGTACATTTGATTACATTTTTTGACTATTAACCCGTGTTGTTGTTGTAGTTATAGTCTCGACTAATAATAATATCGTTGTTGTAAACAATAACTTTATAAGGAAAATTTTCTCTTCTTTTTACACCTTAGTTCCAACACTGTTGGTGAGAAATGCAGGGTGTTTCAAAATGAATTTCGGGGATTTAAGTCTTCGTAGTACTTATTACATTTTACGTATCATTATAAGCAATGCATCAAGTAAAGGAGCACCTTTGCTAGCACCTATAGGAGCACCTATATTCATGTCTTTGCTACAAGTGTCCGATCTGAGATTCATTCGTCACATGGTACACATCCAGTCGATAGACGAGAAAGACCCATAAACCTTCCGCCATATGGCACAAAACACATTCAATTTAGGGGAGTCTCGTTTCAACTGTACCATTTCCTGAGGATTTGCTGACGGCCAGATGCAAACATTATGAGTGTTCATATTAACCCTTAGGTGAAATGTCGATTTATCACTGGAAACGACACGATCCAGAAAATCTTCATTCTTATGCAGCAATATTTTACTTGCGAAATTGGCACGTAAACCGTAGTCTGTAGGCTTTAGACCTGTAGCAACTGCAAACGATAAGGACGTATTTGCAAGCGTCTCCTTAATATTCTTCACACAGATGGTTGCAATGTACAGATTCAGTCTTTATTAAAACACAAAAAGCTTTCTGCTCTCTAGTCTCCATCTTTGCTACTTGCTCTTTCTAACGGCACACAGAAGAAACAATGCATGTACATGCGTGCGTACAAAACTGTTTGAGTTGCTCTTTCATTTGATATAATATTTATAATTGTAAGTTAATTGTAATAGATACTACTAAGTTTCAAACCCCTAATATTAATTTTGAAGCACCCTGCATTACTTCAAATTCAGTCATCCTATATTCATGTCTTGTATATACATATACAAGAATTGCCATTATTGTCAACTATTAACTTTCATCATTATACACACGGCCGGCCCTAGGCAATTTGTCGCCCCGTGCAATGGCATAATTTGCCGCCTCCTTCTTTCTACAGAAAGAACAAATCTTAAAAGTCATGATTTTAAGTATGCTACTCCAGCATGAACAACGAAGGGGAGGGTAAGTGTAGTCGCACTCAGAAAGGCTTAAATACTAAAAATGCAATCCCGTTGTGTCTGTTTTTTCTTTAAATATTAATCTATTATGTTAGTGAAAGATAAAGCAAACACACCTGCAGAAAAAAGATGGTAATCCTTTTTATAAAATTCAATATCGAGCTTCAATCTCAATATATCGGTTTGCAATTCCAATGCAACTAGTTCTTTTATCTTTATTTCCTGATTTTTCTTCTACATCTGTTAACATTATTTTAAAAAGTTGTTTCTATCTTCAATGATAAGAAACTTGTTTCTGACAAAAACAAGACTAGTTGTCATATCAAAACTGTGATAACTTACTAAATGGAATAGAATTCGCTACTATTCGAGAATTGAATTCTTTCTGAATGCCACTCATTCTAGCTTTGGAACTTCTTTTATAAAATAACAGACAAATTCTGACCAAAGCATATATTAACTAATAAATAATAGCGTTACAGTTTCGGCAAATTAACTTTGCCTTCATCAGACACATTATGAAATACAATTTCTAAGATTACAGCTTATATACTTCTTAAAGTGAGAGAAGGTATTCCATGAACCAATCATATTCGTCCTTTCCTTTAACAATTTTTAATTAATACAAATGCAACTTTTAATGATCAACTTTCACTTAAGAGCTAAACTTTTAATTGGCACACCTGTGTATGAATAACTTTCACTTTTGAAAAACATAAACTTTTAATTGTCTATCCGTTGTTCAACACACCTGTTTTGATCTCTTCTTTCTTCTCTGTTTTATCCAATATCTTTCTCCATACCTCATGTATATTTAGTCCGCTATTCCAATTCATAAGTTTCTCGCTTCCTTCCTTTCTTATCCATTCTGCCTCTTTCCATTTTCTTATAATGCTTCTTTTCTCCTTTTCCAGCTCCTCTACGCCTTCCCAGTCTATTTCATGTCCTGTCTCCCTTACATGTTTATATATAGCGTTACTATCTCTCTTCAATCGAACGTCGTCCTTGTGCTGCTTAATCCTTTCTTGTAACCTCTTTCCTGTTTCTCCTACATAACTCATATCACATTCTTTGCATTTAATTCTATATACAACCCCTTCATCACTTATTTGAATCTCTGTTACCTTCCTTTTCCTCGTTCGCAATGCATCTAACATTCTTCTGCTACCTTTTCTGTACGTTCTTACTCCTCCTTTTCTCTACGCTAAAACACTGATGTTTTTTACTGATTTTTACTGACTAAATGAGAAAACACTGATGTTTAGCGTAGATGTCAAAGCAATGTTTCCCAGCTTAAGAAGGGATTATATTTTGAAGGTATTGGAAGAAGAAATGGAGAATAGAACAGTAAGGAAATGGAAGAAAGATAAAGTGATAAAAGCATTAAAACTGATATGGGAGAACAGTGTGTGTACGATAGGAGAAAAATTAGTGAAAATAAAGGAAGGACTAAGTATAGGATCGAAATTAAGCCCAGTGTTATCAGAAATTGTGATGAATAAATGGGAAGAGAAAGTTAAAGAAGAAGGAGGCGAAAGACTGATTATGTTTTGCAGGTATGTGGATGATTGTTTAGGTATTTGGAAAGGAACGAAGAGACAATTCGAGCAATTTGTGAGAAGGATAGAAGATAAAGAAAAAGGAATAAGCCTGGAGGTAGAATTAGAGGAAGAGGGGAAAATAAACTTTTTAGATATGACAATAAGGAAAGTAGGAGGGAAATTTGAAACAACATGGTATAGAAAACAATGTTCAGCAGGTGTTTATTGCCATAGAAGAAGTGATGTAGATGAAGGAACTAAAAGGAACTTTATTAGAAACATGGAGAGAAGGATAAGAATGATAGACAGTGATGACGAGAAGAGAAAAGAAGACATAGAACAGTTTCACAGTTTATTAATGCAGAATGGATATAGTGAGGATATATTGAAGAAGAATAGCAAGAAAGAAGAGGGCAGAAGGCAGAAGGAAGTGAAAGAAGATAGAGAAGAAGAAAAGAAAAGATGGTTCGGGATAGAGAGCATAGGAGAAAAAACGGAAGTCTTAAAAAACTTATTGAGAAAAGGAGGAGTAAGAACGTACAGAAAAGGTAGCAGAAGAATGTTAGATGCATTGCGAACGAGGAAAAGGAAGGTAACAGAGATTCAAATAAGTGATGAAGGGGTTGTATATAGAATTAAATGCAAAGAATGTGATATGAGTTATGTAGGAGAAACAGGAAAGAGGTTACAAGAAAGGATTAAGCAGCACAAGGACGACGTTCGATTGAAGAGAGATAGTAACGCTATATATAAACATGTAAGGGAGACAGGACATGAAATAGACTGGGAAGGCGTAGAGGGGCTGGAAAAGGAGAAAAGAAGCATTATAAGAAAATGGAAAGAGGCAGAATGGATAAGAAAGGAAGGAAGCGAGAAACTTATGAATTGGAATAGCGGACTAAATATACATGAGGTATGGAGAAAGATATTGGATAAAACAGAGAAGAAAGAAGAGATCAAAACAGGTGTGTTGAACAACGGATAGACAATTAAAAGTTTATGTTTTTCAAAAGTGAAAGTTATTCATACACAGGTGTGCCAATTAAAAGTTTAGCTCTTAAGTGAAAGTTGATCATTAAAAGTTGCATTTGTATTAATTAAAAATTGTTAAAGGAAAGGACGAATATGATTGGTTCATGGAATACCTTCTCTCACTTTAAGAAGTATATAAGCTGTAATCTTAGAAATTGTATTTCATAATGTGTCTGATGAAGGCAAAGTTAATTTGCCGAAACTGTAACGCTATTATTTATTAGTTAATATATGCTTTGGTCAGAATTTGTCTGTTATTTTATAATTGAATTCTTGCATTTGAAAACAATCAAACAATTTGTGCTCGGATTGATTCGACCATTTGCTTTAGCATTGTCCATGTAACCTTAAACTAATGCAATCTAAACATAATTTATGAATGTAGTATTCAAATAGGTCAGCTTAGTAAATGTAACTACCATCATCATGAAGTCTGTTTCCAACAAGAAATATTTAATTTAAATAATATACTTATAACTAGAGACCGGATGTTAGGCAAAATGCCTATTCTTTAATGCTAAAGATATGATCAAAAATAACGTTTTAAAGTTTATATCGGGGATTATTGTTTCGATTTAAGCCAACTTTATTTTGCCTATTTCGCCCCTCACTACCTAAATAATTGCTTTAGTGCCTAATGTTGTGTATTCTATGCATTTTCTTTGAAATAAGATTTAATTGGGAAATATATATATAATTTATATACTGTAAATAACACAAGCACATGTTACATTAGAATCTCTCTCTCTGTCTCCCTATATATATATATATATATATATATATATATATATATATATATATATATATATATATATATATATATATATATATAATATGAAATACATATCAAGCTTCGTTCTTTACATATAGAATGAAAGGAGACATTAACAAACATGTATGTTGCTATATTCTTTGAACACTATTTATGACTAATCTATTTTTTAAATTGTATTGAGTATTTATCTTCATTATTTCGAGTTACATTTTAGTGCCTATTTTTTTAAATTTTAAGTGCCTATTTGTCTGCCTATTTTTCAAGTTTTTAATGCCTAAACATCCGGTCTCTACTTATAACAAATTTTGCCGGACCCTCCAAACTTGCCGCTCCATGCAAATGCACGTGTTACAGGTATGGTAGAGCCTGCTCTGCATATCATATATATATCTAGTCGAGAAATTATTTATATATGATATTTAGAAAAATACTATTAGGCAAATTAGTGTTAGTTTTTACCTTTACACAAGTTATTTGAATTTTATACTGTTTGTGACATTATTTTCGTACATATTAAAGGCCCGCTTTCACGAAAAAACAAAATTTCATTTCTACTTTTATTTCTTAGTTGATATTGATGAAAACTAGTGAAACCCGAATTGTTAATAGGTATGGTATTCATGTAAATTGTAAAATATTTGTAGCGTATTCGTATCTAGCGTTTAATTTATGTTGCATTTTACGGTTATTACACCTACATAAAAATATTTCATACATACATAGTTTCAAAAAAAAAACGAAATTTAGAAAAAAACGAGAGGCAATGTTTTTTTTTCTAAAAAAAACAACGTACATTTCTGAAAAAATACGAACGGTTTTTTTCCTATTTACAACACTACTCATACGCTTAAAATAATGATGTCATGTTTTATACGTCACAGATATGCTTTGTGGTGAACTGTGTTCTAGTTCTTAGTAGCGAAAAAGCTAGCTCATAATAGCTAATTTTGTATGGTTTGAAAGTGTTCACTATGATTAAGTATAAAAGATAAGTAGAAAAGTAATGTGATTTAACTGATCTTTGAACGTAAGTATACTTATCTATTTAATTATTTATTATGATCAAACGATGTGTTGTTAGATTCTGTTATTAGTACGTCCATCTGTCCGCACATCCGTTACTCTGTACGATAACTTTTGAACGAAAAAATATATTTTTATTGCAATAGATGTTCGTTAACGAAGTCAAACCGTTAACAGTAACGACGACTTTAACGACGGTTATCTATAGGTCATATTCCATACATGTAAGATATTTTTCAATTATTTCCCTTGGAATACATAACTAGAGCGATAATTTCGACCGAGCTCCTTTATGAAGTCAGTCTGTTGTCATTTTAAGAAGAAACGGTGAATTTAGCGGTAGCTATCTATTATACAGGGTGTCCGGAATTGGACTGACGGTTTTTAAAAGTGTATAGTTTTAATATGGTCAGAGATACAGAAGAAAAAAACATGCATTTTAAAGGAGAACTCAAAAAGTTTATTTGGTCTTACTTTACAAGTCATTCTAACTCATTGCAACTCTACATAAGCTCCATTTGTAACTCTTACAATTCTAGTCTGAACTCAATCTCTCTCTCCCCACGTATTCTGTAACATCTGAGGTGTTACTGAAGCAATCGCATTCCTAATACGGTTCTTCAGTTCATCAAGGTTACGCACCTTTTCACCAGAATACACAAGGTCTTTCAAACCGCCGTTCTTTCACATGCCCCCACAGGAAGAAGTCTAGGGAGGTAACATCAGGAGAGCGTGGAAGCCACCTAATTGGCCCATCACGGCCTATCCAACGGCCAGGAAATTCAGTACCAAGGTACTCCCTCACTTGTGGGCTCCAATGTGGCGGGGCACGATCCAATTGGAAATGTTGTAACTGGGGAACAGCAAAGTGTTGAAGCATGTCTAAGAACATATTTCCTAAGAAGGGGCCTATAACTGCATTATGTGTTAAAGCACACCAAATATTCAATTTGAGACTGTCTCTAGAATGTTCTATGTACGCATGCGGATTCTCAAATCCCCATATCCTAAAATTGTGTCTGTTAACACAGGCAGACAAGTGAAAAGTTTCCTCATCAGAGAAAACAACGTTCAATAGGAAATTATGGTCATAATCAATCCTGTCCAGAATTTCAGTAGCAAATGCTGCTCTCTGTGGCCTATCGTTGGGCTTAATTTCTTGCAACAATTACACCTTATACGCGCGAAAACGTAATCGTTTGTGTACCACATCGTGCACTGTTGACTTTGGAATTGCCAATTGCCTGCTCGCTGCGCAAATTGACTTCCTCGAGCTATGTGAGAAACACTCTCTTATTGCTTCCACATTTTCTTCTGACACACGCGATTTACCACCGCTGTGTTGTTTCACTACACTCCATGTTGATAAAAATTTACCCTTCCACGCCTGGATACTGTTGTGTGATGGAGGATCCTTGTGGTAAACACGTCAAAAGTTTCGTTGAACTTGAACAACACTTTTTGTCTCTGCAAAACCACCACACGCATTGCGCCTTTTCGACTGCCGACGCCATTTCTGTTTATCGGCGACACTAGTGCCGTCACCGGTAGTTGTTCAAGTATGAAAATTTGCTGAACAAAACTTTTTGAGTTTTCCTTCAATATGAATATTTTTTTCCTTCTGTATCTCTGACCATATTAAAACTATACACCAGCGTTTCCCAACCGGTGTGCCGCGAAAGGACCGTTGATGTGCCGCGAGGAAATCGGAACAAAATTATTAATTCTATAGCAACCAAATTGCAAGACATAGGGAAAAAATGTATATTTTTGTATTTCACATTACTATGAATTTCTACCATGGAAAAATTACTGTGATTGTAATATATTATTCTACATCTATTACTGTGTAGCAGACAGTATTTTGGCTCGTACACATTTCCACTGTTAGCTGCTATGTTACGCTTCAATTGAGAGTCATACTAACACCGAGAAATGGAAGCACTTGTACGGTACGTGTCAAGTGAACGTTCGTAGAACACTCATTCGCACGTGAATGACAGAACAACACTTTGTTCAACAGCTGTGTTTTGACTTCGACGCATCGCAAGCTGTGTGACTGGAATAATATGCACCGGTTTTGGTTAAAACAGCAAAGTTGAAAGTGCAAGACATTTGTTTGTTCGTTCGTTATTTAGTGATCTTAGTTCTTTGTGAAAGGTTGGATACAGTTTTCGAAAAAGAAAGCGTATTTTTAAAAATCTGAGTCCTATATTTCATTGCAATTGTTTTTTATTTTAAAATTAGAATAAAAAAGTAAGCATAATGAATTAGCATAGGGGAAAACGAGTGATCGAGCTTGCATCTCTGTGAGAAGGAGATAAGTAATCACAGAAAAAAAAATACCATGGTATTTTATATTTGCAAATAATAATAATAGTAATAATATCTATGAGTGTGCCGCGAGAATTCAAGTTACACCCGTAGTGTGCCGCAAGTTGAAAAAGGTTGGGAAACGCTGCTATACACTTTTGAAAACCGCCATTCCTATTCTGAACACCCTGTACAGTATATGACATATCTTATACATGTAAGCGAGTATTTTAATTCTGTTTTTGCACTATATATATCTAGAGCAGATATCTCGAAAGAGTTCGTTAATGGAGTCAGTCCATTAATGAATTAATGGATAACGGTTACTTTAACTGTGGCTATCTATATCACCTACATGTAGCTTAAGCGAATCCTTTAATTCTGTTTCTCGGAATAGATTGCTAGAAGAATTATATAGGCGGAATTCTTTAATAGAGTCAACCAGTTAACATTTTAACAGGACACGGTGACTTCAAAGGTGGTCCACACATGTAAGCAATTTTTAAAATTATTTTTTTGACAATGCATAGATCGATTGTTCTGGCTGGGTCCATTAATGGTGTCAGTTCGTTAACGTCTTAAGAGATAGCGGCGGCTATCTATATCTCATACATGTAAATGTAAGAACAAGATGACACTTGTGAATCATATATGAGTAGTAAGACGTTCAACGATAGCAAAAGTTATTGATATGTATCATATCTCTGAACAACGGACAGTAAAATAAATGAACTGAATTTAATAAATAATTTACAATATAACCAGTTTCATTTTTCTGACAGGGGAAAGAAAACATTTTTCTGACATATATATCTGACAGGGGAAAGAAAACAAATGCGTATTCTTCATGCAGGAAATAATAATAATTCCTCTGAATTGGAATAAATTATTAAAAATGTTAGTGGTTAAAGTAAGCACCTGACATAGTCTTCATGGATGGATATAACACCTAGAACGAGTGTAAGAATATCTGTCTAATTTACTTCTGTAAATGTAAACTTTGTCCCAAAATTCATACGCTTACTAAACTATTTAGGTAAAAGATTACAGAAAATATAATACTTATTCGTTACTTGGTGTAAATGTCAATTGTGCCGCGTAAACCTTTGCTCTTAGCTAAAATTGAATTGTATTAACACTATCTTTTTTCCCTGTGTATATATAGTGTGTACTAATGATTTCAACACTGATTCACGCTAATCACTGTCTTTTTACGGGACATACACATTGGACATATTAATTCTAATCTATGGAAGCAGACATAACCGACAAATTTTTTACTTTTATTCGTGTACATGAACGTGGGAAATGTTTCGATTTTTTACTAAAAGGTAAGGGGAAACCAATTTAAACAATATCTTTTTCTCGCCCCTACAGTTCGTAATTTCATTAGTTTAGTAATGTCAGTTTGAAGGAATAATTCGAAACACCGTGGATACAAGCACACAATAATGTCATTTTCTTTTCTTCAGGCACATCTTTATTTTATATTCACATGCAAAATGGAAACATTTAATTTTTTGCTTGATTAACACTGACTTCAGTTTACACTCCTCTGATCTGTTAAATCCTTCAGCTTAAAGCGATAAGGGAATATTTACTTAATCCCTGCCAATATATTCCTTCGTGTGAAAGTTATAGCTTTTCCAAAATGTAGCAGACATCATTTTGAACTTCTAGCTCCTAAACAGGATTTTTGATCAATGTTTATTGAAAACGTTTAGCTTCTATGCAGGGCTGTGCCGTGGCGAGGGGGAGAGCGGGGCGACGGCCTCGGGCGCCAAAGTAAGGGGGCGAAAATATCGGGAGAAAAAAGGAAAAGAGTTAGGAAAAATACTTGGAATATATGTATGGGGGCGCCGTCGTATACTCTCGCCCCGGGAGCTGATTTTCCACGTCATGGCACTGCTTCTATGTTTAATGTAAGGAGTACCATCTCGACATTTGATTATGTTGTTTATGGAAAAGATGCGTGTATACATATTGTTGAATATATTTATTGCCTTTTAACATTTCATTACTCCATTTATTAAGGTAAGATTAAGAAAGCTAGAGTCAATCTACTACATGGTGAGATTAAGGAAGGCTGGAATCTGACAGTTGTACGTGCTGGAAAGAAAACTAATCAGAGACTGTAGTATTGTTTCACCCTGTTTCTAAGCAACCAAAGTCACTGACCACATTATTGCCAGTAATTGAATGTTGAATCTTTTGTCAAATATTCCAAGTACTATAATTTTTGTTATTTGGAAGTCATATGTTGCGAATCATTCTTTCATATCATTACGATTACAGAATTATAGCTTGTTAAACGTTCGAAGTTTGTTGTTAGAGCTGATGACTCCATTTTGCAGATCCTTTAGTCACAGCACCTCCAACACATCATTTATTCTGTCCAACTGTCAGATGACAGCTTTTCTAAACTACAGAATAGTCATGATTTCTTATATCTAGATTCTAACGCATCATTACTAACCCGAGATTCTGTAAACTCTAAATTCAACTTTAATACACACTCTGAGCATAATCAGAGAAAGTTTTAACACGTAAGCGTAATCTTGAGGTTAGATCTTGGATCTCAAATTTAGATTGTCCACACAAATTTAAATGAAATTTCTAATCTCTCTTTAAAGCACTTAAAAGCTTGTTTCCCACACACTAACCCCGTAAGAAACAAAACATGCAAAAATATAATTTCTCTTATTTGTGCTACATTTATAATTTCAAATGGCCAAACGTCACTTGGGAAAGAATTAACGTTTGTAAGGCCATACTTAACAATATGGTGATTACAGCATTATACACTTTCTCTTGTTGGTCCTGATTTCGTACACAATTTAAATCTATTGCGTACACATACACATGCTAAGAAGAAAAAATAGTATTTAGTAACATCCTCAAAAGATACAATTAAGTCTTGAATACTTCTCTCTCTTCGCTATGTTGATGTTCATTTGTTTTGGTTTTCGTGTGAAATTTTCTTTCTTAAGAAAACAAGCTTCATATGACAAATTTCGCTTCCTGTTTTTTTTTCTTCACACTATGATGACAAAAGACAAATGAAACACCTACTTCCGCTTTCCTAATTCTTGTTTGTGAGTTTAAAAAAATGCTTTAAAAAAATTATGTTTTAAGACACAGGAAATATAATGAAATTTTTACAAATAATTTATCACAGCACAATCTTCAAGCCAATAGTGCTGTTAGCAGGTTTTTTTTCTGGAAGGGGGAAGTAGACATATCAAAGAAAAGAACAGAATTGTTGAAACTTTTTTAACGCACTTACAGGTATGTGCCGTTTATACTAATATGTTAGTTTATATAAACTAACGTTTATATAAAGTTCTATCATCAGCTTCTTTATGCTGATGATAGAACTTTGCTAAACATAAGCAATAATTCTGCAGAAATAATGAAATTAAATCAGGAAACCTGTATACAAACTAAGGAATAGTTTAAGGCAAACGGATTTCTTCTTAACAAAGAGAAAACTATTAAACAAATACTTTCATTGAATGAATGTCCGAAACTGTCGAAAATTTAAAATTTCTTGGCATTATTCTAGATAGACAATTAACATGAAAAGCACATGTACGTAGAATATGTATGTGTAAAACTTTTGAGAACAATAAGTTTACTACGAAAAATTTAAGGAATATAGTTCAGATCAACAATTTTTTTTTCAAAGTACCATAGGTTATGGAATATTATTTTGGGGTAACAGTAACTGTATAAATGAGATTATATTACTATAAAGAAAAGTTATTAGAATAATCAGTGGGATATCATGTAAAGAACACTGTAAACCTTTGTTCTGTAAGTTGAAAATTATGACTGTTGTTAATTGGTATATACAGCATATAAGGTTTTATCATTATGTAAAACAAAACATGTTTGATAAACAAGATATTCATTCATATAATACAAGATCAGAGAAAAAAGTACTGTAGATATATCGTATAGCAGGGTATCAAAACTTTTAAAAAATAGCTATACAATATAAAGTATAATATTTATGAACATGCTACCAATACACATGCAAGATTTACCTATTACTCAATTTAAAACCAAAGTGTATGATTGGTTAGTTGCTGTACCCTATTACAGTATAATGTTAAGGGGTTTGAAGAAGATAAAAAATATAATGGTATAGGTTAAGAAGTTTACTTGTATAACATCATTTGACGTAGTCTATTGTCTGTATACATACTTAAAGACAATAAAATATTCTATCCTATTCTATCAGTACAATATATAAAACAATGTGTCTGTCTGAGTGTCTGTAATCTGATTTGCGTCTGTGTCTGTCATAAGCTTTTGCACAGAAAGGTGTCACATACAGGCGCCAAATTTTGTATACTGATAGATCTTCACCAGATCTAATCAGGTAAGAAGCTGTTTTCCGGCTCAGGGTATCGTAGGTTCAAAATGTTTGCGAAAATAAATGCAAATTTCTTCTGGTTTTCTGAGAATGCTTACATGTAAGCAACCAACATTGCACATTTGTTGTGCGGGCTTATATAACAGCTGTGGATAGATGCCCTGATAATGGAACAAAAGGATTCTTCATTTTTCAGGTTCTGAATTAAGACCCGGCAAGGACGAACGCTTACAGGTAGTATATTTTAATAAAGACCATGTCTAACACGTGAAAAAGAAATAAAAGAGAATGGAAATCACAGTAAACATTATTTAGGTATATACTTTTAAGTGGTTACATTTTTCAATGAATATCATAATTACAAGCCTCGTATACTCACTCTCACTTTTCTGCTTTACTCCTAATATAACGAGGAAATCCAAATTAATGTAGACAAAATGTTTATGTTTGAACGAATGACATTACGAAAGGAAATTGAACATTTTAGGGGATAGGCCTACTGGACTGGACCCACTCACATCTCTAAATATTGAAGTAGCATTACAGAATAATGCTAAATCTGGGTGCTCAAAAAATATTTTAAGATATAAACTGTCTAATGGTTAGAGTGTGTGCCTTTGGTATATGTTGTCCCGGTTTCGATTCCTGGTGAGAGTGCACAAAAATTAAATTTTACAATCATACATTTTCATTAGTCATTCGTCTCCTTTAGCCTAAATGGCATGACCATAGTACTACGTTAAACTTTAAAAAAAATCATTTTCATAAAGTGTCTATGTAAGCCATAAGAATAGTGTGCTAATTTGAAAATTTTGTTTCAAAAATCGTGCCCTGTGTTGTTTGGAGTGCAAACATCGTATCGCGCCTTTACTGAATGACCATGGTATTAGATAAAATGTTCGTTCATAATGTTGTAAAATGTATTCCCTAGTACACTCAGGAAAAAAAGTTTTCGCGAACACTCGAATTCACAATGTAATCCCAATACTAAAGTTATATGATACGTACGTTCCTTCAACCAAGAGATGAACATCTTACTACTGGATCCAAAATATGCGTTGCATCCAAAATATTTGACTGTAGTTATTTAAAATTCTACTAACATAAAAAGACATCGTAATTTTAAAGCACTGATAATGCCGTTACTTGGAAATCAATTAGAGATTTAATAAACCTGTTCAATTAGTTGCATTTAAATATATTTTTGATATACTCCATGGAAACATTACTTTTTAAAATCCCTATTTAGTTATTGAGTTATACAGATGTATGTTCTTTAAAGGATAAAAGAGGATAAAAAAGAATTAAAATATTATATTCGAACGAAATTCTATGGCCACGTATTTGTGGAGACCATGAGTTTGATTCCGGTGAGAGTTCATGTAATAGGGATACTATGTTTAGCTGTGGGCTTTGCATCCATGTTTTAAACTTATATTAAAATTTTGTGAACTGTATGCAATTAACTAGTAATTTAACAATACTGTTGAAAAGAAATACTCCAAAATTTGTCAAACATATTGAAATAAATCGATGTCGTTTATGAATTAAAGTTATTATTGAAAAAAATTCTAGTATCAGCAAAGAAAAAAAATGCGATATGATAAGAAGATATCTGGCTTTTAAACTAGGAGCTAAATGCAACTATTATACGTTTAGTTTAAAATATCACTTTGCTGTACTTCTGAACCAAAATTTAACACTTAGTTTAACTTAACAACAAGGTGTATATATAATTTCATATCGGTTCTTAAAAATAATATATTCCTTGGTAATACATATAATTAAAAAATCAAAGCATCCATTATCTTCGTTCTCTTCTTGTGATGTAAATTGCTTAACGCATTGTCGTAATATGTATGCAGAAGATCTAAACATAAACATTAGAAAGGGAATAATCTCGTTTATTTTTACGCACAAAAGGTAAAATTCTTCAAGATTGTTCCGGTGGATACTTCCAGAACTTTAGAGTTGTTACGCAACATATAACTGTATATTTGCCCCCAGGAAGAGATATGTAAAGGTAAAACTTAACCACCATGCTGCAATTATCATCGAATCGTGGAACGGAAGTGCTGTTTAATGCATCAAGTGTGGAGATCATAAAAACAGCTCAAGAGGAGATAAAGTTCTTTGAAATGTTTAATATTAAGTTAATCACACGAATTTTCCTTTTCGTTACTGATCTGTGAAAAAAGAAAAAAAAGATTTAACAAATTCTTAACAAGTTTAGCGAAAGTTAAACTATAAATTTGACTGAAATCCCACAAGACAGTAATATATATTCTATTTTCTTCTACACCTTATATCTGGAGAACTACATATAGTGTAGCCAAACCCAAACTATCACTTAACTCAGTATGATGTGCTCATTCCGTAGAAAATACGAAAACTCGATTTAGCATCCGTTCAAATCTTTTGTGGTCCCTGATGAAAATACTAATTATTGGCCAAGATCGTAATCTTTTCATACATTGTTTGGATCATTCCTAAAATTCTTGGCCAAGATCGCAATCTTTTGATCCATTTTTTTCTTGGATCATTCCTATAAAATTCTTGTTTTCTAAACTATTTCTTATTCAACGAGCCTTTCTTTAAACTAAGCTTCACGTTCATTTTAAAACTGATCTTCATATCTCAAAGATAAGTAACATAGACAATATGAGGTCTAAATATGGTCTTGATTAAATATATTCGAAGTATAAATACTCGAATATGGTAGTGAATTCCAACTGCACTTTGCGTTCTGTACGTATGTACATGAAATATAGTTATAGAAGTGAAAAGAAGTCTTGAAATTAGTAGCGCATTAATGAGGTTTCAAATTAATTCTTATTTTGGCAACTCGTGATTGATGAATCTTCAAATATACTGGTAGGGCTGTTTGGTACAATTTTCGAGTTACTTGTACTTCCATCAGAACACATAATGTACTAAGTAAGTTCTCTCTCAAAAACTGAGAAATGTATTCCAATGCTAGGAGTGGTATTCAAGAACTTTTGTACTCTGTTAACATATTACATACTATAAATACACACTCAGTGTCACTGTCAATGTCTATTGTAGGGTCCAACTAATGAATTTAAAGATTTTTATAACTTTTTTCAGTTACACGGTTCTGAATTCTCTTAAAAATATATATATATTTCTCTAATTCTCAGTAACACATAAAATACGAACTTCTAAAAGAAATCTTACGAAAACAGTAAGAGTATTTGTGAATTTTATGCATATTATCTTACAAGTTTATTCCGGTGAAAGTCTGAACAGGTCGGAAGTATTTTTATTTTTATATTATTATTATTATTATTATTATTATTATTATTATTATTATTATTATTATTATTATTATTATTACTGAAATTAGTTCGAACAAAAGTGTCGGGTATGGTGGATAAGTGATAAAGCGTTTATCTCTGGTGCGTGGTGTCCCTGGTTCGATCCCGGCCAACTTTCTGATGGACACATCATGTCCGTGGATTATCTCGGAATAGTCCTGTTACCTCCCTCATTCTCATTCCACCAATTCTTCCATCATCACTCACTTACCTTAATCATCGTCTTCTTTAGCATACAGGGCATAACCGTGGGACGTTAAAATGAAAGATTTCGAACAAAAGTACGATGGTATTAATATATGTTGGCCATCATTTTAAATGTAGTCTACACTTTTTCACACGTAAGCTTCAAGATGATCAGATTTTTTTTATCTAGAATTAAACAAGTGCCTATTGTATTTTGAAGTGGATTTAGATCATCACTTCCTGAAACATAAGCAATGTTTGAATCTTTATTGTCAAAATCAAATGTCATATACTTCATTAAATAATTTAATTTAGAAGCATTTAGAGGCACTTGGTGAAGATAAAAGAGTGCCTCAGGAAGAGGATAAACTGGAACGTCTCCCACTGTTTCTGCAAACTACCGCAGCCTGATTGTAATAGATAATAAATTAGAAGGCATTAGTATGTAAAGTTCTAGAAGATTTGCGTACTTATTTTGCCAGTTTACATGTGTAAAATCACATGAGTAGCCTAATCCCTACGAAATCATACGTATAATTTGAAAAAAGCTCCAATAGGAAATGAAATGAACGTCCCACGGATATGCCGGTTAGGCTAAAGGATACGGTGATGATGAGAAAAGAATGAAGTGGTGGAATGAAGAAAGTGAAAGGAAACGGAAGAACTCCGAGAAAACCCACGAGCACGGTGTTTGAGCACCACATAGTTCACACGGTGTGACCTGGGATCGAGCCAGGGACCCCAAGCACCTTAGGTGAACGCTCTACCACTGAGTCACCGCGCCCCCTAAAGCTAAAAAAGTAGACATACAAAAGATAAGTAGACATGCAGAAAATTATAAAAGTTTTTCAGTTCTCCGTGCTGGTTAGCGCATGTGACTTTCGTGCACGTGGTTCTGGGTTCGATTCTCGGTGGGAGAGCAAAAATCAACATTAATTTCACAATTATTCACTTTATTTAGTTATCCATTTCCTTTAGCCTAAAGGGTATAGCCGTTGGATGTTAAACTTAAAAATTCATTTCATTTTCACATATTAAAGATTTGTTCAGACCGTGAGTTCAAATAATCACTTGACTAACACCAATAATGCTATATCGAATACCTTTGAATTTTCTAGGGATTAATTAATTTTTTATTTGCAAAACACCAATTAAATAATACTTGTGTTGCATAACGACTTAGGACCCAAAAGTTTCAAAATAAGACGTTGTAAAGTATCACCTAACACTAGTAACCCCATCTGTTTTAACGGAAGCTTTCCTTCAGCCTTTCCTCTCAGATGTCATTAAAGTAATTTGCTTTTATTTTATCTCTTACCAATAATAATAATAATAATAATAATAATAATAATAATAATAATAATAATAATAATAATAATAATAATAATAATAATAATAATCTTTAGCTTATTGGCAAAAATAAAGCATAGTCTATTGTGTAGTATCAGAACACTACATTACGATGGAATAATAATACTAATGATAGCAATAGTAATAACAATAAATAAGAAAAAAGTAAATGAAGAGCACTAATATAAAACAATGTAGATAAAAGTCAATTAAGCGGAAGTAATTACTTCTCAACGCTGTAAAAGTTGTCAAGCTCTCTATCTAAAACAACGAAAAGCTAAGAACAGCAGTCTTAAAGCTACATTTTAGTTTAGTGTTTCTAAATGTCATCTTAAAAACTATCAGTCAGATGTCATAAAAGTTTCACTTGCTTAATATAGCAGGTCTAAATTTACGTATATACTGAAAGAATAAGTCTTTTTTTTTTTTTTTAATTTCGCATTTCCAATTCAGAGGAATTATTATTTCCTGCATGAAGAATACATATTTCTTTTCTTTCCTCTCTCATATATATATATATATATATATATACGGTACCGGGTGAGGCATTTAAAACTGTTTTTTTGAATATTTGGAAAACTACAAATCGGATTTTGAAAAAGTTGTAATAAAAGTTGTTCGCCTCGAAGGGGGACATCCAATGATACCACACTCGATCCCCTGCCCCCACCCCCCGAGGGCGGGAGGGGGGCAACTTTGAAATCTTAAATAGGAACCCCCATTTTTTATTCCATATTCTGATTCTCCGTGAAAAAATACGTAACTTTTGTATTGAACATTTTTTTCGTTGCGTGATAGATGGCGCTGTAATCGACAAAAATCAAAATGGCTCACAAACATTTGAAAAATCAGGCATTTAAAACTGTTTTTTTGAATATCTGGAAAACTACAAATCGGATTTTGAAAAAGTTGTAATAAAAGTTGTTCGTCTCGAAGGGGGACATCCAATGATACCACACTCGACCCCCTGCCCCACCCCCCGGGGGCGGAAGGGGGGGCAACTTTGAAATCTTAAATAGGAGCCCCCATTTTTTATTCCATATTCTGATTCCCCGTGAAAAAATACGTAACTTTTGTATTGAACATTTTTTTCGTTGCGTGATAGATGGCGCTGTAATCGACAAAAATCAAAATGCCTCACAAACCTGAAAAATGAGGCATTTAAAACTGTTTTTTTGAATATCTGGAAAACTACAAATCGGATTTTGAAAAAGTTGTAATAAAAGTTGTTCGTCTCGAAGGGGGACATCCAATGATACCACACTCGACCCCCTGCCCCCACCCCCCGGGGGCGGGAGGGGGGACTTTGAAATCTTAAATAGGAACCCCCATTTTTTATTCCATATTCTGATTCCCCGTGAAAAAATACGTAACTTTTATATTAAACATTTTTTCGTTGCGTGATAGATGGCGCTCTAATCGACAAAAATCAAAATGGCCCACAAACATTTGAAAAATGAGGCATTTAAAACTGTTTCTTTTGAATATCTGGAAAACTACAAATCGGATTTTAAAAAAGTTGTAATAAAAGTTGTTCGTCTCGAAGGGGGACATCCAATGATACCACACTCGACCCCCTGCCCCACCCCCCGGGGGCGGAAGGGGGGCAACTTTGAAATCTTAAATAGGAACCCCCATTTTTTATTCCATATTCTGATTCCCCGTGAAAAAATACGTAACTTTTGTATTGAACATTTTTTTCGTTGCGTGATAGATGGCGCTGTAATCGACAAAAATCAAAATGCCTCACAAACATCTGAAAAATGAGGCATTTAAAACTGTTTTTTTGAATATCTGGAAAACTACAAATCGGATTTTGAAAAAGTTGTAATAAAAGTTGTTCGTCTCGAAGGGGGACATCCAATGATACCACACTCGACCCCCTGCCCCCACCCCCCGGGGGCGGGAGGGGGGCAACTTTGAAATCTTAAATAGGAACCCCCATTTTTTATTCCATATTCTGATTCCCCGTGAAAAAATACGTAACTTTTATATTGAACATTTTTTCGTTGCGTGATAGATGGCGCTCTAATCGACAAAAATCAAAATGGCCCACAAACATTTGAAAAATGAGGCATTTAAAACTGTTTTTTTGAATATCTGGAAAACTACAAATCGGATTTTAAAAAAGTTGTAATAAAAGTTGTTCGTCTCGAAGAGGGACATCCAATGATACCACACTCGACCCCCTGCCCCCACCCCCCGGGGGCGGGAGGGGGGGCAGCTTTGAAATCTTGAATAGAAACCACTATTTTTTATTCCATATTCTGATTCTCCGTGAAAAAATACGTAACTTTTGTATTGAACATTTTTTTCGTTGCGTGATAGATGGCGCTGTAATCGACAAAAATCAAAATGCCTCAAAACATTTGAAAAATGAGGCATTTAAAACTGTTTTTTTTTTTTTTTGAATATCTGGAAAACTACAAATCGGATTTTAAAAAAGTTGTAATAAAAGTTGTTCGCCTCAAAGGGGGACATCCAATGATACCACACTCGACCCCTTGCCCCCACCCCTCGGGGGCGGGAGGGGGGGCAACTTTGAAATCTTAAATAGGAACCCCATTTTTTATTCCATATTCTGATTCTCCGTGAAAAAATACGTAACTTTTGTATTGAACATTTTTTTCGTTGCGTGATAGATGGCGCTGTAATCGACAAAAATCAAAATGGCTCACAAACATTTGAAAAATGAGGCATTTAAAACTGTTTTTTTCAATATCTGGAAAACTACAAATCGGATTTTAAAAAAGTTGTAATAAAAGTTGTTCGCCTCAAAGGGGGACATCCAATGATACCACACTCGACCCTCTGCCCTCACCCCTCGGGGGCGGGAGGGGGGCAACTTTGAAATCTTAAATATGAATCCCCATTTTTTATTGCATATTCTGGTTCTCCGTGAAAAAATACGTAACTTTTGTATTGAACATTTTTTTCGTTGCGTGATAGATGGCGCTGTAATCGACAAAAATCAAAATGGCTTACAAACATTTGAAAAATGAGGCATTTAAAACTGTTTTTTTTTTTTTTTTTTGAATATCTGGAAAGCTAAAAATCGGACTTAAAAAATAAAACGGAAAAAAATTCACTCATCTCGAAGGGGAACATTCAACAATATCACACTCGACCCCTGCCCAACCTCCCGGGGGCGGGAGGGGGTCAACTTTGAAATATTATACGAGAACCTCCATTTTTTAATAAAGGTTTGGATTCTCTGGGAACAAATACGTAACTTTTGTATTGAACATTTTTTTCGTTTCGTGATAGGTGGCGCTGTAATCGACGAAAATTTGTTACGAACAATTGAAAAATATCCAAGAAATACGCATCAGATTAAGAAAATTAAAGTAGATAGTTTTGATATCTTTGTAAATGCTATCAAATGACACCATAGTTGACTACCGTAACGCTATCTCAGTTATTCTGAAAGGTGGTTATTCTAAAATCTTTAATGAGAAACTGTAATGTTTTAAACAAAACACTTGATTCTCCAGAACATAATTCATTACTTTGCCCAAATTTTTGGTGTAATTTCTGTTACCGATGTAGGTGAAATTTACTTCAATTGGACTACGTGGACGTAGTATCTATTAGTTTGTTGCCTTTGGTTTGCTGATTCAATGTGAGTCCCCTTGCCTCTCACTAAGGAGATGCTTGTTTCAGGTAAGTCCCCTTGAGTCTCATCATCGAGGTGTTTGTTTTAGTTGAGCCTCTTGCATCCTACTATTCGGGTGTTTGTTTTGGGGTTGTCTCTTTGCCTCTCATACATCTTCATTGTTTACTGAACAAACGAACAAACGTTCGAAATGGTCCCCCTTTTCTGCAATAGACTACACATTGCAAGCAGGGATAGGCGCGAGTCGAGCTTAAACTCGACTCGAGTTGAAGTCGAGTCGAGTCAAAGGTAATTTTCTCGAGTCGAGTTCCAAGCCGAGTCACTGTTTTGAGCTCGAGTTTGATAAATGGCTCGCACATTCAGCTCTTTTTAACTCGTTTTTAAATTATGGCCTGTTTAGACTGGAAAGCGAAAGCCATGAGAAATGTAAGCAGTAATGTCGAATACTTTTAATATTTCTCACGACAGAGGTACATCTGGTGGGGGTACGTTTAGTATATGTCATCTCGTCTCGAAAACGAGACAACAATAGATTTTTATAACGAGACAGCTTCAAATTTCGTGAGCACCAATATAAGTATATACTGTAGTTCTTACCGTCTAGGCTTAGACCTGCACGGTCGACTTTTTGAGCCCCAGAAGAAGCCCAATCCGTGCAGTGATGTCAATAGGCTCGGCTGGTTCAACTGAGCGAACAGCTCAAGCCGGCTCGGTTGGGATGGAAAGCCATCGGCTCGGTTCAATTGAGCCGGCTTGGTTGGGACGAGCCAGCGACTCGGCACAATTGAACCGATGGATCGAGCCGGTTCCATTCGGATCAGTCACCAACTCGACTCATGTGAGCCATCGGCTCGAGCCAGCTCCATTAAAAGCAGCCCATCGACTCGGTTCGACTCAGCTGAATAATAATAATAATAATAATAATAATAATAATAATAATAATAATAATAATAATTATAAGCTGTTGGCTCACTTTTCTGTTTGGCTTGATAGTGAATAAGCTGTGAGCCGACCGCTTGAGCCGATGACAACCCTAAACCCGGACCAAGCAGTTTTGAACATGTTTGACCGACGCCCTATAACTTTTATCAATTTTTGGCTTGCTCCTCCGGAACTCAAACCCAGAACCTCATGACCGATGTCCTTGCCTCCTAAAGACTTGTCGACTACGCAGATAGACAGTCACTAGTTTTTAGTATTCAGATACAAACCGCCTATCTTTCGTATAGTAATAATAATAATAATAATAATAATAATAATAATAATAATAATAATAATAATAATAAGTTGTAGTAGTGGTAGTATATTACTAGTAATATCATTGATAATTATATTATCTACGTAGGATATTTGAAAAGAGTATTTGGAACTACACACAGGATTTAGCTCGAATTGGCTCGACTCGACTCGAAACTTAACCCGAATTCGAGTAGAATTTCGAGTAGAGTTGGAGGAAGTTTTTCGAGTCGAGTCGAGTCGAGTTTCAAAGAAAACTTGCTCGAACTCGCTTGTGCTTCGTAGACGGTAGTTTGAATAATGCAAAATATATCGCAAAAAATAGTCACAATTTCGAACATTTTCTTATCACTTGTCAGCGGTGTTTACTCATTTTGATTGTTGTCTATTAGAGCGCCATCTATTATACAGCGCCAAGAAAGACAATGTTACATAACGTACTCACAAAGTACGTTCACATGTCATTCAGGGTTATGTCAGTATTATTAAATTATTTATTGAAACTGGAAGTATTCAACCCAGACAACGAGTCCGATCACGGCCTGTGACGAACGAAAATGCCGCAGTGAATGTTTTAGCTGCAGTTGCTGCAAATCCTCACATCAGTTCTCGGCAAATCGCACGAAGTTCAGGAATGTCGCAAAGAAGTGTTCTGCGCATACTGCATGAACACAGATTCCATCCATATCACGTTTCGTTGCATCAGGAACTACATGGGGACGACTTTCAACACCGCTTGAACTTTTGCAATTGGATACAACAGCAATTAGCAGTTAACGATGATTTTATTTCACAGATACTTTTCTCTGATGAGGCAACTTTCACGAATACTGGTCAAGTGAATCGGCATAATATGCATTATTGGTCAGTAGATAATCCTCATTGGTTAAGGCAAGCCGAGCGTCAACGTCCATGGAGTGTGAACGTTTGGTGCGGTGTTTTAGGTACTCGAATAATTGGCCCATACTTCATAGACGGGAATTTGAATGGTCATATGTATGCCGATTTTTTAGATAATATTTTGCCAACACTACTGGAAGATGTCCCACTTCAAACAAGAATGAATATTTGGTTTCAACAAGACGGATGTCCAGCGCATTATTCACGGATATCTCGTGAGGTTTTGAATAGAAAATATCCTGATCGATGGGTTGGACGAGGTGGTCCTCAAAATTGGCCTGCACGATCCCCTGATTTAACTTCTTCCGACTTTTTCCTGTGGGGAACGCTAAAAGCAAAATGTTACACGGAAGAACCAACAACCCCAGAAAATATGCGGCAGCGCATAATCAATGCATGTGCAAACATTAGCGAAGAGACACTTAGAGCAGTAGAATTGTCCTTCAGAAACAGAGTTGTAATGTGTATTGCAGAAAACGGACACCATTTTGAACATTTGCTTCGGTAAAATATGGAGCTTCCGATGGTGAGAGGCAAGGGGACTCACCTGAAACAAGCACCCCGATGGTGAGAGGCAAGGGGACTCACATTAAAAAAGCACCCCGAAGGGAACAAATTACTACTACGTCCACGTCGTTGTTCCTGGGTAACGCTAAAAGTAGTTTTAATTGTCGAGTTTATTTTCAAAACGGATCTTGTCATTTTTTTCTTTTTTAAATTGAGATATCAGTAGCTTTGAAATCTTTGAGGTCGTATCTTTCTGTTTATGAATTGGTTTCTTGCCAAAACTGTCTAAAACATTTTAAAAAAAGTAATTTGAAAAGTAGGTTTTTGTTCATAAGTGATATTGTCCACAACAACATGGCGCACTGATAAGGAAAGGATTTTTTAATTATAAAACGGCTCTTTTCTATAACCATTGAATGACTAGTTGCCATTTTCGGTTCAAATTGTCTTTTGTCCCAATGCTATGCATTGCATCAGCAAGCAAGATAATAGTGATAAACAATTAAATTTCACGGGATTTACATTCATTTCTCCTTCAAGAAAGAATATTGTGTTATCACCGGCTATAACTGAAAATTTGATAAGGTTTTAACGATAAGGTTGGTTTTATTTACTACGACGCCATTGTTGGAGTAGCAAAAGTAGCTTGAAGAGTGTAATGAAATCACTCTGTCCTATTAAAAAGAAGCTTTCCGGCGTAAATGTCCACGGAGATGGAAAGATTAAAAGATTTGAAAGAGGAGGATGTTATTATTACACCAAGTCCACCTGGAAACGGCAGGAAGAAAATGCGTAATCCTGACAAGTGGAAACGCAAAACGTAAAAATTAAAAGAGTCAACCTATTCACCCAAATGTTTGCACGAAACACTTTAACTGTAACCATGTAGGAGGAAAGACTTAGATGTACAGAAATGTGTATGCAAGATATTTGCAAATTTCACCAATGCTTCTATTTGGTTAAAAATAAAATAATTCAAGACAATTTCATATTAAAGCATACGAAACCTTCAACACTACAACGAAAAAGACCAAAAAACAACAGGGAAGAAGCAACACAGCTTTGGATTCGATATTACGATCCGAAATGTGATAGTGACATCAAAACACTGCTGATAGTGTGTAAGAATTTTTTTGTTGTGTGTTAGGAGTATCTGAGAAACGGTTTAAGCTAATATGTAAACGGAATTTTGAAAGTGGATAGCTGGCATCAGAAAACAGAGGAGGAGACCATAAGTCCCATATGTTTGAAGCCAAGAAGAAAACTGTTAAAACATTCCATTGAAAGACCAGGCCCGTATTTAGGTAAGTGCTATTCTATGCTCGAGCACAGGGCGGCAGAATTTATTGGGCGGCAAAATTTTGGAATTTCTCTAAGATTCACAATAAAGTAATATTTAAAACTAGCAATCTGCAGAGTCCCGCGCAAGGGCGAGAAAATATGTTAAAAAAGTCATCCTTTCCCACCACCCTTCCAAGCGGTGAGGATGAACTTAAAACATCATGAAAAATGATACCGTTAAACTTAGCGACCTCGAAAACTATGAATTCAACACTAATATCTGTCGTTTTCGATTACTTTTATAATCTCGCCCCCTTCCTGGGGAGTGGAATATGACCTTGAAGTTGAAATGTATTAAAGCTGTCGTTATACATCTCAGCGACCCCCCACCCAAATAACTGAATTCAACTATAATAATATTGGTCGTTTTTGAGGGGGCGGCAAAATTGTGCGGGGAGGCAGCAAAAGGGCACATAGGCGCACAATATTATAAAAACGGGCCTGTGAAAGATTAATTCCTGTACAGAAACATTATTGCAGACGAGAAAATGGAAAGAAGCATTAGCTGCCAAGTTATTTGTCTGTAGCAAAACTTCACCAACTGTACAATAACGATGTGGAAAACGATCTTCGGGTTCCATACTCTTATTTGTAACTGAATACAATATAAGTTTTGGAAGTCCTGCTGTAAATAAATGTTCGAAATGTATGCAGTTTGAGTTGAGACTTCAATCAAGGAATACCTCTTGTGAAACTGAATTTTCGATACATAAGAGAAAGGTGAAGCCTTTCATTCCTTATTGAAAAGTAGAAACAATGATGCAATCACTTTATTATTCGACTCGCAAAAGAATCATGTTCTTCCTCGAATTCCAGATCAAACCGCCTATTACAGCGGCACAATTTTAGTTGTTTAATTTTACGATTTACGAAGGAACGTCAACCGATAGGCAAACAAAGAACAAATTGTTTACACAGTATATTATTGGACAGAAGCACACGTAGCCAAAGGATCATCGGAAATTGCATCAGTAGTGTTTCATCGTCTGCAAAACACGTCATGTGAAGGCGTATCAGAAATTCGACACTTTGTAGATGGATATGCAAGGCAGAATAAGAACTCTGCTAAGATTTGCATCTTGTTCCATTGGCTGAATAAATGCACTATATCTAACTTCTCCAGGACACTCCTATCTCACTTCTCATCGTGTTTTATAATAGGATTGAGCTTGAGCTTAAGGGTCGTGATACAATGATACAGCCTAAAGGATATGCTAAAGTGTTCCGTAATCATAAATAGTAATCGAGATGTTTGACGAAACTGCCTTGTACAACTGGAAGTAAGTATCGTAAGAAAATATGAAGAATCCAAATGAATGGCACTTCAAATTCCACAACTGTTAAAATAAAAGTTATGTTCTTGCAACAGTACCAACTTCACCCATTGCAGTAAGGGGTTCGAATTTAAGATTTCAAATTTGCCCTCCTCCCACCCCCGGGGGTGGGGGCAGGGGCTCGAGTGTAGTATCATTGGATGTCCCCCTTCGAGACGAACTTTTATTACAACTTTTTCAAAATCCGATTTGTAGTTTTCCAGATATTCAAAAAAACAGTTTTAAATGCCTCATTTTTCAAATGTTTGTGAGCCATTTTGATTTTTGTCGATTACAGCGCCATCTATCACGCAACGAAAAAAATGTTCAATACAAAATTTACGTATTTTTTCACGGAGAATCAGAATATGGAATAAAAAGTGGGAGTTCCTATTTAAGATTTCAAAGTTGCCTCCCCTCCCGACCCCGGGGGGTGGGGGCAGGGGGTCGAGTGTGGTATCATTGGATGTCTCCCTTCGAGACGAACAATTTTTATTACAACTTTTTTAAAATCCGATTTGTAGTTTTCCAGATATTCAAAAAAACAGTTTTAAATGCCTCATTTTTCAAATGTTTGTGAGCCATTTTGATTTTTGTCGATTACAGCGCCATCTATCACGCAACGAAAAAATGTTCAATACAAAAGTTACGTATTTTTTCACGGAGAATCAGAATATGCAATAAAAAAATGGGGGTTCCTATTTAAGATTTCAAAGTTGCCTCCCCTCCCGCCCCCGGGGGGTGGAGGCAGGGGGTCGAGTGTGGTATCATTGGATGTCCCCCTTCGAGACGAACAATTTTTATTACAACTTTTTTAAAATCCGATTTGTAGTTTTCCAGATATTCAAAAAAAACAGTTTTAAATGCCTCATTTTTCAAATGTTTGTGAGCCATTTTGATATTTGTCGATTACAGCGCCATCTATCACGCAACGAAAAAAATGTTCAATACAAAAGTTACGTATTTTTCACGGAGAATCAGAATATGCAATAAAAAATGGGGGTTCCTATTTAAGATTTCAAAGCTGCCCCCCTCCCGCCCCCGGGGGGTGGGGGCAGGGGGTCGAGTGTGGTATCATTGGATGTCCCTCTTCGAGACGAACAACTTTTATTACAACTTTTTTAAAATCCGATTTGTAGTTTTCCAGATATTGAAAAAAACAGTTTTAAATGCCTCATTTTTCAAATGTTTGTGAGCCATTTTGATTTTTGTCGATTACAGCGCCATCTATCACGCAACGAAAAAAAATGTTCAATACAAAAGTTACGTATTTTTTCACGGAGAATCAGAATATGCAATAAAAAATGGGGGTTCCTATTTAAGATTCCAAAGCTGCCCCCCCTCCCGCCCTCGGGGGTGGGGGCAGGGGGTCGAGTGTGGTATCATTGGATGTCACCCTTCGAGACAAACAATTTTTATTACAACTTTTTTAAAATCCGATTTGTAGTTTTCCAGATATTCAAAAAAACAGTTTTAAATGCCTCATTTTTCAAATGTTTGTGAGCCATTTTGATTTTTGTCGATTACAGCGCCATCTATCACGCAACGAAAAAAAATGTTCAATACAAAAGTTACGTATTTTTTCACGGAGAATCAGAATATGGAATAAAAAATGGGGGTTCCTATTTAAGATTTCAAAGTTGCCCCCCCTCCCGTTCCCGGGGGGTGGGGGCAGGGGGTCGAGTGTGGTATCATTGGATGTCCCCCTTCGAGACGAACAACTTTTATTACAACTTTTTCAAAATCCGATTTGTAGTTTTCCAGATATTCAAAAAAACAGTTTTAAATGCCTCACCCGGTATATATATATATATATATATATATATATATATATATATATATATATATATATATATATATGAAACTGGGTTAGTATGTGAAATGGATTAGGATCGGACTACAGAACAGTATATAGGTATTTAAATTTCAAAAATGTACCTGCAGAGGGAAGAGGAAGGGGAAGATTGTTTGATATGTGTCATTGCAATTGCTTTCCATACGAATGTTGAATTTTCTTTTTTTTAGTTAGCTCTATAGTTACCATTGTCTTCCCTCGAGCCGCTCATATATTTATATGATATTGCACTGGAAATGAATACAACTTTTAGCTAAAGTATCTTTAGAAATCAAAACCGGGAACTTTTGACCGCGAATATTTGAAATAATTAAATTTACCCACGTCGCTAGTGCAATAGCTATTCCGTGCGTCTTTGGTACAGGTGAATACGGTGCAATTCCCGATAGGAGAGCATTTAACACTAACGGTAGTTCAAATTCCACTTTAACCTGCAGATCCATGTCTCATATAGCCTCGATGCAGAAAAGTATCGCTAAACTTTAACAAATAAACAACATGTTACGTTTGAATATTTAGTTGTTAAGTTCTAGCTTAAAATTGGAGATAATTATTTTCAGAAAATTATTCGAAGTGATCATTTCCTTTTATGCAAAAGCTATTTAGCCAAGTTTCAAATTTTGGGTAAATAATTTTGAGTCTTTGTGGAAAAACTCTCTCACTAAGGCTTAATCATTTTCATGAAATAGGTTTCTTGGGTACAATAATGATATTTAACTAACGTAAGTCCTGACTTTCACAAAACTCATTTAAGATAGAGTGGCTAAAAGCTCTTATGAAATGGGTGTTATCTTCCGTATTCAGAAACGAGAAAGCTATTGATGTAAAATTATGTATTTTTAATGAGTACTATGATTATTATATATGATTCAATCTATACCCATCATCCAGCAAAGCTGGAAGTTTCAGACTTAATTAAATTATTTACCAAGATAATAACCTTATCAAGTTTCCAAGAGAGAAACTGAGAGTGAAATCTTGAAGTAGGGAAAGTTCAAACCAGCTACTTGATTGAACTTTATAATAACAGCTTGAGTCCTGGAAACAGTTTTGCTAAAATCAGCTTGATTTTCATAGTAATTTTAACAAAATAGCAGCCAAAACAAAGAAAGTTTTCCACATTCAGTTTGTAATCTTCAGTTTAATCTTTAGAGATCTTTTTATAAAAATGGAAAAACACAAAAGGAATTTAAATTGCATCATCCATTGTAAAAACTTCTCGCGTTAAGTGTTGCAAATTTATAATTATCTTTCTGACCTTTTTCCTACAAAATTATCATCTTCAGTATAAATAATACATACGTTGTGTTTTTTCCCACCTCTTGTTTTGAACATTTGCAGTAACAGCATCACAACTACTTTTTAAGTGAAAGTTTAGAAAAAAATATATCAAATGTCTTCTAAATATAAGTATACATATTCTTTGGTTATAGAAGGAAAACGTTTCTATTCCCAAGTAAAAGTGAGAATTTAAACTATATAATTTGCATTATACATGGTTAACTGCTGCACAGAAATTACCAAGTCTCGATTTTGTATACAAAGTGTGTACAATCGTATTTCCTTTTTCATTTCTTTTATTTGCTTAATTGTTAACATTAAAATGAGTTTTTCGTCATATGTGATTTCCGAAATAATGCATAAACAAAGAAAACTTCTGAATAGAACAGTTAATTTGAATAAAAATAAAATCTAACCACAGGAAGTTCTTATTATTACTAACTTGCGTTTCGGACTCAATACTATATCATTGCCCACTCAGAATGGACAGCATTCAAATATAGTGGTCTAGTATTTAAAACATAAGAGGAATGATATTGATATCTATCTCGTATGTGGAATGATATCTAAGAAGCATTACGTTTCATAGGAAACATAGCAGTTATCATTTGAGTCGTCATAATTGTCTGAGCTTTAAAATGGTTTATCAACAAATTATATTTCGAAAAATAGTCACTGGTTTTCATATTTTGCAACAACTAAATAGCTTTTTTAAATTTTATTTTTACTATTTTACAATTATTCATAAAATTATTCAAATAACTACTATATTATTTTAATGATACTGTTGTTTGCAAATATGCCTTACTGAAGATAAGAATGAAACTGGACAAATGAAATTGTAAAAATGGGATTGAAATAGTACAAACCTTATCAATCACATATCCAATAAATTGTTTAATTTTCCTATAGATATTTATGACTATTATATCTAACCCTTGTTAGTTTCTACAATTTCTTCAACGGGAAACAAACATCGGAGAAAACGAAATGGTTATTGTACCGATATCAGATACTCAGTACCATGTTAAATATTATCACTTACTACGAACTAAGAAACGTATTGCATTGCGGCCCTCAGTTGGATTTTTGTCTTCATGTAACAGTCATCTGTTTATATATATATATATATATATATATATATATATATATATATATATATATATATATATATATATATATATATATATATATATATATATATATACCCGTCTTATCAATTTAACTTTTTTACCTTCCACATAATTTATATCACGTACCATAGAATACAGCTTGTTTTCAAATAGCGTTCGAACAGTTTTCCCCCTCTTTTTCATTACATCCAACATTGTTCTTTTCTCCTCTAACAGTTTTAACACTTTCTCATTGGTTTGTCGTTCGATCTAGTATATTTTCCTTTCATTTCCATACACACAGTTTTAAAACACGTAGTCATTTTGTATCTTATTTTGCTAGTAGCATATTTCTGTCTCGTAGAAGATAATACTCAACATGTAACATTGAATTCTTTTTCTTAACTCTTTATTTAAAGATTCGAAAATGTTTCTTTTCTTAGTTTTGCCACTCATAACCTTGCTTTTATTTCGCACATGCACTTTCATATCGTCTCTAGAAATAGGTAAGTAGCAAAAATTACTTATTTCCATTATGTGTGTACTTACCATCGTTTGTTAATTTTACAGCTTGTTCAAGAAAAACAAAACATTAGGGTCGAAATGGTTATTACATTAATGCTGGTTACTACATATACCCTGATATACTTTTATTCAAAATTAGCTATAAGCAGAGACCGGATGTTTAGGCATTAAAAACCTGGAAAATAGGCATGCAAATAGACACTTAACATTTAAAAAATAGGCACTAAAATGTAACTCGAAATAATTAAGATAAATACTCAATACAATTAAAAAATAAATTCAAGTCATAGATAATGTTCAAAAAATACAGAAACATGTCTGTTTGTTAATATCAGTACACACAACAGTCCAAAGTTTTATATTTTATCACTACAAACAGCAGTTCGTAATTTACAACTTTTGATTTGTACTCACAGGAGTTCATACCACAACACGCAAGTCAGAAGATGAAATATTGGCAGATTTCAAACAAAAAAAAAATAAATAAATAAATAAAAATAATAAATAAATAAATAAATAAAGTGTTCCGTGTGTTTTAATTCAATACATTCAGATGGTTTGTCGACACGTGGAATTATTCATTCCGATTGCACATGATTACAAGATGTTTTTTTGAGATTTTCAACTGATAACTTATGTCTTCGATCGGATAACACATATTTCAAAATTGAGAACGATCGCTCTACTTCCACAGATGCATATTTGAAGCACACAAGAATGTGGATCAAATTCGTTGGGTACATTTTCGTCTTTAAATACTTGTACAGTTGTTTTTAGCTCCTCCAAATCCTTATTGACTGCAATAACTCTCTCACATTTCTCACGAACCACCTGCCCTTGGCACCTGGCACAGAACAAATTATGTCCACTACAGACTGAAAATGTTCCAGGGAGTTGCTCAAGATTTTATTTTTCTCTTAAAGGAACGGTATCGCATCTGGCAAAATTGAATAGTGGGTAGCAATGAAAGCTAAATGTTTCGAGAACAATGGCTAAATCGCTATACTAGTGGTGAAGCTTAACCTTCACCAGCCCAGAAGTTAGTTTCTCTTAATTTTATATTTCTCGGAAGAGACAGAATCCTTTCTTGAAGTACGAAATTATATATTTTTTTCAGTGAAGTCTTATTTTCAAGAAAATGCATAGAATAGGCAACATTAGGCACTAAAACAATTATTTAGGCAGAAAGGAGCGAAATAGACAAAACAGGCAAAATAAAGTTGGTTTAAATTGAAACTATAATCCCCCATATAATGTTTAAAATGTTATTTTTGAACATATCTTTAATATTTAAGAATAGGCATTTTGCCTAACATCCGGTCTCTAGCTACAAGCAACGGTCATTTCCAGTTCTTAGTTCAGAACCTGGATAAAAAGAGAGAAAGAAGAATATCCATAAAGCCCCGACAATGGACAACCGTTCCATTGTCTGGATGTTATCGACCGCTGTTCTGTAAGCCCGTATTCTCGTATGTAATGTAGGTTGCATGTAGGCAAGGCGTTCTTAGAAACTAAACCAGAAATGTCCCTAAATGTTGACCCTCTCCAAACCTTCCCGAGACGAAGATTAAAAGAATAGCTTCGTACACTATTACAATCTGGTGAAGATCTATTTGTATACAAAATTTGGTTTCTCCTAGGTGACTTCTTTCTATGCGAAAAACTGATAACAGACACATACACGCATTATTTTATTATTACATTTAAAACAAAACAAAAAAAAAACACAATCTAGCTGACTAAATTTGACTGAAATAAAATAAATTTCGTTCAATTGACGAAACTTTTTTTTTCATATCTGAATACTTATACTTTCTTCTATTTGAGTTTAACCGCGACGAGACTGGGATTTTCTCCTTGCATGTTTGAAAATACAAGTATTTTCATATGTAGTTTACATTCAACGGCTTTGGCAGAGAAAATTGAGGGGGAGAGATAGCTAGCTCGCACCAGAAGCTCGAATTTTTTTGAATACTAGATGAAGTTCTTCAACTTTCATTATTTTTCTAGTATATAGACTATGTTTTAGTTTCTCGCAAAACGTTTGGAAGATGATTCTACTCATATAAACAAACCAAAAAAATACATGAAAAAAGTCAAAATGAGTATTGGTCTGAATTTCTATACATAAAATGAAAATATCAACCTATTTCTTGTTTCTAATGTTATGTAAATCTTTGAAGCTAGGCGTATCTAAAACAAAATAGGAGAAAATTATACATACAATGGATAATTGCTATAAATGCTAAATACAACCCACACTGAAGAAATTTAAGTGAGTAAGCATCGGTAATATATATAACATAGTATATTGTTCTTACCTTTCATTTAACTGTCGTTCATTAATGGCTTTGGTAACAAGTTCTCTCTCCAGTGAGTATCCTCGAATCTTCTCTCGTATTTTCACCAATTCTAATTCTAATTGGTCCTTGACAGGTAATTTACTACGAACCGATAATTGTTTCACTAACCGATGTCCACCAATCCACAGTTTAGTACCCGGTACGTGCTGTAAAAAGAGACAGAATACAAATTAAACTGTTGTCATTTTTTGCCAGACGTGATTTAATATTAACAGTTATTTTGAAAAATAATTCTATTGGAAGCAAAATAAACTATACCTGATGATGGTCTGACTACAACTGTAAATATTAATCTGTAGTTTTATAGATATAATGTTTTCTTTTCATGTGTGTGTTTTGAGGACCAAACTCTGTTTTGAACACAACCTCGGATACAAACCAGAGTTATGATTCAAATCACATTTGAACAATAGATGTAGTTTTTTACATTCTCGGCAAAACAAACCATCAAAATTGCATGATTATGTTTTAAAGGGGACATTCTCATTGATCTCTTGCATAACTGTACCACTTATCCTACTATTGATCTTAAAGTTCAGATAAAATGGAAAGCTGTGGCCATTTACAATTAAAACTCGTGAATATGAAAGATGTAATAAGCATATGTGATATACACTATTAGTTTCAAGCATATTTTCTTTCTAAAAATGAAATAAATTGAATTTCTAATCCACATATTCTATATTTAGTATAAAGTTAAAACGTACCTATAACAAATTTAAGTATGACACTAAAATAACAGAACAATACATGGTATTGACAGAATATTCACAATAAAGTTTTCATGAATTATTAGAAAAGTAGTGTGCTATTCAACAGTTTCATTTTAGGCAATGAGAAATACGGGCTAATCGAAGTTAAGATAGTCGTAGTCTTATTCTAATTCAATATTTGTATCAAATTATTTGAAGCTATATCCTTTTGCTTCACATAATACAGTAAAGATGCTGTATGTTTCAGCAATATATGATATAACCACATAATTAGTAGTGCCACAGGTTGCGCTTATGTGAAAAAAGTTACAATAAGGAATTTTTATAGGTAATATAGTAATCGTTAAAACATGATTTATTCTTTCAAATTTCCCATGCACCATTTATCGTTATTCTTATTAAGATTTTATAAAACATCAAAGGAATGATTGCATAATATTTAGTCTACAATGAAGAATTAGAAATTATTAATAATTATCCAGCTTGGATTTAATTAATAATGAACACTTTCTTAAAATGAAAATTTAAATAAGGAAATGACATTGACAATTACATCATTCTTTCACTCAATTTATCATAAGAGAGAGAAAATTAATACACTAATTAACAAAAGTGACGACTTTGGAACTGAAAAAAAAAGAGAAAGTTTATAAGTAACAATATAGCATATCACAAGTGCATTACTCTTTGTGATTTGATTAAATATCGGCTTGAATATAGGTATATTACTTTCAGAAAATATCTGCTTGGCTTTATTTATTCTTAGAATACCGAATAACATGCACCTTTTAAATATTAATGATCTATCTCAATTTATTGTGCTTAAACATTTAATGATGTTGCACCAAAGTCTAAGGTAACCTTCAAAACTTAAACTAATAGGATTCTAAAAACTTTGATATATCACTATGCACTAAACTCTTCTTATATATAATCATCAATTCTCATTTAGTGACGAACTAAAGAACAAATATCAGTAAAAATCTAGTAATACGTTATCGTTTCTATCTTCAGAGTTACTAGAAAATTATCTTAATTCTTAGCCCCCACATGCGAATCTCGAATATTTTTGTATTTCGAAATCCCATTACTAACGGATCGCGGTGTCTCAGTGGTAGAGCATTCCCCTCTGATGCATGGGGTCCTTGGTTCGATCGCAGCTTGCGCCAAGTGAGCTTTGTGGTGGACGAACACCGTGTGCCTAGTTCTTCTCGGGGTTCTATCGTTTCCTCCCACTTTCTTCATTCCACCATTTCATTCATTTCTCATCATCACCGTCTCCTGTAGCCTAGCCGACATAACCATGGCACATAAAACTTAAAGATTTAATTTCATTTTTTCACATTACTAACGTCATTATTAGTATCTTTATACTTATGTGTACCTAAGGAACAACTTTCTACTTTAATAAGTATATTATTTCAATAACTATAATTCACAACACAAAAGAGATAACTTATTCAAATACTGATAATAATAAATTAATGTTTATATCTGGTGATTTTAAAGCGCATACTGTGAAGAAGTAATTTTCAGCATTATGATCTTGAAATTAGTCTTTTACAGCTACTTAAATAACGAATAAAACGAATTTGATTTTTTCCTTTCACATTCCCTCTCTCTCCGGCTTTTTAACCTATCAATTATTTTTAACTTGTTAGTTCAGATAGTAATGTCCTAGTTTTTCTTTTAAAAAAAAATACCGTATTCAAATAAATAGTCTTTTCCATTGAAACGTGGGACAGAAATTAGTTCAAATCCTTTCCATTTCTCAGAGAGAAATCTTGGATACATGAATTGCTTTATTTCTACCACTTATACCACTTCGAGCACTTGCGAGAAGTCCACAAGAATGAATACTGCGAAATAATCGCATTAGAAGCATTTAGAATAAGAGGATGGAGCAAATTAGATTATGTAGGAAAGAAAATGTTATTGCAGAGTTAAAAAAAAAACAAGGGAAGATATTAACTACTGTATATTGATGATAATAAGATAATAGCTCGAGTATTGTCAGAGGGAAAAAACAGATTCTGATTAATATCATGGAGCAACGTTTCTCAAACTGAAGTTAATGGAGTAAAAGTGGTCCTCGGAGTCTGCCTCTGTGATCCTCTTAGAGTGAACATTAATTTAAATACTGTACAAGACAGAAAAAGTTAAATTCGAGTGATTTTCAAATCACACACCATAGTTGAAATTTCTAAGTTTGGAAACTATTCGGCACGAAAAAAAAAATTTTCAGTATTTCTCCCAGCCCTCAAGTATTAAAGAAAAAATATTTTGTACCAGTAATACCGATATGAAATTAAGGGAGATTTTAATTTATACTGTTTTATGAACATAAGGATAGTGTTATTAACATATGCTCAAAACATTCAGCGAGTTTCTAAATATCATTTACAACGCTTGGGAGGTGAAGTGTACAGAAACAAGAGAACAATTTTAGTAAACATTTCATCGGGAGTTCTTTGTTTCAGAGATACAGGCTGCCGAAAGTATGGGAACATGAACTTTGCAGGTTAATATTTCCAAAACTACTGGCCATAAAGCTAAGTTGGCATTAGATTTGTAATCAGCTCTATCTAAAATCTCATAAATCAGATTCTTTCAGTATTGGCGTAAGGAAAATTAAGAAATTTTGTTAGGATATTTTGGCAGCAAAAATGAGCGCCGAATCATGATGTATGAACGGACGTTCTAGTAAGTATCAAAAATTCGTTGACGGAATTAATCGATATTTCGAACAGAATCAAGATAGCCAAATGGTTTTATTTTTGGCTTGTGCGTGGTTGCATTACTACGAAAGGGAGATAGTATATTTGATAAAATGAAATTTACATAGTATCTTCAGTTTACTATCCCACAATCATACCCTGCAGGTTAAAGTAGACAGATGGTTAATAATACTTAATGATTGTGCAAGAATTAGTAGATTGGAGAGATATAATGCTCGTATACGGGAGTATACGTCATATACCCATCACACATTTTTATAGTCCAGTGTATACTAATCTTAAATTTATCGAAGTATGAGGGTGTGTGGGAGTGGGAACACGCTTATTTTTTAAATGGCCTAGCGTATACAAATCTAAAATTCTAGTATTACATCACTGGTAGAGTGAGAATGTGGGAGGGAACAGGAGTACCCCCGAAGAAAACATGAACATGGTGTTGTCTACCACAAACTCACTTAGCTGGGATTTAATCTCTTACCTTTTGTAGTAGAGGTGATCCTTTACTATTGAGTTACCATAGTATCAACACGAAAATTGTAAGCATCACTCACCGTACAACTCTCATTGGTTCCAGTTCATAAGTTCGAAACACTAGTGCTTTCACCCTATTAAAAGTGATCTTTGAAATTAAATGAGATACTTATCTAAACAGTTTTTAATCTCTTGTAACTTTGTTCCTATTCATTCAAAATTCATGATATGATGATCATAGTATTAGATACTAAAGTACTTTAGATGTGCATCGACCCATCTGTCTCACTTGCGTTATTACTGCTCTAGAAGTCACCAAAACTTGGATGTCTGTGATACTTTAGGGTCCTTAATTTGCAACACTGAATAACAAATACGATATTGTAAGTTTTCATTTGACATGTAGATTTCAAACGTGTAATACTTTGGTGTAGTGCCATTTGAAAAATAACTTTATGTTGGGTTGGCAACACTGTTAGCCTGGTGGTATCGCAGTGTATATCAAACAATTTCTCCCCTGTCGATATTTGCATGATATAAAATTTCAAAATGTTTTGTTTATTAATTTAAAATCTACAAGGATGTATCAAAATAAATGGTCCACCCTGTATATACAAAATGTGGTGTCCTCCCACTTGCGTACATTCTCACTTCCGTACATGTCAATTCCTTCTCAGTTCCGTACAAGTGCCAGATGCAATGAAATGTCATGATTTAAAAGCGAGATAAGAATTCCCATTTCCGTACAGGTTCAATAGTTGGTATTATTTCTGTGAACTTTTGTTAGTTTTTGAGCAGAGGGTGATATGGAACCTAAAGGTTTCGTTTCGAGTAGCAGCCACAGCAAATAAGAATCCTTGAATAGTTTCATTTTGCAGACTGCTTAACAGACAAACACGACCTTCTTTATTGATGGCACTTTAAGAGCTGCAGCAAACTTTTCTCCCAAATTTTTGTAATTCATGCAGATATTGGAAATTCAATAGAGGAAACTAATGTGATTCCAGTGGTTTTTGGCCTTCTCCCGAATAAAAGAAAGCATCTTTTCACTAAAAAAGAAAGAAGTCCCGAACTGAAAACCTGAAGTTGTAATGGTAGACTTCAAGGAAACAGTAATAAATTCTTTAAGGACAATTTTCCCATCAGTTTCTATAAGTGGGCACAATTTTCACTTTAACCAGTGTCTTTGGCGTAAGATACAGGATTTGGGCTTGGTTACAGACTACAAAAACAATGATGATATAAGACAGCAGGTTCGAATGTGTGAGTCATTAGCTTTTCTTCCATGAGATATGGTGACAGTGGTTGGTTGTCTATTAAAGAAGATATTCCCTAAGCTTGAGCAGTTCTATGACTATTTCGTTGACCAGTGGCTAGAAAGTTCTACAATCCCAGTAAGCATGTGGAACTGTCATGAAAAATGCTATAGAACAAATAATCCCGCAGAGGGTTGAAATAATAGATTAAATACTCTGCTAAACAAGCAAAATCCTCATGTCATTGAATTAGCCCGTTTTCTCAAGCTAGAAGCCAGGACAAGTGACCATGCTTACGACAGAAAGTATCTCAGCTTGCAAGGTACAAGAAGAAGAAAAAAATATATATGTAGCTTGACAAAAAGATCTGTAGTTTTGATGTTTCAAAAGATGTTAGAAGATGGTTTGGTTGCAGTTTCATTTATTCATAAGTTGACATAAACTGTAAAATTGTGTGTATATATATATTGAAAAGAATTGCATATTGGTGGTGGTAACAACGTTAAACGTTCTATTGTGCATGGACCAAGGTCATAGAAGATCCAGATACTAGTTCGACGAAGACCTTTATAAGAGCCGACTTATGTATCCCTTTGATGTGATTTGTGAATTCACATCAAACACATTTCGTGGATCCATTGCTCGAATTTGAGTTCAACATGAAGAGTTGAGTCGGAAAAAAATTACAACAGTATGGAAAGCTTGTATATATCTTTTCGTATTTCCTTGAGCATGCAATTCCATATCCTCCTATGCTCAAACTTTATTTAAAATGCACAGGAACAGTGTCAGTTATTAAACATGTACGGAAGTGGGAAATCTTTTATCAATGTCAAAATATGTCGTGTCCTCGCCCATGGCACTTTTACGAATCTGGGAAGGATTTTGACATGTACGGTTCTGGGAGGTAATCACAAAATGTACCTGTATGTATATATGTTGCAGCATAACTCTGGAGCGCCTGGAACAATTTTAACCAAACTTCGTACACGTATGATTTACATGCTGGAAAAATTATCATGGGGGTAAGAAATCCTATCACTTCCATGATCGATATTAGTGCCGAATTCATAGTTTCCCGGGATCAATGAGATGAATAGTGACACTCGAGATAGCATTTCAAGTCCAAATTCAGCCGCCAACGAGGGTAAGATACTATAGTACCACTAAGAATAAGGGTGAGAAAAGAGTGACACATAAAAATAATCGAAAACGATTAACATTAGTGTCAAATTCCTAATTTTCGGGGTTGGGTGGAAGTAGGAAGGGGCGACATGTAAAAATAATCTAATAATAAACAGTTGAATGAGATAAATAGTGACACACCAGATGCCGTTTAAATTCAAGTTCAATCTCCAGTGGAAGTAAGATACCCCTGGTGTTCCTAGGAGTTATGTGGGAAGGGGGCGTCATTTAACGAAAAAAGCCGATATTAGTGTCGAATTTATAGTTTTGCAGGTCAGTGAAGTGAATAATAATACTCCCGATTCCGTTTAATTCGAAGTTCAGTCTCCATTGGCGTCGAAGTGAGAGGTTGGGGATGAGAAGGGGTGACATTGCGGATTTTTATTATTAGACTAACTGAAATGTTTATTCTAAGGGAAGGAAAGGATTCCAATTGTTCCCATAATCCTATTCTCGCCATATGAAGAACAGACATTTCAGCTAGTAAAGAAAGAAAAAGAACAGTCAAATTAGTATTACGTCATTGCTATACATCCATAAAATGAGAAAACGTACTTCTGATGTTTACTCTGTAATACCCTTAAAGTCCACCTTTAATTCAGTAATTGTAAGTTCAGAATAAATATAAGACGAAAAACGTTATTTCTATGAAAGTAGAAAGTACAGGTTGCTCTCAGTTTGGGTCATGTGCAAGGACAGCAGTTTTATTTTCCATGACTTTGATATTGACAAGAACTGATGTGATCACTACTAAAATTAGGCCTCCTTTACCCTTTTCCCTTCCACCAGGTTTCCCCAGGTATCCATCCCACAGAGATTAAGTGAACTCCCAGTTTCATTTGGGCTAGGGCAAAATGGGAGAGTAAATCTCCGCCCCATCGAGGATCGAAACCGGGCTGTCATATTAGTAGGTAGACGTTAGTGTCATGTTAGTACTGTTAATAGCTACTGTCATGTTAGTAGCCACCGTAGTTGCAACTTCATCAAGGAGGTAAACATTATTTCGAAAAAGAAAAAACGACTTTTTAACAGATTGTATTGCATATTATAGACTAATTTTAACGAAATAAGACATTTTCGAAGAACTTCCGGTTTAAAGTGGGATGTGTATCATTATTCGTTCTATTTCCAAGGCTTAATACACCCACTGAGTATTGAACCCTCGAATAATACACACTTAGAAAGCACGAGCGTCAGCCAGGTAGTCATGAAGGGGTATGCGGCTTACAATAATTCCCCAGTCAAGAATGAGGTGAAAATGTAAAAAGAGCAAACAACAGGTTACAAGATTGTACTACAATACTTATATACTTTTAATCTCACACAACTTATTTCAAGACTATCGAGACGAGACCAGGATGAGACCGAGACAAGTGTAACAAGATCGAGATGGCGATAGTCTACTCGAGACGAGATCGGAATCAAAATCGCTATTTGTCAACCGAAACGACACCTATTTGATTTGATTTTCAGTTCAGCGTCCATTTCAGCAGCGAAATTATATGAGACGTGGACCTACAGCTTAATGTGGGATCTGAACCACATGAGCTCCCGCCGGGAATCGAATCTGGGTCTCCAAAGCCGCGTATGCTAACCGTTTAACCACGAGGGTTCTCGAAATTGAGACCGAGACTGTATCTCAGCTTATCTCGATACCATTCCTACTCAGCTCTATAACTAGTAGTTTCTGTGGTATTCATCTTCAGTGTTCATTATCCTACGCTTTCGGCATTTTCCTACGCTATATTTCTCAAACAAAGCGATTGAGAGGAATACTAACTGGATCGTTTTTCGTCTTGTTCCTATGAGTAAATTCATATCCCAAGCGTTGAAAACGAAACATATACTGGAGCAATCCACATGAAATCGACCAATGATCGTTTCTGACAAAATTTAGTTTTTGAATAATTTTTTACCTAAGTTTGTACCATATTCAGGGAGTTAAAAACAAGTATTCAATTATTTTTTTTTAGCCGGGCATGTTTTGTCGTAGCGGTCATTTTGTATAGGCGCCTGAGCGTATTTTAAACTTTTCAGAGGATTCCGTTAAATGCTATAACTTTTTAGATTTTAAAGATAATGAATTCAAACCAAAACTATATGAAAGATAGTGAAATGGACAATATTTTTGTGTTCTGTGAACAATAGGACGTACTTTAGAACGTCGAAAAAAAGAACTCTGAACATTGAGATTGGAAACCTAGAAATGGCCATTTTGGAATGTACATTTTGAAACGAAATAAATGAGACTCACCTTCAATTCTTTGTCTGCACAGAGACTAGGTAATAGACAATGTCCCAAACAAGTTTCAGATCTGAGAACCATATACTTGATTTTTTGGAAATTTTTAAACATTGAGCATTTTCGAAAATCGTGTATTTTCACCATCAAATATCTAAGGAAGGACGCAAGTGATAAATCTAAAATTTGCAAAAAATGGACGATAGTACTTTGCAGTAACAAGTGAGTAAAATTGCATCACTAAGACGTGAGTCGTTTCTGAGTTATAATTTTTTTCTTCACTGGGACTTAATATCATGAAGCACCATGATGCGTGGATATAAACTTTGTAGCAAAAGTCAAAATAACACGACAGTAATGTTAAATGGGTAAAGTGTGCACAATTTATGAATCGTATCTTGTACGTACAAAAGAACGAAACGCGTCTGTTATTTCTTTTCTGCCTATATCGCTGCTGTGAAGACATCAGTGAGATAAACAGTTGCCTAATTTGTGTATAGAGTTTGGCACTGATATTGAAAGTATGATCTGTTGGAATTGTAAACTCTGTGGGTGAGAGTTTCCGGAGAACCTTAGTGATTGACACCCACACCTTGTCATTCGTACATAGTTTAAAAGAGATTCTTGGACCATGGGATGGAAAAAGTGAACAAAAAGATCGTTATTTTCCTGACATGTCTTCAATTCTCCTAATCCACCATTTCTCGTAAATATTGGCTACGGTATCATTAGGTGCAAATGACAACATGCTATGTTTATGTTCTTCATAACATCTGATTTGTGTTTGCGTCAAAGGTACAAATTTATGATATGATCTGGTATTGATAATTCTTTTACAAGTACCAAATCTCGAATTTCTTGATGTTTGACTGCACTTTCTTTCGATGAAATATAGATAAATTGTATGCCTGAGACACCATCAACACAAAATCTGAACGTCTGTTCAGCTATTAAAATGACGAATTTCCCATCATTGCTACAACTTATAACTCAGAAACTACTCAAATCTCAGTAATGAAATTTTACCCACGTATTACTGCACAATTGTTGTATATTTTGTGCAAATTTGGGATTTTTCACTTGCGTCCTTCCTGAGATATTTGTAGATGAAAACACATGATTTTCGAAAATTCACAATGTTTAAAAAATTCCAAAAAATCAAGTATATGGTTCTCAGATCTGAAATTCGTTTGGGACGTTATTTATTATCTAATCTCTATGTAGACAAAAAATTGAAGGCAAATCTTATTTATTTCGTTTCAAACTGCACATTCCAAAACGGCCATTTTTACGTTTCCAACCTCAATGTTCAGAACTTTTTCTTTTCGGAGTTCTAAGGTACGGTACGTTTCAGTGTGCACAGAACCCAAAATGTTGTCCACTCCATTATCTTTCATATGGTTTTGGTTTGAACTCATTATCTTTAAAACCTAAAAAGTTAGAGCGTTTAACGGAATCCTCTGAAAAGTTCAAAATACACTCAGGCGCCTATACAAAATGGCCGCTACAAATCCACGAGGCTAAAAAAATTAATGAATACCAGTTTTCAACTCCCTGAATGTGGTAAAATCTCAGGTTAAAAAAAATTTAAAAATAAATAAATTTTGTCTGCAACCTTTGATCTGGAAATTGGTCGATTCCATTTGTTGGATTGCCCCTACTTTCGAAGCGTACCAGAGTAGGGTGATCTGTAGAGTATTCTGAGTACTAAAAGTGGTCTGTATTTGAAAAAAGTTTGAGAAACGCTGTCATACGTGTATGATGGTAAGAAAAAAAAAGTAAAAGAAACATAACATTAATGGAATGAATGGAATTAGTAAATGGAAACATTTGATCATTGTTAGAAGTAGGGAGTCAGTAGTAGCTAAATAAAGCTAATTATGTTCATGCTATTGGTTCGAGATATTATTCCATATAATGGTCCTTAATGGTTTGGTTCCTTATTTTCGTTAGGAGCTCAAGTGGTTCAGTATTCCATGTTTAACTATAGACTCACGTCTCATATATGTAGAATTGCCGCTGTAAAAGAATCGGTGCGGAACAAGCTAAAACATCAATTTGGCATAAAAGGTGCCGGAAGAAGCTATAATCCGTTTTTCATGTTCGGAAGCTATGATCTAACCTGCCTCGGTAACAATGAAAGTAAAATGACTCATTAATTATGATGGTAGCCTTTTGTGACGGTCAAGGAATGCCGATCATATCAATTTTCTTTTTTAAATCTAGAATTCAGGTTTGCTTTAATACTCTTATTAAATAATCCATATAGAGAACTTTACACGCAAAAGTTTGAGTCAAACACTGGAAGCTTCCTCAAAGTTCAGATGGAATTTGAAGAAAAAGCTGAAGTGAATATTTAGCAAGTTTACACAGTCTATAGCAAGAAGGCACGTTGTTAAGTGAATGCAAGTACACACATAAGAGAACAACTAGCTTTTAACATCAACTCATATGCAACCATGCGTACTCATGTTCCGTAATAATTCTTCAGCATGCACTCACAACATGTTACGTGCACATTTGAAAATGTGGTTTTCTGCTACAAGCACACGTTAAATATAAGCATATTTTCTAAATATGAAACCTTAGTCCTTCATTTTATCTCAAACTTCTTGGTAGCAAATGGAACATGAACTAGTATGTTGTTTTTTCTTTCTTTAAGAAAGAAATAATAATAATAAAATCGACTCAACTTGTTCGAATCACGGTTTCTTGTAGTTATAATTCTTTTCACAACATACAGTATCCTTCAATAACCTGAGGATCAATATTCTTGCAAAAGAATTTCTTGTATAGGTTATTGTTTAAAACTCTAGCTAAGGGTCGCTTCTTAGTATTATTGATAATAAAACCTGATATTTAGATGTGGTAGTAAATGTGTGAAAGATCATGTTGGGAGTGTTTCCGGGTGCTATTTATTCACATGGACTTCATACGTAGGTTGGACATATCTTAAAAGTCCCAACATACAAGATGCAGAGAAACAACAACATAATTCCGGGCGTCATTCATAAATCAAAATGAAAGATATATCTAACAAGAATTTTAGGAATGATTCAAAAAATGGATAAAAAAGATTGCGATCTTGGCCAATAGTCAGTTTTTGGACCAGGGACCACAAATTTTTTTTTACGCAATAAGCACATCATACTTAGTTAAGTGATAGTTTGGGTTTGCTTACACTATATGTAATTCTCCAAATATAAGGCGTAAAAGAAAATTTTTGATTGAATGAAATATATTGGATTTTTTTGATCAGGGGTCACAAAATTTTTGAACGGCCCTTAAATCAAATTTTCTTATCTTTTGCTGAATAAGCCCATTACAATGAGTTAAGTGATAATTTTGGTTTGGCTACATTATATGTAGTTCTCCAGACATATGGCCTACAAGAAAACTTTTGCCTGAAATATATTGGATTTTTGGGATCTACAAATTTTTTGAACGGCCTCTAATTAGAGTTTTCGCTTTTTTTTTTTAACGGAATAAGCATATCATACTGAGTTAAGTGATAGTTTGGATTTGGCTCTGTATAGTCCTCCAGATATAAGGCGTACAAGAAAATTTTTGATTGAATGAAATATGTTGGATTTTTTTGATCAGGGGTCACAAAATTTTAGAACGGCCTCTAAATCGAGTTTTCTTATTTTTACGGAATAAGCACATTACACTGAGTTTGGGTTTGGTTACTATATGTAGTTTTCCAGATATAAAGCGTAGAAGAAAAATTTTGATTGAATAAAATATATTTGACTTTTTTTTATCAGGGGTCGCAAAATTTTTGAACGGCCCCTAAATCGAGTTTTCGTATTTTTTTAATAATAAGCACATCATACTGAGTTAAGTGGTAGTTTGGGTTTGACTACACTTTATGTAATTCTCCAGATATAAGGCCTACAAGAAAATTTTTGATTGAATGAAATATATTGGATTTTATGGATCAAGGACCACAAAATTTTTGAAGGGTCCTAAATCGAGTTTTCTTATTTTCTGTGGAATAAGCACATCATACTGAGTTAAATGATAGTTTGGGTTTGGTTACACTACATGTAGTTCTCCAGATATAAGGCCTACAAGAAAATTTTTGCCTGAAATATATTGGATCTTTTGATCAAATAAATATGAGTTAAAAACGGGGTTTTGCTTGCTTGGTTTAATTTATTACGATAGCATCCGCTTCTTGACAATGTTTCGGGCTCCCAAATCGAGAACCGTTGGGCTGAGTGGAGATTTCAGAAGTCTCCCCACCGAGAAACTTTCAATACAATGGTGAGAATAGTACTGTACTTATACGGAATTTAATAGGACTCACGAGTATCACGCACTTATATACGAAAGTGTGCGGCGTACATCCACTTATAGTTTTATAGTTCAGCGTAAAATCAGCGTATCTCGTTCCACAATTCTTCACCGCCAATTAAAATTAACTCGGCCGGAATTTTGTCTACACACGGAAATTTGTGTAACTTCTTTAATTTCTTTACAGCAATTTCTATTCCTGTTCTGTGAAGCTATGGAATATATGGTACTGCTGTGTGCATTTTCCATTCTTCACAAACATTACGTTTTTGGCTGCATATAGCGGGCAGTGTTGCTCTCAAGCAACATCGCATTCTATTGCGTTATCCGCACGAATTATAACTTCAGTGATAATTTAATTAGCATTATTGCTTGCATACAATATTCATATACATGATGTGCGGGGCGCTTCTTTAGATACTTCTAATCTTCGTCAACAGGGGACAGTCAAATTTAGTATTGTAGAAGTTTTATCTCCTACGTTCCGTGAAAGTTCTTTTTTTATTTTTTTTTATTTGTTGTTTCTTGCTCTGTTGGAAAATATTTCAACGAAACTGTTGGTAATTACTGAGAGTATTCTTATGATATTTTACTATAATAGGGCAATGCTGCTCAGTGGCTACACATAAGACTTTTTTTATGGCAATGTTGCTTTGAAATAAACACCCTGTATTTTGTAACCAAAGTACAAAAATACTTTAAAAATTACAAAATTATGATCAGGAACACATGGTTCAATCATAAAGCAAACTAAAGATTTTAAAGGTAATGTTATCAATGCTTGCCCATTAAGGGTTAAGCAACTCATCAAAGGCATCTTTCCACACGAATGTTTTTGTGTATCTTCAAGTTTATTAACTTTAGTTTCCAAAAAATCGCGTTTCTTTGTTTTCAAGAAGTTTTTGAAATTTCTCGCTTTATGTCAAGGAAATTTTGTGTAATTATATCGTTCAGATTTTGTAGCTAACGCAATTTTTCCAGTTTTCTCTTCTCTGCAAACTTAGTGCATTCCTGGTGGAACCATGGTGTGTTCCTATGTGTTTTCGCTTGCCCCAATTTTTCTTTTCCTTAAGTTTTAATGCTATTCCTTATTTCAATCCAAGTATCATCAAGACTAGTGCATTCCGAACCATCTAAAACCGAGAATCTATTCGACACTTCAATCTGGAATTCCTCTTTCATCTGGTTCTCCTCTAATTTCTTTAAATTAAACCTCTCCGTTTTCAGATAATAAATATTTCCTTTATTCAACAACAATCTCTTTCTTATTACCGCTGCTATCAGGTAGTGATCAGTGTCACAGTCAGCTCTTCTGAGCGACCTAACATCAATTATGCTAGACTGTCTTCTTGTGTCTATTAAAACGTGATCAATTTGATTATGTTTTTTTTTCATGTGGTGTGATCTAAGGATATTTCTGAGCAACGTGATGTGGGAATTTTGTACTCTTCACGATGCTCTTTTCCGATGTTGTAGAGTTCACGAATAACCGTCGTCATTACCTTTCTGATGCAAACTTTCGTTCCCTATAATCGGTTTGAAAATATTCTCTCACCCTCCTTTGCATTGATGTTCCCTAATAGAATGTTAATATGGTATCGCGGAAGTTGGTCAAATACCCATTCTTTTTCATTAAAAAAAAAAAAAAAAAAAAAAAAAAAAAAAACAGTCTTTTATATCGTCATCCTTATCTTCTGGGGGTGGGAGTGGGACATGTACATTTAGAGCAAAAATATCACACCGCCGACCCTTAAGAGTAATAAAAGAAAGTCTATCATTAACAAATTCAACCCTTTTAATTGCTGATATTATTCGTTTATGAACGAAAACCTCTGTTCCTAGTTGGTGATTTTTATTTCCTTCCTCGTAAAATAACGTAAAATTTCTGGAATACATTGCTCCCTTTCTTTCCCATCTAATTTACTGAACTCCTACTAGATGTATCCTATATTTCTCTAACTCACTCTTTACGGATTTTAACCTGCCTGTCCTATAAAGACTTCTTATATTCGACGTTCCAAATCTTAACTCTGGTATTTCAAATTAAATACCAACGAAACACTGAGAAATGATACAATCAGATTCTTATTAAATCACAGTGATATGTAACACGAGAAATAGAATGATATTAAAACAAGAATTTTAGGAATATTTTTTAAAAAAATGAATCAAAAGGTTGCGATCTTGGCCAATAATTAGTTTTTGTATCAGAGGCCACAACATTTTTGAACGGCCCTTAAATCGAGTTTTCGTATTTTCTACGGAGTAAGCACATTATACTGAGCAGTATTGAATTCAGACATTTTCAGCCGGGGGAGGAATGTGAAATCCTTGGGGGAGGGGATTTTGAGTGAAGTAATTTCTACATTTTGTGATTGAAATTTTGAGTTTCTCCGGGGGCGAATAAATTTTCTTCGGGAGGAAATTCACCCCGGGCTCCCCCTGAATTCATCCTTGATACTGAGTTAAGTGATAGTTTAGGTTTGGCCACACCATATGTAGTTCTCCAGATATAAGGCCTACAAATATTTCATATTGGATCTTTCGATCCAATAACGGTTTAAAAAAGATGTCAATGGCATTTGTTATGTTACACAGTAATTTAACAACAAAAACGGATAGTAAATTTGCCAAGGATTCTTTGTAATATTACGGAAAACAGTGAATATATGGAAATGGCGTCCACTTTTGAAATTTCATTTCCACTATAGATTCAGATAAGTAGAATAGAAAGAAAATCAACACAGAATCTTCAACATGGATTAAAGCAGTTGCATAGTTAATTGCGGATACTTTCGTCTGACATGCTACGTGGTGGATACGTTAAGTGTCTGAAGGTCACAGAGACCGTGGACAACCAATGCTATGCAGAGACAGTAATAGAACTGCTGAAAAGTTGATGGGTTCGGTTGGTTTTGACTTTAACGACCCTTTCAACAGCGAGGCTATATGAGACGGGATCTACTGATTAACATGTAATCCGAACCACATGAGCTCCCGCCGGGAATCGAACCCGAGTCTCTCACGCCAAAGGCGCGTACGCTAACCGCTTAGCCACGAAGGAGCTCTAGTATTTTGAAAAGTTGTATTTTTAATTTTATGCTTTCACCGAATAGATAATTTGGTTAGTATATCTTTCTAAAAAGAAAATAAAGTGAGAATTAATTATTCTTTCTAAAATAAAAGAAAAGAAAAGTACGTCTTATACACTTTCGTTTGTGAGAATTGCAACACAAAGAAAAACACGTGTTGGAAGAATGCAGTTTGTACCACAGATTCAGTATACACTTTCGTTTGTGAGAATTGCAACACAAAGAAAGGCACGTGTTGGAAGAATGCAATTTATATCACAGATTCACTACATGACTATAAAGAAATTATTATAATTTCAGAACTGTACAACACTTATAAACAGTAACGAACGGACAAGCAGAATTTTGGTAATGTGGATACAGATTGGAGATGGATTAGATGGTAAAACAAATATATTAACATATACGTAATAAATACATTTATGCACTAAAGAAAATGCATACATTGTTTTGGATATACGTATGTATGTACCCAGTGTCGGCGATTGGGTTAAGAGTAGGGGGTCAAGACATGATCTGAATATTTGTATATCAATATTCTAACACTTTATTTGACGAAGGGTTGTATAACTAATAGGATACTATCTTTTTCAGTTAAAATACCGTATATAGTATTTCATACTTTATTAAATAAATTGACAAGAGCAACGCAAAGTTGTCACTAGCCCTTTATACTCTTAAACAACAAAGGTGTAAGTAGAGAGTTCATTTATTGCTCATGAACACCTTAACCCCTTACCGCATGCCGTGCCATATATGGCACATTCCCCTTTTTTTCACTTTAGCTTTTTTGTGATTTGTCAAAGGCACCAAATGACTGTTTTGTCTTCTGTATGAGATATTGACGTGTATGAATAAGAGATTTTCGTGTCATAGTAGTAATCGCCCCACTTGGTCTCACTTTGGACTTTGACCCCGACCTTTGTGACGTCATAGGTCAAAGGTCAATGACCTTGGCCCGGGGTCAATGACCTAGGGGTACCTAGGACCACCCCCTCTAAATTTTGGCAGGGGTACCATGGCCCACCCCTAAATTTTGGCAGGGGTACCTAGGACCACCCCCCTTAAATTTTGGAAATTGCCAAATCTAAAAATTTGGTATGGTAGCCTAGGACCATAGTATGTACCTCTATCAGTATTGGGGGTCTATGTCGTTCCCTTTTATGGGTAAAAAATTGCCAAAAATTGAAATTTCGGAGGTTTTTGACCTAATTTATCCCCTTTGATGAGGTGTTATTACCCTATATAGTTATATGGGCGTATACAGGGGTCCATTACCTCTCATAAGACATGGGTATATAATGCACCCATTGAAAAATTTGGGAGGGGTACCTTGGCCCACCCCTTAAATTTTAGAAATTGCCAAATCTAAAAATTTGGTATGGTAGCCCAGGACCATAGTATGTACCTCTATCAGTATTGGGTGTCTATGTCGTTCCCTTTCATGGGTAAAAAATTGCCAAAAATTGAAATTTCGGAGGTTTTTGACCTAATTTATCCCCTTGGATGAGGTGTTATTACCCTATATAGTTATATGGGCGTATATAGGGGTCCATTACCTTTTATAAGACATGGGTATATTAATGCATCCATTGAAAAATTTGGGAGGGGTACCTTGGCCCACCCCTTAAATTTTGGAAATTGCCCAATTTAAACATTTGGTATTATAGTATAGGACCCTAATATGTATTATGATAAATTTGGATGGTCCACCTCGTTCCCTTTTAGGGGTACAAAATTGCCAAAATATAAACGTAAGCAATACGTTATACCACGTGTTTGGTTTTTGGTCGATTTTATCCCCTCTGATGAGGTGTTATTATCCTATATAGTTATATGAGCGTATACAGGAGTCTATTGCCTTTTATAAGACATGGGTATATTGGTGCACCCCGGGAGGGGTACCTTGGCCCACCCTTCAATTTTAGAAATTGCCCAATTTAAACATTTGGTATAATAGTATAGAGCCCTAGTATGTATCACTATAAATTTGGGTGGTCCACATCGTTCCCTTTCATGGGTACACAATTGCCAAATTTTAGTACAACCACGTGTTTGGTCTTTTGACCTAATTTATCACCTTTGATGAGGTGTTATTATCCTATATCGTTATATGGGCGTATACAGGGGTCTATTACCTATCATAAGACATAGATACATTTGTGCACCCCGGGAGGGATACCTTGGCCCACCCCTTAAATTTTGGAAATTGACCAATTTAAACATTTGGTATTATAGTACAAGACCCTAATATGTATTATGATAAATTTGGGTGGTCCACCTCATTCCCTTCTAGGGGTACAAAATTGCCAAAAATATAAACGTAAGCAATACGTTGTACCACGTGTTCCGTTTTTTACCTAATCTATTCCATTGGATGAGGTCCTATTACCTTATACGTTATATGATCACGTATGGGGATTCATTTCCTATCATAAGACATAGGTACATTTGTGCACCCGGGAGGGGTACTTTGACCCACCCCTTTAATTTTGGAAATTGTCCCTTTTATATGTTTGGTATTATAGTATAGGACCCTAATATAAATTACTATAAATTTTGGTGGTTCACCTCGTTTCCTTTCATGGGTACGAAATTGCCAAATTTTAGTACAACCACGTGTTTGGTTTTGGCTCAATTTATCCCCTTGGATGAGGTCCTATTACCTTATATGGTTATATGGTCATGTATATATTGGTCCATTTCCTATTATAAGACATGGGTACATTGATGCACCCTTTAAATTTTTGGAAGGGGTACCATGGCCAACCCCTTAAATTTTGGAAATTTTCCAATTTGATCATTCGGTATCATAGTACATGCCTCAACATGTATCATGATAAATTTGGGTGATCCATCTTGTTCCTTTCATGGATAAAAATTGCCAAAATATAAACATAAGCAATATGTTGTACCATGTGTTTGGTTTTTGGCCCAATTTCTTCCCTTTGATGAGGTTCTATTACCTTATATGGTTATATGGTCATGTATAGGGGTTCATTTCCTATCATAAGACATGGGTACATTGACGCACCCTTTAAAAATTTGGGAGGGGTATCTTGGCTCATCTACTCGGTTTTAGAAATTGTTTAATATAAGCATTTGGTATCATAGTACAGGACTTCAATATGTACCACTATAAATTTGGATGGTCCACCTCGTTCCCTTTCATGGGTAAAGAACTACCAAAAAAATCAAATTTCGGAGGTTATTGACACCTATTTAGCACGTTATATGGGTATGTACAGAGGTTTATTACCTTTATATGTTTATGTTCCCTTTTAAATTTGGGAATTATCAAATAACAAAATTCGGTAAACGTTTTCTAGGACCCATTGGTATTCCTCTTATGGCCAAATATTCAAAATTTAAAGGTTATTGACCGGCTTTATTATTGAATAAGTACAGGATTTATTACTTTTTCATAAGACACAGGTGTATTTGTGTACCAATCTTAAATTTTGGGAGGGGGTACATTTCTTATTGTCATATCAATAATTGGTAATTGGATAGTATCTCATTCATTGGGTAAATCATTGTGATCACGTGATCAGTTATTAACCTATGATGGGATTAGGAGTCCAGGACATTGGTACATTGAAACTTTGTAGGATAATTTGATAATGTGTCATTGGTTTTGATTATTCCCGCCAAATATAAACGTAAGCAAGACGTTGTACCACGTGATTGTCCTTGATGAGGTAGTGTACAGGGATTCATTTCCTTTGTTGTGGTACTTCTTAAGTTTGAGTACACACACACTTCTAGAAAACAGTTGGTTCTACTCAGGTAAACAATTGACGGACATTATTGACCTTATTGAACATATAATGATATGATTAACTCTAAGACTTAGGTATATCAAGAGAAGTATTCTTTAAATTTGGGAATGGTGATAAACAGAATTTTAACATAAGGTGCGAAATTTGAAACAATACATTGAACTTTAGTCACAGCTCATAGTCTAAGATCATTGGTGGTGATTGATTTGAAATCTGATAGCTAACCTTATTGAATCTTATGACTCATAGACGAAAGGCAATACATGCTACAACAGTTTAAAATTTAATCATAAGGTGATGTAATCTGACACTAGCAAAGTTATTGTTAATGCAATTTGATTGGATGATCACTATCTTTCCTGCAATCTGATTGGTTGATCACTATCTTTCGTGCAATCTGATTGGTTGATGATTTTCAAATCTTTGCTGTATTCAGTTTTAAGTTTTGTTTAACATTTAAAAATCTTGGTTTCGTTCAACATTTTGCACTCACTGATAAATATGATCAAAACCGTTTATTTGTTAATCGAATAGTTAAAAACCGGATAAAGTTTGACGGTTAACCGTGAAACGTAAAATTTTTTGAAACTTTTTGTTTGAAAATTCTTGCTTTCAAATTTTTGTTTGAATTTTTTGTTTCAAAATTTTGTTTGACATTTTTGTGACAACTTTTGTTTCAAAAATTTTTTTTGTTTAAAAATTTTTCGTTTGAAATTTTTTAAAATTTTTTTCGTTTCAAAATTTTGTTTAAAATTTTTGTTTGAAATTTTTTCGTTTCCAAATTTTTTGTTTGAAATTTTTTGTTTCAAATTTTTTTTCGTTTGAAATTTTTTGTTTGAATTTTTTTTTCGTTTCAAAGATTTTTGTTCTAAATTTTTGTTTCAAAGTTTGGTTTGACATTTTTAAAAGTTTGTGCACTCATTAGTTAATAACCGGAACTGTTTAGAGCAAAAACCTCTGGCAACATTGTGATGCAATAGTACACGTCAGAACATGATAATGCAACGTCATCAGTTTTGCATCATATATAAGTATCGTTCGAGTTAGTATTCACGATAACGTCATCATGGCTACTTGTCTGCAATTTCTAAACACACGTGATGTGATGAAATCATTTACCAAGATTACTGATTTACAACAGAATGTACCTTATAGAATCTTAGCTAGCCAAATGATCCCTACAAAGTTTGGATTAAGAATCGTAGTGAAGCTTGAAAATGATAAGAATATAATTTTACCAGCAAGATATTTACCCATGGAACCATCAAAACAAGAAGAAATGCTGCGTTTCTTAAATAATGGATCTGTATCTTTATGTTACAAAGGATTCTTGGGTCGAAGTCATCAATTTGAATTTAGTACACAGCCAGATTCGTCAGAAATTGTGATGAAATCATGAATTCAAACGTCAGCACATCAGCCGTAGTTGTATGAATGTGGTTGGTCGTCATGACGTCAGCAACTGTGATGAAACCATGAATTCAAACGTCAGCACATTCCTTTCCAATGACGTCAGCAATAATTATAAACCAGCAAATACAGTGTCATCCCACGAAATCATTTGAGCAAGTGCTTTTCAGGAGGAAAGATGTGTACTTCTAACGATAAAGAGTTCATCTTCGCAAGCTATTATCCAATAAATATATTTCAAACAAAACATGTGATGATTGGTATCAGTGCTAGAACATTTGAACCAGTGATTCGATTGGGCAAAGCAGAACAATTTGGTGTACAACTGACCTGTGAAGAATGGCAAATACTATGTTCACGAATCGACCAAATGAACGATTATTTTCATGATGAGCTAAATGTGACCATAGTCAAATCATTAGGCTCAAATCATGAAGTGGTGATGCGTACAGTCCTCGAAGAGAAGATGGTGCTGTTACGTAAAAAGAGTACATTCCATGCCCCTCGCAACATGGTGTATCTAACGGAAACGGAATGGAACAAATTCATCAGCGTATTTCAGTGTGTGAAACATGCAGTGGAAGTGTGCAACAAAACTAGTATATTCCTGAAAAAGTACTATTTTGAAAAATGTGTTATGCATATTGTACAACATGTATCTAGATATTGTGATGGTTGTCAACATCGTTCGTGGGTGCATACCTGTATTGATAAACAGTTTATTTGTGATCAAATGGACATTGAGTTTCCACCAATTGATATTGCATTAGACCTTAAAAGACTTCAATTGGAATTAAAATTATACGCTAAAGACAAACTAGTGCAAGAAGTTCAAAATACATTGTATCGACAATATCCAGAACCACTATCTGGTATGGATGTATGTGGAGTGTAATAAAATGATCCATTTCAATGAATTGTGTTTTTTCATTTCAAGTACAACCCCAGGTTCTGACGTGTACTATTGCACCACAATGTTGTCAAAGGTTTTTGTTCTAAACAGTTCCAGTTCTTTACTAAAAAGTGCACAAAACTTTTAAAAATGTCAAACCAAACTTTGAAACAAAAATTTAGAACAAAAATCTTTGAAACGAAAAAAAATTCAAACAAAAAATTTCAAACGAAAAAAATTCAAACAAAATTTTGAAACGAAAAAAAAAATTTCAAACAAAATTTTGAAACAAAAAATTTCAAACAAAAAATTTGGAAACGAAAAATTTCAAACAAAAAATTTTAAACAAAAATTTGAAACGAAAAAAATTTTTAAAAATTTCAAACAAAATTTTGAAACGAAAAAAAAATTTCAAACAAAATTTTGAAACAAAAAATTTCAAACAAAAAATTTGGAAACGAAAAATTTCAAACAAAAAATTTTAAACAAAATTTTCGAACAAAAATTTTCAAACAAAATTTCAAACGAAAAAATTTCAAACAAAATTTTGAAAATTTTCAAAACAAAAAATTTTAAACAAAAAATTTGGAAACGAAAAATGTCAAACCAAAGTTTCAAACAAAAAAAAATTAAAAACTTTTTAAATGTTAAAACAAAACTTAAAACTGAATACAGCAAAGATTTGAAAATCATCAACCAATCAGATTGCACGAAAGATAGTGATCAACCAATCAGATTGCAGGAAAGATAGTGATCATCCAATCAAATTGCATTAACAATAACTTTGCTAGTGTCAGATTACATCACCTTATGATTAAATTTTAAACTGTTGTAGCATGTATTGCCTTTCGTCTATGAGTCATAAGATTCAATAAGGTTAGCTATCAGATTTCAAATCAATCACCACCAATGATCTTAGACTATGAGCTGTGACTAAAGTTCAATGTATTGTTTCAAATTTCGCACCTTATGTTAAAATTCTGTTTATCACCATTCCCAAATTTAAAGAATACTTCTCTTGATATACCTAAGTCTTAGAGTTAATCATATCATTATATGTTCAATAAGGTCAATAATGTCCGTCAATTGTTTACCTGAGTAGAACCAACTGTTTTCTAGAAGTGTGTGTGTACTCAAACTTAAGAAGTACCACAACAAAGGAAATGAATCCCTGTACACTACCTCATCAAGGACAATCACGTGGTACAACGTCTTGCTTACGTTTATATTTGGCGGGAATAATCAAAACCAATGACACATTATCAAATTATCCTACAAAGTTTCAATGTACCAATGTCCTGGACTCCTAATCCCATCATAGGTTAATAACTGATCACGTGATCACAATGATTTACCCAATGAATGAGATACTATCCAATTACCAATTATTGATATGACAATAAGAAATGTACCCCCTCCCAAAATTTAAGATTGGTACACAAATACACCTGTGTCTTATGAAAAAGTAATAAATCCTGTACTTATTCAATAATAAAGCCGGTCAATAACCTTTAAATTTTGAATATTTGGCCATAAGAGGAATACCAATGGGTCCTAGAAAACGTTTACCGAATTTTGTTATTTGATAATTCCCAAATTTAAAAGGGAACATAAACATATAAAGGTAATAAACCTCTGTACATACCCATATAACGTGCTAAATAGGTGTCAATAACCTCCGAAATTTGATTTTTTTGGTAGTTCTTTACCCATGAAAGGGAACGAGGTGGACCATCCAAATTTATAGTGGTACATATTGAAGTCCTGTACTATGATACCAAATGCTTATATTAAACAATTTCTAAAACCGAGTGAATGAGCCAAGATACCCCTCCCAAATTTTTAAAGGGTGCGTCAATGTACCGATGTCTTATGATAGGAAATGAACCCCTATACATGACCATATAACCATATAAGGTAATAGAACCTCATCAAAGGGAAGAAATTGGGCCAAAAACCAAACACATGGTACAACATATTGCTTATGTTTATATTTTGGCAATTTTTATCCATGAAAGGAACAAGATGGATCACCCAAATTTATCATGATACATGTTGAGGCATGTACTATGATACCGAATGCTCAAATTGGAAAATTTCCAAAATTTAAGGGGTTGGCCATGGTACCCCTTCCAAAAATTTAAAGGGTGCATCAATGTACCCATGTCTTATAATAGGAAATGGACCAATATATACATGACCATATAACCATATAAGGTAATAGGACCTCATCCAAGGGGATAAATTGAGCCAAAACCAAACACGTGGTTGTACTAAAATTTGGAATTTCGTACCCATGAAAGGAAACGAGGTGAACCACCAAAATTTATAGTAATTTATATTAGGGTCCTATACTATAATACCAAACATATAAAAGGGACAATTTCCAAAATTAAAGGGGTGGGTCAAAGTACCCTTCCCGGGTGCACAAATGTACCTATGTCTTATGATAGGAAATGAATCCCCATACGTGATCATATAACGTATAAGGTAATAGGACCTCATCCAATTGAATAGATTAGGTAAAAAACGAAACACGTGGTACAACGTATTGCTTACGTTTATATTTTTGGCAATTTTGTACCCCTAGAAGGGAATGAGGTGGACCACCCAAATTTATCATAATACATATTAGGGTCTTGTACTATAATACCAAATGTTTAAATTGGTCAATTTCCAAAATTTAAGGGGTGGGCCAAGGTATCCCTCCCGGGGTGCACAAATGTATCTATGTCTTATGATAGGTAATAGACCCCTGTATACGCCCATATAACGATATAGGATAATAACACCTCATCAAAGGTGATAAATTAGGTCAAAAGACCAAACACGTGGTTGTACTAAAATTTGGCAATTGTGTACCCATGAAAGGGAACGATGTGGACCACCCAAATTTATAGTGATACATACTAGGGCTCTATACTATTATACCAAATGTTTAAATTGGGCAATTTCTAAAATTGAAGGGTGGGCCAAGGTACCCCTCCCGGGGTGCACCAATATACCCATGTCTTATAAAAGGCAATAGACTCCTGTATACGCTCATATAACTATATAGGATAATAACACCTCATCAGAGGGGATAAAATCGACCAAAAACCAAACACGTGGTATAACGTATTGCTTACGTTTATATTTTGGCAATTTTGTACCCCTAAAAGGGAACGAGGTGGTCCACCCAAATTTATCATGATACATATTGAGATCCTATACTCTAATACCAAATGTTTAAATTGGGCAATTTCCAAAATTTAAGGGGTGGGCCAAGGTACCCCTCCCAAATTTTTCAATGGATGCATTAATATACCCATGTCTTATAAAAGGTAATGGACCCCTATATACGCCCATATAACTATATAGGGTAATAACACCTCATCCAAGGGGATAAATTAGGTCAAAAACCTCCGAAATTTCAATTTTTGGCAATTTTTTACCCATGAAAGGGAACGACATAGACACCCAATACTGATAGAGGTACATACTATGGTCCTGGGCTACCATACCAAATTTTTAGATTTGGCAATTTCTAAAATTTAAGGGGTGGGCCAAGGTACCCCTCCCAAATTTTTCAATGGGTGCATTATATACCCAACGTTTATATTTTTGGCAATTTTGTACCCTAAAAGGGAACGAGGTGAACCACCCAAATTTATCATAATACATATTAGGGTCTTGTACTATAATACCAAATGTTTAAATTGGGCAATTTCCAAAATTTAAGGGGTGGGCCAAAGTACCCTTCCCAAATTTTTAAAGGAGTGCACAAATATACCCAGGTCTTATGAAAGGTAATGGACCCCTATACATGACCATATAACTAAATAGGATAATAACACCTCATCAAAGGGGATAAATTGGACCAAAATACCAAACACGTGGTTGTACTAAAATTTGGCAATTTCGTACCCCTAAAAGGGAACGAGGTGGACCACTCAAATTTATCATAATAATACATGTTAGGGTCCAGTACTATAATACCAAATATATAAAATGATCAATTTCCAAAATTTAAGGGGTGGGCCAAGGTACCCCTCACGGGGTGCACAAATGTACCTATGTCTTATGATAGGGAATAGACTCCTATACATAACCATATAAGGTAATAGGACTTCATCCAAGGAAATAAATTGGGCCAAAATACCAAACACGTGGTACAACGTATTGCTTACGTTTATATTTTGGCAAATTTGTACCCCTAAAAGGGAACAAGGTGGACCACCCAAATTTATCATAATACATGTTAGGGTGCAGTACTATAATACCAAATGTTTAAATTGGTCAATTTCCAAAATTTAAGGGGTGGGCCAAGGTTCCCCTCCCAAATTTTTCAAGGGGTGCACAAATATACCCATATCTTATGAAAGGGAATGGACCCCTATACATGACCATATAACCATATAAGGTAATAACACCTCATCAAAGGGCATAAATTGAGCCAAAAACCAAACACGTGGTATAACGTATTGCTTACGTTTATATTTTTGGCAATTTTGTACCCCTAGAAGGAAATGAGGTGGACCACCCAAATTTATTATAATACATATTAGGGGCCTGTACTATAATACCCAATGTTGAAATTGGTCAATTTCCAAAATTTAAGGGGTGGGCCAAGGTACCCTTCCCAAATTTTTCAAGGGGTGCATTAATATACCCATGTCTTATGAAAGGTAATGGACCCCTGTATACGCCCATATAACTATATAGGGTAATAACACCTCATCAAAGGGATAAATTAGGTCAAAAACCAAACACGTGGTATAACGTATTGCTTACGTTTATATATTTGGCAATTTTGTACCCCTAGAAGGGAACGAAGTGAACCACCCAAATTTATCATGATACATATTAGGGTCCGGTACTATAATACCCAATGTTGAAATTGGTCAATTTCCAAAATTTAAGGGGTGGGCCAACGTACCCCTCCCAAATTTTTCAAGGGGTGCATTAATATACCCATGTCTTATGAAAGGGAATGGACCCCTGTATACGCCCATATAACTATATAGGGTAATAACACCTCATCCAAGGGGATAAATTAGGTCAAAAATCCCCGAAATTTGAATTTTTGGCAATTTTTTACCCATGAAAGGGAACGACATAGACACCCAATACTGATAGAGGTACATACTATGGTCCTAGGCTACCATACCAAATTTTTAAATTTGGCAATTTCCAAAATTTAAGGGGGGTGGTCCTATGTACCCCTGCCAAAATTTAGGGGGTGGGCCAAGGTACCCCTGCCAAAATTTAGAGGGGGTGGTCCTAGGTACCCCTAGGTCATTGACCCCGGGCCAAGGTCATTGACCTTTGACCTATGACGTCACAAAGGTCGGGGTCAAAGTCCAAATTTTCCTATAGTAACGCAATTACTACTGTCATCTGGCATGTTCTTTGTGAGTTGTAAGTGTGTCATATATGGCACTTACTTATTTCTCGTCGGAATTAAGTGAAAAATCTAAAATTCAAGTTTTAATTCATTTTTCAAGTTCCCATATGAGGATTTCCAATACGGTTTATTATTTTTTTCGCTAAAAAAATCATGCAGAAAGGGGTTAAAATTCTGTCTGGAAAATTGTGATCAGATTATTTAATAACAAACTTGCAAAACAAATAAATGGAAAGGATAATCTTAATCATAGTAGTGAATGATGAGGCTTGTTTTGTAGAAGTTATATTGAAACTGATTAATGGGCAACTTTTATATTTTTAATTCCACACATGCTATTAAATGTATGTTATTATAAATGTATGTTATTACTCTTAGAAAATGAAAGACAGTAAATACTACAAGCATATGCTACGACATTTAAAGACTTACTTTTGCAGCTTTGAAACATCTTCGTTGCCATTAGGTTAATTTTTGGGCCATTTACCGTGGCAATTAAAACGCAATTCTTGTAGCTTTCTTAACTCTACGGGAAGACAAATAACCAGTACGTATCCACGCAACGGTAAATATTACATGGCACCACTTTTTTCTATGAATCAGTAACACATGCAAAAACTTTACATTTCCAAATGAAACTATATACATTAAGGGATCACTTCAAAAAACAGTGGGGGGCAACTGCCCTCTAATAGCCGCCTCTGCAAGTACTTGTAAACTATGGGTGTATTGAAGCAAATATTGAAAAACATGTAAATGTGTAAGAGTATGTGTTTCGTAATGTAAACAATTTAAGTACAACAAGTATCGATACAAGATATTTTATAACGAAATTATTCTGTTGAATCGAACCATTGTCATAAATCCTTAAATGACATTTTCAAATTTATTTTCACAGAAATCAACTTTTTAACAGAAAGCAACATGAGCGAAACACAGAAAAGATAGATGTTCAAAACTGGATGAATTCTAGTAAAAATGAAGACCGGATTTAATATGAGTACAGTTGCATCCACTGTAAGCACTATGTGGCCAGTTATGCATATAACTTCATAAATCACTTTGATGTGAAGTTTCGTACTGCTATAATCATGCCCACCTTACGTCGTGGCATCGAATGAAATAGATAATGAATGTCTTCCTGAAAAATCGCCTACCACGTTGCCTGCGCGCAAGTGCATAGCAAAAGTAACAACACTTGGAGGACCTTGAGGAACAAGATACTGATCAACTAAACCCCAGATACTGTATGTTCGATGCGCGTCACGGTAGGAGACCATACAGGACAGGGAAGCTGCAATCAGTGGCTGTGGTTACTGGAAGAAGGCTTGAACATTCCAGAACACATATGGACGGGCACTGTCCTGCTGAAATATGTCATCTGAAGTTATCCGAAGGAAAGATCGGTCTCTAGAGCTTCTCTGGTGTAGCGGTCATTGCTTATCCTCATCTCTGTCGCTTTGAGCTCACCACGATGACATCTAACTCGTGTATGACCATTACTAAAGGACAGGTTCAAGCAAAACTTGTTCGAAAGCATTAACCTCTATCAGTCAGTACAGCTGCGACAGTGTACATGAGTTCATTATAGTCTGAGACGTTTATGGTTTTAAGTTGATTGGAAAGTAACTCAAAGGTTTGCGTGCAGGCACTACAGTATTCAGCAGATGTCGTCGAACCGTCGATGCAGGCAAGTCCAAATCCATTACCGTGCTCCAATATCAATCTAACAATGTGGACAACGCTGCATGATGATAAGATGTCTTGTCAACCTGTGACTAGTCACATTGTGCAGTCCATTGCCTGATGGATCTATTCTGACTCCAAACCAAGGCTTGAGGGTCAATCCAAGAAAGGTGCAATGTCATGCAGATCAACCGATGCTTTCAATGCCTTTTTTTCGTATGTCAACCATGTGACCCTGTTGGAACGCAATTTTTTGTTTTTATTGTTCCTTTTAAAATCAACGAGATATAGGCCTAGTGACGCTTGTCAACAAGTTTCTTTTTCACTTGTTCACGCTCTTCGATCTGAGAGCTGGGTAAACTACTCTCTGTCCATACGTGGTTGGTAGGTTAATTTGGAGTTTTGTGTTCCTTTTCAGCACCAAGACTATAAACCTATGAGACTTGGACCAACAGCTTAACGTGGGATCCAAACTTCATGAGCTCACACTGGGAATTGAGTTCGGATCTACCACGCCGATAATCATATAATCAAGTAGCAGTTCTCTCTCTTATTACTAGTCTGAGCAGCGAATTAAGTGCGTTGCTGAACCAACGCATGCATCAACCCAACGAATTGTGCAGAACACATTGCTGTACAAATCCTGTGGGTTTGGACACATTGCTGTCATTTGTTCACGTATTGGCTAATTCTTTTGCAAACAGCAGTGTTTTTTTCTGAAGAAAGATGATCAAAAAGAAGAATTACGATAACCAGATGACGGCACACGATTAATAGCCACAACGTAGTCTTTGTTTTGCATTCCTTCTCTCTTATTTGTGGTGAAAATCATAAGACCGGAATGTTTTTCTCTCTTTCTCTTTCTTCAATATTTAGGAACAGTTCAAACAACAACTTCTCGTTGATTGGAAAGCAATCAACTTGGAGGAAGCGATAAGAATTAATGCGTGTTTAGTACTTTCTGCAGCTTGAAACAAAAACAAAAGCCTTTTAACCTGTACAAATCAGCTATTGTTCTTTAATTATACTAGAACAGTCACCTTGTGTACATACAATTTGTTCTTCAAAAAATAATAAAACAATAACGCTTCTTTAATAAAACGAACAGTGTATCTCGCTTATTGCATTTGTTTATGAAGTTGTAAACTTTCTTTCTTCTACAATTTCTCAACGGTAAATCACGAAGCGTTAAATGTCTTAATATGGCTTCAAGTTCAGTTCAACGTATCTTTCCCATCTTATATACGGTTTCTATTTTGAACGAAGTTACACAAACAAGGGACAAATGTCGTAGTCTTACACCGTATTACTATAAAAGTCTTTCACATAAATGGAAAATTCATAGTTTAATGGAGTATATAGGCCTATATCTTGAAGACTTTTTCACTTATTTTATTTATATTAATGTGAGGTGAATTTCATTCTATCACCAGTTTAAAACAAAGCATGAAAATGTAAGTAGCAAATAACTCCCAGTAGCGTAGCTAAGATTTTTTTAGAGAGAGACCTCTAAAATGTTGAATGGACCATTCATGCTTGACACGCTTTTCAAATATACTGATCTGGTGCTTGGGGTCCCGGGTTCGATCCCAGCCCCCGCTAAGTGAACTTTGTGGTGGACAGACACCGTGTGCGTGGGTTTTCTCGGGGTTCTCCCGTTTCCTCCCACTTTCTTCATTCCACCATTTCATTCATTACTTATCATCACCGTCTCCTTTAGCCTAACCGGCAAAACCGTGGGACGCAAAACTCAAACATTTTATTTCATTTTCAAATATACTAAGAGTTCGAAGAACATAACCTTCCTGCTACTGTTCAGTACTTGTATGAGGGTACATGAGAGCAAATGAAGTTGGGGAGTTATGTATTATTGACAGAATAGTTAACCACCAAGCACACATCAGGGGCGGATCCAGGACCGACTTCTGGGGGAGCGGTGGGTTGTCATAATGCTACTTTTAAGGGCTCCAAACTTTAGGATGGGTTTTATTTAGCCCTATATATATAAAATAAGAAAGTTTCCTCTTCTGGGGGCGATCGCCCCTGGATCCGCCCCTGGCACTCATCATCCTCTTGAAGACTCGTTTCCCCAAAAGTTTGAACAAATAGATGTAGATTTATAGCTACATATTCACCTAGGATAACGGTTCGAAACACATTGCTCCGCATATTAAGTAATGGCCATTATTATTTAATCCTCCGCATTAGATGGGATAAAAATACCTTTACAATCACCGGGCTTAAACTCAATGGAGAATCTATGGCACATGGTGAAAATAAACATCAGTAAATATCTGATCATATCTCTTAGAACCCATTATGACTTGAATGGATATTGCAGTGAATCAACTGAAAAACTAGTGAGGTTAGCCACAAAGGTTCAAGGAAATAATATGATAAAAAGGAGGAGCAACTAAGTGGAAGGGCAGCACAATTGGCGTCTTTGGCGGGAGAACAGAGCACTGGCGTCGTTAGCTTTTTAAATCTGCGGAGATGGGTCGGATAAATCAAAATCAAAATCCTCTTTCCGACGAAAGTTATACGTTATATACAAAGTAGTATAGTTTATTTAAATATATTTGAGTAAAATCTGGGGGACGCGTCCCCCCGACCCCGCTAACGACGCCCATGAACAGGGGGATGTGTCTCCCCGAAATTTTAGAAACCCAATATTATTATGTAGTAGCCTTTTTTTAAAGGCGTTTGGCTTATCAAAACATCCTTATGTATTTACTCTGTCCGTCTATCCGTCCGGAAGGAAAAAAATAAAGAATTACTTGATGGATCATCACCACAGGCTGTAAAGGGTCAAAACTTAGAACTGGAGTTCGTTGACGGAGGCGATATTCAAACTGGAAAGTATAGAGTTAAGTTGAGTTGAGTTAATTCTGAGTTTAATGTCCCTTCCAGCAGCGATGCTATATGAGACGTGGACCTACTGATTAACGTAGAATCTGAACTATATGAGTTCCCGCTGGGAATCGAACTCAGGTTTCCCACGCCAAAGGCGCATATGCTAACCGCTTAGCCACGAAGGAGATCAGGAAGTGGAAGAAATCAATCATTTCCGATTTTTACATTGATTACTATGGAGCAAAAGCAGTAACAACACACTGAGAAAAATCCGTTAACCGTACAGCAGTATATTATAATACAAATACAGTATACGGTATCCATGTTTATTACAGAAATCAGTACGGAACATACGTTATCCATATCCTACATATGTACTGCCCTTAGATGTTACATCATGCCGTTGCAGAATGTTTGACATGTAACAGTCTTCCGGGTATTACATACTTACCGGGTATACGTATGTTACATACGTCCATCTGTTCTTATATATAAATAGTTAACCGGTTATAAACAGTTTTTCCGTTCATACGGAAATTACGCCTGTTTGGAACACTTATACGGGAAGTACGTATAAAGTATACTTTTTCAGTTATACGTTTGCTGTACATTAAGACCGAAAACTACAGGAATTACACATGTAAAGGGCTGTAACCAGTGGTGCTATTCTAATTTTTTAACAACTGGCTCTCTCTCTCCCTCGATATATACATACATACATATATACATACATACATATATATATATATATATATATATATATATATATATATATATATATATATATATATATATATACTGCCCTCCTATATGAGGGAGAGAGAGAGAGATAGTAGACGGATAGGTAGATAGATAGATACTGTATAATTCTCTTACAGTATGTATTTACTCTGTCCTTCTATAATTCGCTTGTAGATAGCGACCTACACAGCATACAAATAGTGTGACGAAATTATGTTGCACTCGAATATCTTGGAAACGAATTATCCATGGTAGATGGTTGTCAAAAAGTATTTAAAAGACCTTCATACAACAATGGATCGACAATTGTTAATAATGGTATGTATGAGTTTCAAATATAAATAACCCTCAGTTCAGATGATCCCAGTTCTCATTCTTGATATCTGAGCATTTGAGATTAAGGAATAAACATCTATACCTTCTTCTGAGAGATCGTACTTAACGCTGTAGCTGTAAGAATTTCTAAAGACAAAGATACTTAAAATAAAATGTACCGCCCCTCCGCCCCCGCCCTCCATTAATCTTCTCTTATGTACAGAGCAAATAGATCAATTGTTTTTGGCTGTGAAAAATTTGTATTCTACAAGCTCTCACTTCCAGATGAAATTTGCAATGCACACATTTGCTATGCTAATAGAAATACAAAAGATATAGAAATCTTATCTGCATGGTTTATTTTCGATTGCCGAAAATGGGTTCTCCTACGTGAAGTTGCCACTGCTCAGTTTGTTTTTGATATAAATTGTTTATAAATCCTGAACAAATGAAAATTTTATGAGAACAATCGTGAACAAACGATCTGCAGCTTTAGTTTTCAAATTCCGAAAATAAGTTCTACCAGGTTTAAACTCATACTTCGTTTGGGTTCTTTCTTTCACGCTTGGCTTGGTAATGTGTGTATGTGTACGTATGTAGGTTTATCTCGGTATAACAAACGGTTCTGCGAACTCGAAATATTTTAACAACCGGTACTCCACATACGATTTTTTTTCTCAGTGCAAAAAATAGTTTCCTCGTAGCTATGTGGATAGCGTATCCGGATTCGATTCCCGGCGGGAGCTCACGTCGTTCGGGTCAGACATTAAGTCCACGTCTACATATAGCCTCACTGCTGAACGGGACGTTAAACTCAAAATCCAATCCAATCAAGAAGAGGTTTTCTCCAATTAACTAAGTGCTCCTAGAATATATCCCACATTTACTCTAATTTCTCTACTAAAACCGGAAATGTTAGAAATCTACTACCACTTCCGGTTTCAATATTACTTGAAAAATATTACCCCATACAAACTAACCTCCTTCACTTGTACACGTGACACTATTACTTGTTAAATTTTGCAAACTTCGTATCTCTGACATTGATCTGGCTCAGGAATAACCAACCCTCAGTACACTTTGTACCACTTTTTATGTGCGGGGTATTGAATATGCTACCGTAAAATTTCTGAATTGTGTTTTTTTTAATTCTTACTCCATATAAAAAAGGAAAAATGAAGTCTGTGTTATATTTTAACTATCGCCATTAAGAAAATCAACATGCAGTCCCTGTGAAATGTCGCTTACAGTTTACCCTTACACTCTTTCTTCTTGCAGGAATTATTATCTTCATTAACAGCTCAATTGTCTTCTTTTATTTATTTATTTATTTATTTATTATTACTTGCTTTCCTGCTCTTCATCATGTATACTATCAGATCCCTTTTAATTCAATTTCTTTCCAGACAATTTTGTAACTAATTTCTTTTCTTCTTTCTAATTCTATCCCAAACAGCTCTTTCTCCATTAGTATTTCCAATACTTGATTACTTTTCTCGTGTACCCAACGAATTTTAAGTTTCCTCCTATACTAAATTTCAAAAGTCTCTAGTCGTTTTCCACAGCTCTTTCGTAATTCCCATTTTTCTGCCCACTATTGATATTTCATACAAACGTTTGATTAGTCCTTTTCTTCTTAAAAGACATCGTTCGCTATTCCTATCCCTACTTTTATTTCCTGCTCAAGCATTTCATATATTCTTCAACACTATTATTTAAATACCGAAAACTACAGTAGTTACATATTCTACTACAATAACTTTTAATTTCTATATAGACCTTTTTGTCTTTATTATTGTTGTCTTCTATTTAGTAATAATTTTTATTCCTGCACTGCACAACTTTTCCCCGAGATTTAAGAAAAATAATGCTAATTTTCAGTTCAGATTCCGCAACATCAAGAATCATATCATTTGCAAAACGTATAGCAAAACGTTTAACTAACCCTCCTGCCGAAACACCATCTTCCTTACTTAAAACATTTATCCACTATGTCTTTTGCGTAGGGGACACGCTCTGCCACCAATTATACAGGGTGTTTCAGAAATAAACCGACAAACTTCGCATATGTGTTCAGAACCTCAGCAAAATAAATAAGTTTGTTTGCAACTTTGGTCGGAAAAGTCTAATTACGGAGATGGGGACAACTTAAAACAATCGACCAATTCCACTAATTATCTTAAATTGGGACATTTTCTGTAATTAAGCTTTCCCGACTAGAGTTGAAGATACTTTTTTTTTCTATTAATGTCCTAAACACATGTGAAATTTATCGATTGTTTTATTCAGTGTAGCCATCCTACGACCGGTTCCGCAATTAACCGTTTCCGAACAAAATTGCAAATAAACATTTTTTTTTTTTTTTTTTTTTGTATTGAGGTTCCGAACACGTAAGCGAAGTTTATCACTTTATTCCCGGTACACCCTGTATATACATATTAGAAAAAAATACATTCGTTGTTATTTATATTTTCCTTATTTCAGTTTATTTATCTTTTAGGCTTTATCGTTTTGTGTTTTTTGTAGAAATAAAACTGTCTTTATGAACAATAAAGCAATCTCTTACAATTTTCTACTTATTATATATATAAATTTTATGCAATTACATTTGCCTGTAAATAAAAAAAAAATACTATTTCCATAGCATGATTTTAATGCTGATATCTTTGCCTACTTAATAACAGCGATGATGGGCATATATAATATTTTAGAAACATTGTCACATTTCTTCTTCGATTTTATCTCATTACAGAACATATACAGTATATTCAATCTTTGTAAGGATAATCACAGATTAAACGATTAGACCTAACGTGATTTATAGTTCTGATATTTGAATAACTTTAAATGAGGTCATAATTTTCAGCAGCATAGGCAAAAAAATACTTGGAAGCGGAAGAAGGAAGGTCATCAGTCAAACCGAGGCAATGGCCGTCATCAGATACGGGACCTGTTGGTGGGTGTATCCAAGGTAACTCGTTCATGTTCAACGACGGATATCTCATTTTAATTCTTTTCCCCATAGGTCACTCATGTTACATAATGACTTTGGATTTTTTTTCTATTATTCATTTAGAAAGGTAATAGAAATATGAGTTTTTGTATTTTTCATATACACTAACAGTTGCTATTCTTTAACGAAAACCAGAGTATGTTTATCTGATAATATAATATACAATAGGTTGAAAGCCAACTTGAGTTATCTACACCCCGAACCTAAATTAAAGTTATTCTCCCCTCCCCCCGCTCTCTTCACGGAGCTAAATATAAAACAAGTTCTTTTTAAGTCATACTAAAAGTGTAATTACGTTGTAGGTAAGGGTAGACGTCTATTAAACGACTTTTCTGTGAAGCATGCGAATGCGAATGCAAAAAAGAGCAAAGCAAAAACATGTGAACACGGGGTAACATCAAGTATCGTGACTGATGTTGCCAATCTCTCACGAACATCAGTGTCTCCATATTAAAAAAGGTAAAATTTTTGTTCGGTCGCTCCTCATTCATGTACAGAAATAAATGTCCATAATTATTATTTGTAATATTTTCCTTCGCATTAATTGGGAAAGGGAAAGCACATTACTTTAATTAGAAACGAAATGAAATTAAATTTTTGAGTTTTACGTCCCACGATTATGCCGGCTAGGCTAAAGGAGACAATGAGAAAGAGAAATGAGTGAAATGGTAAAATGAAGAAAGTGAGAGGAAAAGGGAGAATCCCGAGAAAACCCACGCATACGGTGTTTGTCCACCACAAAGTTAACTTGGTTTGAACCCGGGACCCCATGCACCAGAGGTGAACACTCTACCACTGAGCCACCGCGGCCCTCTTACTTTAATTCGAGAGCCTTCCCTGCGTTAAAGATACAGCTTCTGGGAAGGAAGTTTGCTGATCATGGCTATACAATCATTGTATTTGCTGATAAATCATTAAAAAGAAAACTTCGTAACATCGAAGATCCCAAAAGCAACGTAGTGCATGCAGGCACAATCTATTTTTAACATCACTGTAATGTTGAAGGGCTTGGTACAGGTCAGCCCTTTTGCCTACGCTACTGTGAACAAGCATATGTTTCAAGCTCTATCGTTTCCCAATTATAATATAGTTTATTAAGTGAATATTTGCTTTCACGTTAGTCAGATAGTGACACTGTTAAATGTATAAAACAAATTATCGCTTATGGTCTTCGTAATGTATTGGTTTCCATGAATCGACTATGGTTAATTCTACTTACATTGTAGTATGATTGCTTGATCTTAGTTACATGCAACACAGAGAAAGAGTCATGAGGACAAACACGTTGTGACAAAGAACTTGTTGTAGCAGATAGAAGATATAGAAGAGGATACGAAATCTGTGTGTATTTCCTATTAGTGTCTGCATATGAAAAAAAAATTAACAACAATTAATCAACTGTCTTGTATTTGACTGAGCCTCCAACAAGGAATTCAGAAAATTCCTTGAAATGGTGGGCTGTTAATTGTAACATCCTTCACGCCTTGAAATTGGGAGGTTTTAATTTTAATGACATACAAAATCAGACACATGAGAATATTTGATACGATAAGCATTTTTTTAAATTTTCAAAATGACATTACAAAAGCAAACTTGTACTGGATCGAGACGTGGCAATGTTCTTAGCCATATAAGCTGTTCCGAAATCTCTTTATTGATCTCTGTTCGTACAAGTGGTGTTCTGCGTTATCTTTCGCCCAGTTATGTTGAAGAGTAACTGATTTTATATATAATTGTTTATAAAGTTGCAATTTTTCCAAAATCGAATTTTATCCTATTTAAGCAAAATCTGGTTATTTCGAAAAGTAAAATCGCCGGATTCTGGATTATTTGGCCATTCGTTATGAAAATCCTGCGGTTGTCCGAGAAACACTTTGTCTTTGCCAATAACCCACATGGAGAAATCGCATGGTGTAAAGTCATATGAACAGCAGGTCAATCTGTCGTATCACGATGACCAATCCATTCATCGAAATGTTGATCTAAGAAAACCCTCACAACACCAAAGTGAAGCGGCGTTCCATCATATTCCACATGAACTTAATTTTTCGTAACGAGAATTATCTTCAAGTTCTAGAGTGACAACTTCCTGCATCATCTGAAGGTATGTGTCACTGGTAGCAGTTTCTTCAGAAAAGAATGGTCCTATGACACCACCACCCCAAATATCATCCCAAACAGTGACACCAAGGACGTTCAACTCATCTGTCACAATTTCATGTGGATTGGTATCACTCCAATACACACAAATGCGTCTATTTACGCAATAATTCATGAATGCCTCATTGATGCAATTGAATGAGGCCTCATCTATCCACAAAATTATGTTATCCGTCAGCTTCGTTCCAAATGAGAAACTACTCACAGAACTTAAACGCCATTTGGATCACATTTGAGCAATGTGTGCAGCTTTGGCCCGTAAGATTTCATTTTCAAATCCTTTAACATGTTCCCTAACAGGTACGTGTGATTTGCAGGTCTCGTACGCGCCTCCTGGTAGACTTTTTCGGAGTAGATGAGCAACAAGTTCGGTATTTCCTACATTTTGTACACTTTATGGTCATCCGCTTCACGGTAGATCATACACAGAGCCTGTAGCCTCGAATCGTTGATTCAGGTTTTTCATAACTTGACGTGATGGTGGTTCCTCACGTGAAAATCTTCTCCTGAAGTTTGTCATCATCACATTTATGATTTTGTTGTGTTTTCACCAAGCTTTAACACGAAATCGACGTTGTTCCTTTATTAATTTGCGACTCATCTCAACACTTGTACTACTCGGCACAACTTCACTCAGTAAGTAACTCTTAAACAAATCACGTGCGAAAACAGTTACCAGTTCCAGCCATGCAACGAGACACATTAATGTCACTTCTAGCATAAAAGCTTGCTGATAACTGATTTCTTTTCTCTTCTTACTTGCTTTTAGGAAAGTGATTTTGTGCTCACCCTGTCTTTACGACAATTAAAACTTATTTCTGTGACTGGCTATGATATTTGCCTAAGTAGTTTTTCGAAATAAAGCCTTTTGGAAGATAATAAAATTTCAGTTCCTTGTAGCTTCCTTGCTATTTATTTGAATTCTATCATATCATGTTCATAGTAGTCGATACTAAGGTACTTTGGATCGCATTATTGCTGTTGTAGAGGCCACCAAAATTTGAATCTTCGTCATACTGTAGCGTCCTCAGTTTGCAGCACTAAATAATATATCGTATAATAAGTGTTCGTTCTTATGTAGGTTTGATATACTGTATGTAATAATCTGACGTAGTACGGCTTGAAATAGTAGGCTATAGCTTGTTCGATTGGAAGTACAGTTAACTCGGCGTTCTTGAAGAATGTATCAAACAATGTCCCTCTCTTGACATTATCATCGTCCAAACTTTCAGCGATTTTTTTCAATTAGTTTAAAAGTTGCGAAGTCGTTTTAAGTTAAATGGTTCACTCTACTGCAGCGTTATAATGATAACTGCGTACTAGTTATAATGATAAGTGTATATCATGCCGAAGACATACTAAATACAAAGTTACATGTAAGAATCTTCATTAATAGTGATTTCATCGTTACAAAGTTCATGAATTCATGATCCATCTTAGAAAATACTCGTTATATATATATGAAAGTGACAACGTTTGTGACTTCCTAGCTCTTGAACCACCCGACCGAACTCGATCAAAATTTTCAACACAGATGAGGTTAGGGAATGGGATGGTTTTATGACGGTACAACGTAGGGGAGGGGAAGGAATTTAAAATGATCGAAAATGACCGACATTATAGTAGTCACGAGGACTCGTGAAGCTTGATCTAGATTTATAATTTCACCACCCGATAGAACGCGAGGTTGTGTCCCGGTCGTCAACCCCACACATGAAATTTTGTCAGTGTCGTGTCTCGTGCTGTACGGAGAGCATCTTCTGAGGATGCAGTGTTGTTGGACTGCCGCTAAGTTTCGTTTTGTTGTTATTCTTGTTGTCGTTATTTATGTTATTATTTTACATTTTTGCTATTATTATTGTTAACGTTAAATTCGATTATTAGTGTTCGTTTTATAGTTTTTAAAATGCTGTTTCGTTCTCTTGTTTGCCATGTCCTCTAAGTTTGGCAATGTTGTTGGTGCACTCCTATTGTTTCACTTTTTCTCAAGCGTGCGTTCGTAACGCAGTTGCACGAATCATACCGAATTCTTCCGATTCATGACACATGAGAGAAAGCAGTTCTATGATTCATGTAAAGCCCAGGCTTCACGAATCGTCGCGGCCACTATAGTGTCGAATTCATAGTTTTCGGGTCGCTGGGACGAACAGTGATACTTCCGATGCCAGTTAAATCCAAATTTATCCCCGCAACTTAGGGAAGGGGAGGGGATATATATATATATATATATGATCAAAAATGACCGACGTTTATGTCAAATCTATAATTTTCGGAGTCGATGAGATGAACAGTGACACTTTTGATGCAGTTTAAATCGAAATTCATCATTTTTTGTCCAAAATGAAACGAACGTATTCTCTCCGTGCGAAGAATGGGTATTCTGCTAGTACAATATACCTGGTATATATAGGCCTACATTACCTTTTATGAAACAACTTATTTGTTTGAGCACTTGTGTACACTCTATTCAGCGTATTCCATAGTATATCACCATAAACTATTGTGGCTTATCATTATACTTAATCTTATTCATTTTTAATTATAAAATTTAAGTATAGAATGTTCTTTCTAGACAGACGGTAAATATCTCTAAGCAAACCAATAATATAAATAAAATAGCTTTCATTTTCCAGATGTTTTGATCATGTATTGTTAGAACAAATAGAAACAATTGCTATTAACAGAAAGTAAAAGTAGATAGTTATTACCTATAACATTAATATTGCAATATATTTCAAATGTGAAATTAATTTCAATATCATTTCAATATCTTTAATTTCATTTCCGCCTTTTTTTCCCTGACATTACCTTTCTTTCTCTCATAAATATACATAATACGATGCTTTCAAAAATTCAGCGGCTTGAGCACAGTTTGTTATAAAAATATTATTCGCAAAATCTTGTGCGGTTTAAGCATGGTACACACAGAAAGTTACTTTTGATCGTTAGCAAGGAATTCATCGAGCGTCTGAATCAGGAAATGAGTTGAAACTTGTCCTCCTTATATAATGTAGATACGTATAAAGGTAAGCATGAATTACCTAACGTAAGCGCCTCTTCAGGTGGAACTACATAAGTTTAGAGTAAAAGCAAATAGTAAATCATTACAAAACATTTTCAAATAAGAGTACAGTTCTATAAAGATAAATTTACTATCCTTAATTCATTTGGGGAACTCGACTGAAGCTTCCAAATAACTCTTAGACACGTATTCTGCCCGAACATTTTATTACATGGATCTCAAAGTCAAAACTTGTAATAAATTTTCAACTACCATTCTTTTGTTAATAATAATATATTTCAGAATCTGATTTTTAAAACAATCCTTATCAGATATGGTACAATAAATTTCTGATAAATATCTTCTATCATTGTCCTGACTATGTAATGGATAAAAATCTCATTCAAGTATTTGAATAAAATTAAGTCACGTTGTGCTTTCATGTGTATCTATATTTGCAATAATTATTGTATTTCATCATCAGTTGCTTTGTATTCAGATCAAGATTAATATCTAAGCTAAAACATCCATTTTCATGCACTTTTGAATCGTAAATATAATTACACACATCATTGTTTTGGTTATTTATGTAATCTCACAGAAATATTCATCTTCTGAAATACAAAATCTCTGAAGTATAAGCTTCTTATCACAGGGAAATTGCATATACCCAACCCAAAATTATTTTCGATTAACAATTTCACTGGTTTAGTACGACAATTGCCCTTGATTCTGAAATGTACACTGTTAGCATCAGTAATGTCAACGACTTGTTCTACGTAACTTGTCTAAATATCTTTAAAAAGCGAAGTCAAAGTCCGTCAAACGCGAAATTGGTCTTCCAGAGTTTATTGTAGACTTACTACTATATATAAATTAAGTAAGTAAACAAGAAATATTCGATGACTATTGTCAAAAGTTTAAATCTAGAAATATTTAATTCAAATCTCTCTTTTACATAAACTAACTATATATAACGTTATTCCAAACCTAAATTTAATCCTCTCATTTCTATGGTTGTTCATGAAACGAGATGAGACAGAATTTTCATTGCGATATACAAGACGAGGCAGCTCTTCAAATAGAAACAGATACACTATCCAAGACGAGGCTTAGATTTTACGAGATCTTTTTGAGACGAGACAGTCTCAACTCTCGTTCGGTAGCCAACAGGGACTCATGTTACAGACTATTACAGATTTTAGTCAATTGTTATCGTAGTAGTTTATAGTATTTCCTTCCCTAGAAGCTACTGATCATTCAAGCGTTAAAATCACTGTTCCATTGATACAATCCTAATGATATCAAAAGCGTGATGTAATAGAGTGTTAAATTACGCTTAAATATGTGCAATTATTATTAAAATTGCAAAATTACAATATCCTAATTTTTTTCTGATAATTTTGTCCTTAAATTTCGTACGGATCTCATTATTATTATTATAATTTGGAAGAACCATAAATTTTATATATGATAGATATATTGCATATGTTTTGGAGATCTACTTGTAAGGTTTTAACAACAGTTGTAGTAAAGGGTCCACTTGATACGAATGTTCGCTCTTCGATTATAAACCATGGAAGTTTAATCACATTTGAAGGTCTTCCTCCGATTTTACCATTTCTTCTTGCTAGGCTACATTTTCCCCATCAGTTCTTTTATTACCACTGAGGTAATTCACACTTTAAGAAAAAGAATATTAGAATCCTCATCTAGATAAAGACTGAACCTAAACTTAAAAGTTAATGGAAAAGAACGTGCGAAGAATTACATATTGTGTTATGATCATTTCAATAGTACGCACCTTCTAAGGATGGGCAAAACTTTTTTTAAAATATAAAGACCGGAAAGTGTTTTTTAATAAAAAAAACAACAACTTAAAAGCCGATATTTCGGTTTTTCATAAATCGGTTCATCTTCTTCTAAATCAGTTTTAAACAATACCATACACCCTAATAATACTTCATCAAAATTTATTTTTTTTTAAAAAAATCTTTTTATTCTATTTTTAGCTTAGAGGTAAAAGAAACTAGTTTTCTACGGGAGATAGATCTAGATTGACCTCTTCATCAATTCGTAATAACTTCCGTAATTATAGACATTTCTCCCAAAATAACCGTATTTTTAATTTGTTAAAATGGATTGCAAATAAACAGGTAAGCGGACGTGATAGTAATAACGTATCCAGAGAAGTATATCATTTCTAAAGCAACAATTTCTCAATATTTTTTTTTAACTAGGGCCCCTTGTTAGTTTGACTTAAGTACCTTTGGTTTCCGTAATTCCGCGTTGAATTTCGGATGGACCTTTATTCAATTGAATGATTATGTCACATCAATTACCTTTGTTAATTGTACAACTTTTCAGTACCCTGCACTCCGCTGTATGGCTTACTACTCCTTCAGCAATACTAAGCACGAGTAAAATGCTTATGGAGTATTCTCTAGACTATCTAGCTCGCGACTATCCGGCCTCTGTACTGTTTGGTCTAGTTAATAAAGAAATCTGGTAATAAAGATGAGGATATAAAAAAACCATCTACTCCGTCTTTAACCTAGTATCATTTGCTTGCATAAGTTGGGGGATATTGTGAAACAGAAGAGTGCTCAACAGAAGAAGTAGTCACATATCAAGGACATTCTCAAATGCTGAAAACTTTTTCTGTTGTTGTATTTTATCTTAGGCCTATTTTTTTTTTTTTTTGTACATTTATGTAATCGTTTTCAATAAACATTAAAATAACTTTAAATCCTGTTTTAAAGAATTAGACCTTAGTCCGAAGTTATACGTTAATACCTATTTTCTTTTATGTATATTCATACTGTACAGTGTACATCGTTTATTGTTTCCTACAATTAAGTTACACATTATAAAAATTATCTCAAAATTATTACAATATTTTTATTCTTGGACGTTCTTTTAGACTTCCAAATTACGTATGCTATGAATAAGTGTCGGAAGTCTTATACAACGATTTTGTCTGTCCGTCTGTCAACAGGCATTAGAGCAAAAACGGTAAAAGATATCGAGATTTTTTTTTTTTTTCAATTGATCCAGCGTCCCAAGAATATATTCTATGTCTTCCGTTAACTCTAGATTCAAGTCGAAAGTGATTCAAATTAGTCATTTCCAGTTTCAACGTTTATTGAAATAAAACGACCAGATAGCTAGAAGTGTTCTTTTTTATTTTTACAAACTATTTAGAGTCTCAAGGCAACGTACTATGACTATTCCGAACACTCTACTAAAACTGGACGTGCTTAAAATTTATTATTACTTCAGATCTCAATACTGATTTCTACAGAGCAAAAACAGTGAGAGAGATCGAGATGCTGTTTTCTGCAATCGATTCATTGCCTCAAGTATAGATTCCATCTTGTTTATTAACTCTCTATTGAAACCAGAAGTCGTTCAAATCAGCCGCTTCCGGTTTCAACACTTATTGCCATAGAACAGAAATTGTTATAGATAGCAGCAAGCTGTTTTCTGCAATCGATTCAATGTCCCAAGAGAGCATACCGTCACAACTCTCAACACTCTATCAAAACCAGAAGTGGCTGAAATTTACCACTACTTCTGGTTTCAATGCTGATTTTCATAGATCAAAAACGATAAGATATATTAAGACGTAGTATTTTGCAATTGAATTAGTGCCCCAAGAATAGAATCCATCTAGACCATTAATCCTCTATTCAAATTGGAAGTGGTTCAAATTAACCATTTTCAGTTTCAACATTCATTGCATTACAACGAAAATGGTATTAGAGAGCAACAATTGGTTTTCTGCAAACGACTCAGAGTCTCAAGAAAACATACCACCACAAGCCACAACGCTTTACTGAAACCGGAAGTGGTTGAAAATTACTACCACTTCAGATTTCAATACTGATTTCAGTAAAGCAAAAGTGGTAAGAGATATCGAGATACAGTTTTTTTGCAATCGATTCAGCTTCCCAAGAGTAGGTTCTCCTCCCTTAACCATTTATTCAATCCGGAAGTGGTTCAAATTAACGATTTTCGGTTTCAACTTTTATCGCCATAGAACATCGTTGCTCTATCACATATGATAATGTAACAAATATTGTATTACATGTATATATTTATATATTTGTTTACACATACGTAGACTCAAAAGAAGGCATTAAAAGATCAACAGCTACTGTTTACATCTGCACATGACTGCTTCAGAACCACAGTGGTCTATGTCCACTTTTGTGAGATAACAGATATCGAAGCTTTCCTTCCTATAGCAACCAGTAGCCTAGCCAGGATGTGTGTTTGGGGGGTCCAAGTGCTGTTATAGGTACATATAGAAAAATTACCAAAAAAAAAAAATATATAAAAAATTACAAACATCAAAGTACCAAAGTACATTGTCTGACCTCTTTGGGGGGCCCGGCCCATCTGGGCCCTCTTCCCTACGCCACTCAACTATGGAGCTTTAAATTTATAAATCATAACATATCCTTAGGAATGGTTCCTGAAGATATTAAATTGAAAACATTGTTGGTTAGTAGTAAAAACGCACATCTGATTCCTGGTTCAATTCCACAGAACATAGTGCCTTTGAAGTTTCTTGTATACTTCCTTTTCCTTTCACTATGTTCCTTCATAATCGTTTACTTGAATAATTTATCTTTCGTCTTCTTTAATTCATAGGGCATAACCGTGGGAGATTAAACTACGTACTTAAAAACTGTTATTTCCTTTTCACGCCTTACCGCGAATTTCCAGCAGAGGTCTGCTCAACTCAGACTAGGAATTATGAATTAAATTGTAATAATATCGGATTTTTGATGGATATTGTTAATAAAAAGACGGAGAATTCAATAACTCACTTCAGACAGTAAACGAAAATATCGGATCCGAAAATTTTCAATCAAGAGCTAAACTTTTCTCGTTCTGTATATACTCGTATCATATCAAGTATAGAGTTGTAAATGAAATGAAATCTTCCAGTTTAACGACCCATGAAAATTCCATTTAGACTAAAGAAGACGGTGATCATGAGATGAATGAAATGGTGAAATAAAGAAAATGGGAGGAAACAGCAGAACCCCGAGAAAACCCACGCACATGGCGTTTGTCTACCAGAAAGCCTATTTGGCACAAGCGTAGATCGAACCACGCACCACAGGTGAACGTTCTAATACACATATTATAAGGCACACACATACACACAACACACACACACATACACACACACATATATATATATATATATATATATATATATATATATATATATATATATATATATATATATGTGTATATATATGTATATGTATATATTCAGGGTGGCCCAAAGTAGGTATACAGTCCTGTACTGATCAACTCATTGCGTTTTATATAATTTCTTATTATTATCCATCAGCTAGACCTAGGCTAGTTTTAGACGGAAGCATTTACCGTAGCATTTCTCTTAGTAGATGTGCTGCCAAAAATCTCGAATAATATTCTATGGCATCAAAAATATATGGTGCTTTTACATGGTCGCTGGTAGCATTTTGATAAGCATCTTGTCGTGACGTAGCAAACAAATCACTGGAGAAGAGCGCAATTATGGCTCCGAAACTAAAGCGTGAGGTAGCTAAAGCTACAGTGGTTGTAACAACAGTTCTCGCCGATTATATTAAAAATCCACAAAAAAGTATGTGGGCAAAGAGCATCCCTACTCCAACTCATTTTTCTTTACTACAATTCAATTTCCCACACAAAACAAAGACCATGAATATTTGGATATTTGGCACAAAATCTTTCGCATCCTTTTAACACACTACGGCGCTGCAATCGGACCAGAAATACTGGGGAAAATGCTCGAAATAGAGCAGGTTCTATCCACAAGAAATGCCATAGTATATTCCATGGCATGGGAAATGCTATAGGATTTGCTACTTTACACGGTAGAATGATACGATTTTTTTTTTTTTTTACGAGAAATGCTACGATAAATGCTTCTGTTTAAAACTAGCCTTAGTTTCTTAATGGTTTGATTTAATATCTTTTTACTTGTATCTTAAGCTCTGAACAGCCGAAGCAAATAAACCTATAAGCTAGAATGTTATACTTGATCAATGCAGGGGTGTATACCTACTTTTGGGCCACCCTGTACATATATATATAACACCAGTCTAAAAATATTGGGCCGACTTGAAATATAAAAAAGATTGTGGATTCCAATTTCTACACAAGCTCTCCTTGCTGGTCTAGTAGCTACTGTACATGTGCAGACCTTCGGTGCATGGGGTCCCATTCGGTAGCATTCCCGATGAGCCTTGAAATTTCAACGTATTAGAGTGGTTCGGATTTCACCATAAACTGGAGGTTCCCTATCATACTCCTATAGCCTTGGTGCTGAAAGGGACACTGAACTTCAATCCAATTTCTAGAAACAGTATGTAAGATTGTAATTAGCGGGGATAGGCGGGGTATATGTTCCAGGCAACTGGTATCAACGAAAGCGTGTAATGTATTAAATCATTTAAGAATACAATGCATATTTTGCAATAGTTACTAAATGATTCTAACTATCTTATTGGTGTATTTTAAGAAATCTTAACTACTCGTGTAAGTAGAATTTCAAAAATTGAACTTTATTCTCACCTTAAACATAATATAATTAAAATTTGAAATAAAAATGAAACTATCGCCCACAAAAATACCTTCCGATGCTAAAATTAAGAAAGTGAACAAAATTAGAAATAGAAAGAAACTTCAGAATCTTGATATGTCCCGGATGAAAACAATCTTAGTTGCGATCCTACATATACTTGTATGTTACAGGTGAAGAAAACAACCTGTTAGTACTTGAGTGGCTTACACAGCATTCATATCGGTATGGCGAAAGTACGCGAGTTCAAATCTAGTTGTATGCGCCATATAGGCTTAGGATGCATGCGCTTCTTTGATATTTTCACCTCTCCTTATACAGTATTTTTCTACCATTATTTTATCATCACTCATTTTACGTTCAATTTACATACTATCTCCTTCATCCAAAATGCTACAGATGTCAAATTTTCAAATCATTTGCATTTTTTGTTTTTCTTCTGCAATTCCTGTCTGAAATGAAGTTAGAAAGATAGCAAAAGATAAATAAAAGATCATTAAAACTTTACCTCACAACCTTTGAGTTTTTCGATGTCCGATACTTCGGACATAATGTCATTATTATTGTCCGTACTGACATCAATGCTCCCTGCGAATCCACTGTCAGCAATCATCCTGATTGTTGATGTTTTGATCACTTAGGTCTATCTTGATGTTAATGTGAACACTACTACGCGCATTAAAGTAAACACACATTTCACCTGTAGAACAGTAATAATTCACACCACTTTTATTAACACATCACTAATCCACAGACGACGGCTTGATAAAGATAGAACTATACATATCATCGGTTAGTGTCCAAGTGACTAGCACCTGGCATGGCATGAATCACTTCCGGTACTTTACCTTTTGGTGGGATTCACGCTCCGTTGAGAGCTTTTATTTTCTGTAGTTTTGTGGGTAGGTGAACAGTCACCACAGTTTCCTCCGGCGCGCTTTGCACTTGCTTCTCTGTATCTACGCGCACACATACACGTTCAAACACTTAACAATAGCCGCACAACAAACTCACTGTTGTGTTGATGTTTCTCTCCGCTTCGACCGGCGTTGAGTAACTCCTTGTCTGCTGACACTTGTGGTTGCTTGCTGCTGTAACTTTATGTGACGTCACGTGTCTCTCAAGTGTGACTATAAAATGCTATTGCAGTTTGCTTTACCTGGCATGGCAATCTCTTTACTTAATTTAAAACAACATGAAATGAGAGAGAAAGAAAAAATAATAATAAAATAAAAGTTGCTTGTTGCAATGCAATGGGTGCATGTGTCCGTGCCTTCTACGTAATTACGGAAGGTTTGTTCATCGCGATTTTTATCATGACATTTTTATTGTTCTGAAGTTTTCACTGCTCCATGAAAATGACCAAGTTAAACCTTGCTCACGACTTACAAGGAAGTTCATATTATATCATTATCTCTAGAAGGAAGAGACCCCCACATCATTAATTTATAGTATTACAATATCTTCCGGTATTAAAACATTTTTTTTACCATCCAAATCTCAAAATTAATGATGATCCACATTTCTAGTCATATCAAAACAAAGTTGTGAATCAATCTTCTAGTTTTAAGCACAAGAAAACTAATGTTGTTTTTGTATTGAATCCACTAATAGAGATTTCCCTCTTATATAGTAGAGCAATTCTATATAGACTCACATACGCAGAAAACATGTTTTGCATACCTATCTGCTTAAAATTAAGGTCATAGATACATTGATTACCGTTTTATAAAACACATAGTAGTAAATCGTTGTATCTATGACGATTAGAAACTTTGAAAGCACTGTTTTTACCTTTTATTTGTTACTGTGTTTATGTAGTGTATAAAAAGTGTTTTTTTGGTATAATGGAAGTGTTTCGCTTGATTGGTTAATGCGTTTTCATAGTTCAATCAGATACATTTCGGTGCCATGCTTATGGTTTCGTATGAGTCAAAATTCTCTTATAATTGTTGTAGTTTGATGCACATGACGTCAACATTAAATTTTGTATTAGTATTCAGTTTGTAACAAAGTTGCCGTACGAATTCGCATCTGAATACAACTATATTTTTTAAAAAAATCGTTAACGTATCAAATGTATAATATAATACATTCATCAACCGCCATTGCACTTAATCGTGATATTGACTTGACATGCTTTTGTTTCCATTTTGATACGACAAGCCTCTTTTGTATTATGTTCTCTGATGAAACGCGTGAATATCTTATTAAAAGTGTAATGTGGTCCCATCTCTTACGCAATCTCTATGCTGAAGACTAATGTTAAGCACGAATTAACAAAAGTCGTAATTATGCTTACAATAAGATATACTTTCAATGATGCCAAACAATCCCCCTCCTCCTGAAGAAAATGTAGGCAATCTCTCTCCCTTTCATTTTCAAAATTAACACAGCAAGTGAATATTTATCCCCTTGTCACCTCTAAAACGAATTTCAGTAATAGTCTAGATCTAATGTTCGCATAAAATTTATTTTCCGATGTCTGATGGAACAAGAGGAAAATATAGTACTTTACCTCCTTTTCAGAAGTTGCACTTCGCTAAAATTCCGTTTTAATCATACCCTAGGTAACATGGAGAACAATTGTACAAAACTTCCGTCTACAGTGTGTTTTGGAAATTTTATGAAATGTCAGAAAAAATTCAACCCTTTCTCCCTTCTTAAAGGTTACATCTTGCAATATACTATCTTATCCATAACAGAGGGTTCACGAACAAGCTTTGTAAGAATTTTCAAACTTCTTCGTCCAAAATTGTTTGAACTGTTTTGAGAAAATTATATGAAAAAATCACCTCAAAAGTAAACTCTCTTCTCTACTCTTTCACAACAAATTATTGATGTATTGTAATGCTGTTATTAAGGATTTTGTTATTAAGGATTTTATAAATAAAATCACCTAAATCATTTTCGAGGAAATCCAAAAATCTGACCCCACCAATAAACTTTCTCTTGTGATTTGTTTTTCAAAGAGGGAGAATGACTTATAGATTCTTATTGAAATATTGATATATGAAATGCATCATTCAAACGTGTTTATGAAGTCATTAAAATCCCTCTGGCGAAAATCAACTGGACCAATATCAGTACAACAGAATACCTTCCCCTGCTGTATTTTTTTTTTCAAGGGTAAATAAGTTGCGTCGTAAAAATGAAGTGAGATCTTTTAACATTCCACGTTATGCCCTTTAGGCTCAGGGAAACGGATGATTAAGGCAAGTGACTGATGAAAGAATTGGTGGAATAAGAATCTAAGAGGAAACCCACTGACACACTGTTGTTCACTACAAACGTACTTGGCCAGAGATCGAACCAGGGACCTCAAACGAGAGAGGTACGCGCTCTAGCACTGAGCCACTGTGCCCCGTATTGTAAATTTGTTAGTGAGATGTTTATTTTTGAAATGTGAAAAAAAAATCTTCTGATTATGTTTGAGAAAATCGTCTCAAAAGGAAACTACTCCTGTCATTAATAATAATAATAATAATAATAATAATAATAATAATAATAATAATAATAATAATAATAATAATAATAATAATAATAATAATAATAATAATAATAATAATGATTGCAAGATAAATATGGGGGTGTGGGTGGCTCAGTGGTAGAGCGTTCACCTCCGGTGCTTGGGGTCCCTGGTTCGATCCCAGCTCGCGCTGTGCGAACTTTCTGGTGGACAAACACCGTGCTCGTGGGTTTTCCCGGGGTTCTCCCACTTTCTTCATTCCACCATTTCATTCATCTCTCATCGTCACCGTCTCCTTTAGCCTAGTCAGCATAAACCGTGGGACGTAAAATTTAAAGATTTAATTTCATTTCATTTTTTCAAGATAAATATCATATGCTATATTATAGGGTTGTTAATTGAATATTATTTCTGAAAAAGAAATTGAGTCGTTGCTGAGAAATTCTCTCGAGAAAAACCCAGCCCAAGAATAAACAACCCGTTCACGATTTCTCCAAAAGAAACGACTCTTTTGTCTATTATGACCCTGTTAATGAATATTTTATACTTATGAAATATGAATAAATTCCTCTGAGCTGTTTTCGACAAGATCTCATGCAAAGAAAAAGAAAGAAAAAAGAAAGAAAAGAAAAGAGAAAAACAAAAATCTCATCTTATTAGTAAATCACTTCTTTTGAATATTTCAAGATAAACAACATTTTTGCAGATTTTGCTTATACCCCGAGCCTCAGCGATACAAACGATATATTTAACAAATTTCGAGAAAATTGGATAATATTTAGAAGTTACACACTTTGATGAGTTTTGTAAAAGTGGGCAAAAGTACGATTTTACTATGTTAATTACTTTTATATTTAAAACTAGACATCACAAACTTAAAATAATACTAAAACTAGACAATAACATAAGATTAATACGTGGTATGATAAGTAAAACATTTGTCTCGTGTTAATCAACTTTGAATGATGCGATGCCTTGTTTTGTTCGCTAGGTACGACTTTTGTGTGATGGTCGACTATCCTTTACAAGAATTTTCGTTATTCGTCACAGACTTTAAACTTTCAAAATTTTTATCACAGCAATTCCTCTTTCTCCTAGGTACACTTAGTTAAAAATTATTTTTATTTTACTTTTTAACTGACCTAAAATTCCTTATACATCTCGATATTCACTTATAATCAGTATTTTACTGATTAATTTTTTACACGTATGTTTATGTTAAAATTAGCCTTTATTTAAGCATATTGTTACATCTATTTTGGCAACCATTAACCAAAAGCAAGACATAAAAAGTAAGATATATATATATAATTGCATAATTCCAGAAATTGTAATGTGTAAAAATTACATCAAAATACACAAGTAAAGTGAATAGCAAATACATTGAACTTAAGGAATCTAAAACAACCTTTATCTTTGTTTACTGGTTAAAAACACTGATTAATGATGTCCTCATGTGATAATCCTCCCCGATAAACACCACCTTTACGAAGACACTTATGTGTCGGGTGGGGAGGATTGCGTGCTACAGTGAAATTTAGAGCTGTGTCGGTGGTAGTTCACTACCAGAAGGGCTACCCCTACCGAATTGGTCTAAATGGAGTAGCCAGACGAAGAGTGTTCTGGGAGAAGGCAGCAGTTCTCCAGTATCCAAGTTGGCGGAAATCATAGTGATTAGTACGGCAACTTGGACATTAGTCCCAGGCGTGGTCAGAGTGACTTTAACGGCTGGTATACTGCGGGGTGGAAGGCAACGGGAAACCACCACTCTATTTTCCCTAGTTTGCTGGCAGCAAAAAGAGAACATATGAACAATGGTCTTTCGCAGGTTAAAATGTAGTTCCGGAGGTAAAATATCCTCCCATTCGGATCTCCGGGAGGGGGATGGCTTGGGAAGGACTATTGGACGAGAAAGTAATAATGGGAGGAAGACAGACAGAGAAAGAAAGACAAGGAAGAGCAAAAGGTTTAGGATAGGGACATGGAACGTACGTACTATGTTACAGGGAGGAAAATTAGAAAATCTTAAAGAAGAAATGAAACAAAATAATTTAGATTTGGTAGGCGTTTGTGAAGTTAGATGGGAAGGTAATGGGGTATTGAACAGCGAAGAATATAGAATGTTTTATTCAGGTAATGAAAAGGGCGGTCATAATGGCGTAGGAGTAATTCTTGGAAAGCGCTTAAAAGAGAAGGTATTACCTGACCAGGATATTAGTGCGGTTTTTCGTGGAGGGCGCTAGTGTTGTGTTTACATCAGTTTGTAGGTAAGCGCGGTGGGACAGGGGAACGGAGAGCGTCACTCCGCAGTGTATCCAACGATTTTCAAAAGTTGCAGTTTACATGTTATAAGTAGCCTAATCTGTTTCGCTTACTAAAGAACTCCATAAATTATATAGTTGTTATTGAATGCAGTAATAGTTATTCCTGCAGTAATGCAGATGTATTGTGGATAATGGCATATGCATGGAAATTACAATTTAAGAGCAAGATAGCACACAAGTGAGTTTCTACCGTGTATTAAGCAGATTATATATATATATATATATATATATATATATATATATATATATATATATATATATATGTATGTATAAATCGATTACGTTTTATTTGATTTCGTTATAAAACAGTAGAAACCTGTAAAACTCAGTAATAAAATGTTAATGACTAAAAGATTAATTATGGGTTGGTAGCCTAGATACTTGTGCAATATCTTGTAACTGTAAGTCTAAATCAAGTTAAGGCTCGCGATGCTTGTATTTGTTTTAATGTAGATCTATCGATTTACAACTAAATTACTTTCTTGAGTTGTTGAAGAAAGAATTCCGATATGTTTCCACTCGAGAACTGTGGAAGTTCTCTCCGTTGGTCTATTGGCTAGCGCATGTGTCTTTGTTGCACGTGGTTCTATGAGAGCCCAACAATTAATTTTACAATCTTTCACTTTCATTAATCATCTGTCTCCTCTAGCATAAAGAGCATAATCATGGGACGTTAAACTAAAGAAATTTCGTTTAATTTTTTCGATGAATGTGAACCCTTTGGGGAAAAAGGAAGTGAAGAAGAAATTTTCCTTAATTTTTTAAAGGGCTACGGGATTGGATAGTTTGTCTTTCGGAATTGCCTTGTAAAACCTGATTACAATGCATCTTTCTTTTAGGATTATTATTGTAATCCAGCCTTTTGGTAAATGTGAAATAAAAGTATCGATAAAACATCAGCGTATGGGTAATGTAAGCATAAATATCATTGGTTCAATACACAATAAATTCACAACTTTTATTTATGAGTATAGAAATTCCCTTTGAACTCCCTCTGAATTTCTTTCAGACCCTAAGTCTCTTGTGACAAAGAATTAATTCTACTATCTGTTTTCATACACAATATAATTTTGAAACTTGGGAGCCTAGTGTTGTCTTTGTGTCTGTAATACATAATCATTTGTCGATTGACTTCATAAGACTGAGTTTAGCCCGTGAGCATAAGTTGCATATAGTTCAAACATATCAGATGTACGGTCTTGTTTAACAAATCATGTATGCACATATGAAATTCAAGGACAAAGGCAATCAATCGTCTTTAAACAGCTGTATTTTTATTTCAAGTGTAATTACTAAAATGTGCTACGTATAGTTCCAAGAGGTTGGGATCCTTAAAAAAAAAAAAAAAAAAAAAAAGGGAAAAAAACTGAACTTACATACTTAACATTGACACTCATCTTCTTCTTAATGATTTGATGTAAGAAGCGGCCGCATGATTTCCGGCCAATCGTTTCATCTCCGGTATCTTTGAGATGGCAGTGGAAGACAAAACTTCGTTCTTCTAACTTGATATTTTGAAAAACTTACGCAAGTGATTTTGTTACTTAAATACATATCTATTCACTCTAATCAATTTCGAAAGTACCATTAACTTTATAATAACATAATGAATGTAAGAGTTACCATGAAAATGTATTTTGTATTTCTTTTTAAATATTAAATTCATTTTTTCTGAATTTCACTGGAGCTATAAGAAATCAATTGTCAGGCTCCCCACTTTAAATTTTAATCGCTCCCCTACCGCCCCCAATGTAACATTGGGTTTATTTCTTTTAAATAAATTTTTCAAAATATGGTAGAAATAGTGGATTTTTAAATTACCAAGCCATGCTAAATAATGACAGGTTAGATATCAGAGAAAGTTATCTTTATCTACCATCTTAATTAGGGGCGGATCCAAATCTCCTTCGGAGGCTGTTAGATTATCAGTTTCTCTCTCACCAGTCTTTTGCAGCACATCCGAAAATGATCTCAATGTAACTTTGTTAACTGAAGGTACTGTCAATCGATCGATCACATGGTCCAAATTGGTAGCAATTTCGAAGACGCCTTATCTCAAAACTACACAATAGAACTTGCTTTAAACAATGAAAGCGCAGTTGCCAAAGTATAACTTTGATTCACAAAGATGAACTTCGAGGTTTTGTTAACAGATGAAGTAGGAATTCCTTACACTCTAATGCTACGAAGTTCTCAGTGTTCCTTTGTACAACACTGAGGTTAGGTTATTCGCTACTTATTGCCAAATTAGTATGGAGTTTTTTTTTTTTTTTTTTTTTTTTTTTTTTTTTTTTTTGCAGTCCCTTAAAATGTTCTGAAAATAACTTCCATAACTTTTGAAATTGTGTTTGTCTTAACTTGAACATATGCGTGAAGTGGTTTATTATGAACAGGGCAAAAACAACTGTGATTAATTACAAGTAATCCGGTTAGAAACATTGTTGTTTGTATTTTAGTTCCAAAACCGGCCGCCCGCACTCGTTCGCTGGTTAGATTATAGTGAACGTAGAATTTATTGATGATAGAGTTATGATGTTAAGACTTAAAGGAAAAACGAAGTATCTAGTGGTGATACAGACATATGCACCGACGACTTCGCATGCATATGAAGAAGTAGAGGAAAATTATGAGAAAATAGAAGAAATTATAGATAGGGAGAAGAAAGGTGCATGCATAATTCTAATGGGAGATTTCAATGCAGTTGTGGGAGAAAAACAAGAAGGTAGTATCGTAGGTAAATATGGTTTAGGCGAAAGAAATGAAAGGGGAGAGGGACTGGTGAATTTCTGTAGACAGAATTCACTAGTAATTGGGAACACTTGGTTCAATCAGCACAAGAGAAGAAGATATACATGGAAATCACCAATAGACGGCGGAAGATATCAGATAGACTATGTTATGATTGAGGACAGGTATCGGAATAGCTTAAAGAACGCGAAGACCCTTCCCGGGGCAGATATTTTCTCCGATCATAATCTTGTGCTGGCCGAAGTAGATATTCAACTGAAAAATGTAGGCAGAAGAAGAGTAGGTAACAAAGTGTTGAATACTGAGAAGTTGAAAAACGAGGAAATAAGAAATCTTTTTGTTAAAAAATTCGAAGAAAAATGTTCAAACGAGGAAAGAATAGGTGCAGGTAGTAACGCACGGTGGGAACATATTAAACGTTGCTTACAGCAAGCCGCAGAAGAAGCAGTAGGTTACCGCGAACACAAAACTGCTAAGAAACCATGGGTTACAGAGCAGATGTTACAGAAAATGAGGGAGAGGAAGGTGTGGAAACAGGTTGATACAGAAGAGGGCAGAAAGATGTACAGAAAGTTAAATAATGAATTACGAAGAGAAACAGACAGAGCGAGGGAAGAGTTTTACAAAAGAAGATGCGAGGACATAGAAGAATTACAAAGAGTTGGGAAATACGAGGAAATGTACAAGGAGGTGAAATCTATGGAATTTCGGAGGAAACAAGGGGGATTATGATGGCAGTAGAAAATAAGAATGGGAAGGTAGTCATCGAGAGAAATGAGGTCATAGGAAGGTGGAAAGAATACATTGAAGACTTATATGAGAGTAGGGATAGACCGTGTAGCCTAAATGTTGAAGTAGAAAATGAAGTAGGCGAGGATGATAAAGGATTTAGTATTCTTCGGGATGAGTTTGAAAAGGCTATATCCGAGATTAGGAATGGGAGGGCAACTGGAATAGATAACATACCAATCGAATTCATTAAAAATATAGGAGACAAGGGAAAGAAAGAATTGTTCCGACTATACAACGAAATATATGAAACAGGAGAATGGCCAAAATACTTTCTGAAAACGATCATGATACCGATGGCTAAGAAATCGAATCCAAAGAGATGTGAAGATTATAGAACTATTAGTCTCATATCTCAGGCAGCTAAAATTCTGCTCCGAATACTGAACAGAAGGTTATATGAAAGAACAAATAAAGAAATTGAGGAGGAGCAGTTCGGGTTCAGACGAGGCAAGGGCACAAGAGATGCAATTGGATTATTAAGGGCGATCGGTGAAAGATTTATAGAAAAAGGGAAACAGGTGTATGTTATATTTATTGATCTAGAAAAGGCTTTTGACCGCGTGAATTGGGAATTGTTGTTGGGAGTTCTAAGGAAGATAGGGTTAGAATGGAAAGATAGAAGACTTATAAGAAACTTATACATGAACCAACAAGTAAGTGTTAGGATAAGGGAAGAACTGACGGAAGAGAGTGCAATTGGAAGGGGAGTTCGACAAGGATGCTGCCTCTCGCCAACACTATTTAATGTCTATCTAGAAGAGATAATGAAAAAGAGTTTACATGATGATGATGGTATTTCGGTAGGAGGAGAATGATTAGATGCATAAGATTTGCAGATGATATGGCGCTTGTTGCAGAATCTGAAAAGAAAATCAATAAAATGTTAGAAAAAATGAGAAAGGGCTTTGAAGAATATGGGATGAAAATAAATGTTAGAAAGACAAAAGCCATGGTGATTGGAACGAAGGGGTCTGTGTCAAATATAAAAGTAGGAAGGGAGAAAGTAGAACAAGTGGATAGTTTTCGATATCTGGGTAGTATTCTTAGTAATAACATGAAGTGAGAACGTGAAATAAAAGCAAGGATAGGAATGGCGAAAGAAGCCTTTAAGAAGAAGAAAAGTCTGTTTTGTGGGAACTTGAAGAAAGAGTTGAGAAAAAGACTCATAAAATGCTTCGTGTGGAGTGTTGTACTGTATGGGGCGGAAACGTGGACATTACGTAAAGGTGATGAAAATCGACTGGAAGCCTTCGAAATGTGGGTGTGGAGAAGAATGGAAAGAATTAGTTGGGTCGAGCGCAAAACGAATGAGAGAGTGTTAGAAATGGTGGGTGAGAAAAGAACATTTTAGATATTATTAGGAAGAGGAAGAGAAACTGGTTGGGACATTGCCTAAGAAGAGATTGTATCATGAGGGACGTCCTAGAGGGTATGGTGTCGGGAAAGAGAGGGAGGGGGCGAAGGAGACTACAATTAATGGATGATATAAAAACAGAAAGATCATACGCGAAGACGAAGAAGTTAGCGGAGGACCGTGGAGCATGGAAGCTTCTCAGCTGCGGCAAGTGACCTGCCAATAAAGGCAGAATACCTATGATGATGACATGTGATAATTCGTTTAAAATTTCAGTCTCGCTATTTAAAATTAGTAAGTTATTTAGCCATGTACCCCATGCTTGTTCTGAGGCGACTTTTTACATTTTTGATACGATTCATGGTTATCTCAGCTGAGCAGCTTGTTACAGAGAATGAAAGCAGAATTCTGTAGGGCCCATATAAGTTTGGAAATCTCGAGAGCTGCTGTAAAGTTTAAGTGTTGTTTGCCACGACTCGATTTTGGTGTTGTTTGCCACGGTATTGTTCGTTGTGGCTTATCTTATATCACAATCGTGAAGATTTATACAAAATCGACTCATAAGCTATGGGTTGCCAGATGACCATATTATAATAATCAAATCCATTATATTTATAAACAGAATACATACAATACAAGCTGTCGCAAGCACGTTTTTGGGTTCCTGCGCTATCAGCTGTTAACGCCACAGTTAAATTTATTTAAGGTGAGTTCAAGCACTCAATATAATAATTTGTTTGCTTAGAAACTCTCCAAATGCATTTCTAAAACTGAAATGGCGTACAATTTGTTTGCGTTTGACTGTGTAGCCAACATTAAATCAAGGCATATCATTAGGACTACCCATAAGGGGGATAGCAATCCCGACAAATGGAGACCCGAACCTTCCGTAGGGGACGCGATATACTTTTTTTTAAATATATATTTTATAACCTTTGTAGAAATCAAATTAAACAAAATTAATTTAAAAACATGGATTTAGCGATCTTTGGTGAGGGGAGCAAAATTTAGTCTATTGGAAATACAAAAATTTAGTAATTTTTGTATTGTTATTTGGCTATTTTCAAGTTCACACAAAGAGCTTCCTAGTGGCTAAGCAGTTAGCATACGAGCCTTTGGCGTGGGAGACCAGGATTCGATTCTCGACCGGAGCTCATGTGGTTCGGCTTCCACGTTAAAATTGTAGGTTCACGTTTCATATAGCCTCGATGCTGAATGGGACGCTAAAATTGAAAATCAAATCAATCCCACAGAGATTATTAAAATACAAGGGTCGGCAATCCCTCCATAGCCTTTCCGAAACAAGATGGAATGTGCATGAATTGGAATGGATTTGAGTTAAGCCTGGGCCTACAGCCTAACATGGTTTCCGATCCATATGAGTTTCCACTGGTAATCGAATCCGGGTCTTCCACACCAAAGGCGCGTACGCTATCCACATAGCCACAAGGGAGCTCTGTGTACTATTTGATACAATAAAACCTATGGCAGAAGTAAACGGGCAGATTACATTTCTCTAAGTTAACACCATTAATTCTCTCGGACGTTTGAAGGAAAAATTTAGAATGTAAGAAGCTGAATCCCGCAATCGAAAGATAACTCATTTGATACTGAACCACTCCCAGAAGAAACCAAAGAAGAACAATTTAAAATATTGGTTTTTTGATGTAATCGTTCACAAGATCTATCTCAGGTGGATACTGGGTGTGCAGAAATGAGAAATATTTGCTTAACTTTTCAAGCAGTTTTCAGAGTAAACACTTTGGATGACAGTGACTCGATCAAGAAATCAACATCAGAGTTAGTGTCTGATGAAGACAACGTTAAGTTGTCGAAACCGTTACACTATAATTTAGTTTTTAATAAAGAAGTGTATACTCTGGTCAGAAGTGTTTATTAATTCTTGAGAAAGAGAGATATAAAAATGATCGAAAATGGCCACTATCAGTGTTGAATTTATAGTTTTCTGGGTCGGTTAGATGAACAGTGATACTTTCGATCCGTTTTAGTTCAAATTCAAACCCGCAACTTGGGGAAGGGGGAGGAAGAGATATTTAAAAATGATCGAAAATGACCGATATTAGTGCTGAATCCACATTTTTTGTGTCGCTGAGATGAACGGTGACACTTCCGATGCCATGGACCGCAACATGGGGAGGGATATATATATATATATATATATATATATATATATATATATACAGTAGGAAGTTGAAAATCCGAACTAATTGGGACCACAGGTAGTTCAGATTTCAAAATTGTGCGGATTTTCTAAAATGTTCAAGAAAATGCCATTTAGGCTTAAATACGGTACGGTATGCTCTTCTATCGATACAGTGGTTATACAGTACATACACACGGAGAAAAATGCATAGTCCAGTCGGCATGTAAATGCTGTTTTTACCAGGTTACGCGCGTCACCACATTAAGTAATGTTGTTTCATCCGTAGTACGATCTACACCACCGTCCAGCGAAAATTTTGTATTGTGGGACCACCATTTCAAATCTAGTATTAACGCCATACCCATTCCGATGGTGGCAACTTACGTATATAATGTGGTTACCAGCTTCCTACGACTGTCCCCTCTTGGTTCTTTCTAAATCTGTGACTCCCTACCGTACGAGAGTAATAAGACGTCATATCATTCTGTGAGAAGGAAAGAGAGGAAAGATGTTTTTAACACGAAATCCAGACACCGAACTTCAGACTTGGCATGATGTTCCCACCTGTTGTACTTTTATAAGGCTACATACATTTAATGTTTCTAAAGAACCTGCTCGTACACTAAATTACACTGTTCTTGTAACTTACACTTAAAACTTAACTTGTATAAACCTAAGGGAAAATAAAAATAAAAATATGTGATAAACAATTACCTATGAATGAGCCTTTGTAAAAACACTGACTTCACACTGAGAGATGCTCTTTAGGGTTCTGTCAAAATTACTGCTCTAAGTGGTCACATTATTCTATACGAGTGGTGTCCAATTATAATGAGCCTGAGGGCCATAACCGTCTTTACTAGTTAGGTGGAGGGCCGCAGCTAATAATAACGATAATAATAATAATAATAATAATAATAATAATAATAATAATAATAATAATAATAATAATATTTTATTACACTACAAAAGAAAAATATAAAAATGTATTTGAAATATTACATACCTATTCAAAGTGACAAATGAGGATGACTAGCATTGTTTACAAGGGCTGGGATATCTATTGTTGTGGGAGCCGCTGGGGCTCAGTGGTAGAGCGTTCACCTCTGGTGCGTGGGGTCCCGGGTTCGATCCCAGCTCCGGCCAAGTGAACTTTGTTGAGGACAAACACCGTGTGCGTGGGTTTTCTTGGGGTTCCCCTGTTTCCTCCCACTTTCTTCATTCCACCATTTCATTAATTTCTCATCATCACTGTCTCCTTTAGCCAAGCCGGCTCAACCATGGGACATAAAACTTAAAGATGTCATGTCATTACATTTTTCTATTGTTGCCAGCCGCAGAAGATGTAAAAGAGAAGCATCTCCAATTCAGCTTCTGAAACGATTCTTCACAATTTTCTTGGTGGAAAATGCACTTTCACACAAATAAGTACTACCAAACATTGACACTATTTTCCGACCAAACTCACAAAAGTTAGAGAAACGTTCGTTAGAAAAGTAACCTGAATAAATTTACTCCTTTCTCTGTCATTGTCTGAAAGAATGAGTCATCCTGAAAGCCACGAAGTTCGAGCTGCAAGTTTGCAGATTGTTCTTCGATGTCCGTTGTCATTGGATTTGTAAATAATGCAATGTCGTTTTTTAGTTTATCAAAATCTGAGAATCCTGCAAATGCATTAAATTCATTCATGACACTCTCGATGTCTCTAGAGAACTCAAGAAAATCAAATGCTTTCTTTTCAAAATCTATTGTCAGACGATTGCGACTTGGAAAGTGTGTTAAATTATTTTTCTTCTAGTCAGAGTTCGAAGAAGAAAGGGTCTGCTTTACAAAGCTACACCAGATGTTTTGGTTTGATTTGGCTTATTGAAGTAATCATCCCTTTTAGCAAAGATGCCTCGCCTGTAGTTACATTACCGACTCCAGTGTTGTCGTGAATGCCTGCACCTTTTTGTTGTACAGAAGCGCCATATGGATGCCTTATTTTCAAAGAAGAGTGGAAACATTAAAAGAATGAATAAATATAATTGGAAATATTATCAGTAATAACAATCGTAAATTGTGAGTTTCGTGGGCCGCAGAAAATGGTTTGGAGGGCCGCATGTGGCCCGCGGGCCGCCATTTGGACAGCTCTGTTCTATACCGTCACCTCATCTAATGTCACTTTAAGCACTGACTCTCACTACTACACTCACGTGAACCCTGTTCTCATTCTTGAAATGTGAGCATGTGAGATTAAGAAATAAACGCTTATACCTTGTTGTGAGAGATCGTATGTTTAACCCTGTAGTTGTAAAATTTTCAAAAACAAAGATAGTTAAACTAAAATTTACTGTTCCTTGATATAACTGGGTAAAATTTACTGTTTTGTTTAGGTATAACAAACGGTTCTGTGAACTCGAAATATTTTAACAACCGGTTCTCACGAACCAGTGCGAACCGACTGAATAGCACCACTATAGGGTCACTACGAAAGTTTTGAGATGTGAAATAACTTACATACTTAAAATCAATTTAACACGTACATTTTCTCAAAGTATTCACCATTACACTGTACACACTTTTGCATCCTCGCAAACCACTTTTGGAAGCAGTGTTGCCAGTCTTTTTCTTCATGTGTTGAAAGTTCCTTCTCGTAAGGCACCACAGTTTCTTCAGGGCAGCAAAATCTCTTCCCACGCATGCTCTCTTTGATCCTAGGGAACAAAAAAAAAAAAAAAAAAAAAAACACTGGGTCAAAGCGATAAAGCGGATGAGTCATACGTTTGACCTCCATAGATCCTAAAAACTGAATTGGATGTTGGCCGTGTGTGCGGACGCGTTGTCATGATGAAGCAGGATCCCACGCAATCCAGTTCTTGGACGCCGTTCTCGAAGCTTTTGGAACACTTTTGTTAGGCAAACAGGGTGTACCACTGAGCAGTAACAGTCCTTTGTTCTTCAAGTGGAACAGTTGCAACATGGCCAGATTTGGAGAAGAAAGTTGCGAACATCTTCTTCCCCACACTTCGCGGTCGCTTCACTTTCGTGGGTGGATTTTCGTCTGGAAAGATCCAAACTGTAGACTGGCGTTTATTTTCAGGGTCAAATTGATAGATCAAAGTCTCACCACCAGTAACAATGTCAGAGACGCGTCGAGAATTGCCTCCATCAAATCTTGCAAGCATTTCTTCACACCATTCCACACGCATGCGCTTCTGCTATTCAATCAAAGTGTGAGGCACCAACGAGATGAAACCTTCCTGAGCCGAAGATAATTATGAAGAATTTTTGTTACTGCTGGCGATCCAATGTTCACTGTAGATTCAATGTCCTTGAAAGTTGTTCGAGGATTTTTTCGAATCATTTGTTCCACAGCGGTAATGGTTTCATCTGACACAGCTGTTGCCGGACGTCCAGCTCTCTCTTCATCTTTAAGCGATGTCCGGCCTCTTCTGAATTAACCAAACATCCGAAAAATTATAGCACGGGAAGGAGCAAGATCCCCAAATGCCCCCTGCAAAAGGTCAAGGCTTTGTGTCTCGTTCAAACCACTTTTGAAATCGTAAAGGATCATTGCCCGAAAATGTTCCCTTTCGAGCTCCATTCTAGACAACCGAATACTGCTCACATCAACAAACAAGTGAAGGTGATACGGCCACGCCAATAAGCGAGGCGAGTTGAAACTTGCTTCGCGTCGCTCTGGATACCACTACCGAACGCAATTGTTGGAATTCAAATACTGTGCCACACAATGCATACCGTATCTCAAAACTTTCGTAGTGACCCTCGTATATATATATATATATATATATATATATATATATATATATATATATATATATATATATATATATATATATATATATATATATATATATGGTCAAAATGACCGATATTAGTGTTGAATCTATAGTTCAAGTGACACTTCTGATGCTGTTTAAATCCAAATTCAGAGCCGCATCTTGGGGGGGGGGGAGGGAAATAAATGAACCTGATGAAAAATAACCCATATTAGTGTCGAATCCATAGTTTCCGGGGTCGCTGAGATGACCAGTGAAACTCCTGATGCCATGCCGCGCAACATAGAAGATGAGGAGAGGGAAATATCTAAAAATGATCAAAAATGACTTATATTAATGTCTGATCCGTAGTTTTAGGGTCGCTGAGATGAAGAGTGACACTTCCGATCCCGTTTAAAACCAAATTCAGCCCCGCATCTTGCGAGAAGGGGAGATAATAAAATGATCGAAAATGACCAATATTAGTGCCGAATTCATTATTTTCGGGGTCGCCGAGATGATCAATGATCTTTCCGATGCCGTTTAAATCGACACCATTAAAAACGAAAACAGCATATTTCACGGGTACTAATCACATGAGATACGGAATTGTGCATTTAAATTTTCATTTCAACCCAGCGAAGCGGGTAATATATGCTAAAAGTCATCACTCGCTTTTACCTTCCATCCAATGCAAACCTACCTTTACTTAAGTTATTCAATTATAATTTAATTTAGACATTACTGTTTCTTGCTTTTACTTCATTCTAAAACCAGAAAACGATAATGTTCTGCGAGAAGTAAATAACTACGAACTTACGGTATGAGTAACATTAATGATATTGTTATTTTTAGACGAAACGAATTTGAAAAAGTGGGGCTCAGTACCGAAAGAAACGGAAGGAAAAGCAGAAGAATGTAAAGTGGAAACAGAATGTATTATTGAAGTATTTTTTTTCTCAATAACTTTAGGCAGTCAAAACCAAAGTTTTAAAGTACATACTGGTAACTGAAGTGCGACCAGAGTTGAGAATTCAGAATTCAAAATGCGTTCTAGTCGAGAAAGAGCCAAGTGACATTAATGAACGTGAAAGAAACGTCGATCTCAGAAGAAACTACAGTTACCAAAGAACCTGAATCTCAAGATAACCACTTACGCTCAGATGAGTCAGAAGATGAACCTGCTCAACCAACATCATCGACCTATTTATGGTATGTGAGCAAATTAACTACAATTAACGATAACCTCAGGATGCTACTTGTTTGACATGGCACTTAAGTAGTTCAACATGCAGATTGCCATTTCGCTGATGTTGCTCGATGTGGAGATTTAACCAAAAGTGAAACGAGAAAATTGACTAGAGAATAATTTTACTATTCTCTGCCAAATGCACTCATGGAAGTTTACTCTCCTTTAAAAGAACCTCTGTTCTGCTGCAAGTTGTTACCACCCGTAAGCACCGCATTGCATTTAGCTCGGCGGACGGTTTCAGTAAGCAGTGAAAGTTAAATCTAAAAATGGCAAACTATGAGTCCAGTGCAGTGCATCTACACAGTTTCGAGCGATGGAAAACTTTGTAAATCCGAGTCAACCGACAAAAGACAATCGACGATGTAGTATATAAGGTTATTGAAATAGACGAAAGAAATGGAGGTTTATTCTTACACGAATTCTCGACGTAACCAGGAAATTGGCTAAACAAAATTTAGGATTTTGAGGATACTGAGAAAGCGTTGTAGACGCTATCAGCGGCGGAAAGGTTTTGGAGATACTGAGTCTTTTGAGAAAATATGATCCAATTATGAGTGAGCCCCTTACAAAGGTCAAGATAGAAAAGAAGATCAATTGTGCTACATTTTACATGTAGAAGGAATTTATCAGCGAGCTGGAGGAGCAAATTATTCAGCAAGTTAAGAAAGCGAACCTACACACTACATGAAGCATCATTTTTACAGTATCTCCGCTTCTAAAAGGATCAAGTTAGTCAAGTTTCGTGATATGTGAAAATGGATGACGTAAAAATAAAAGTTTGGGAATCTTCGTTGAATCCTCGTCGGAAATGGAGGGAGAGAATGTAGAAGATCTGACGATATTGATTCTGATCAAGATCAAGAAAGGTGAAATGACATTCAGGATTGTAGAGGACAAGCATATAACAATGCTAGCGAGTGTACATACTGGAGTCCAACAACGCATAAAAAGGTGACCCCTAAACCACTGTTACTAGCAAGCACTAATCATTTTCTGAATCTGGCAGGTGTACACGCTGCTCCTGTCGCGGCTGATTCCGTTATATTTTTCGGAACATTGGAGTGTGCTTCCGTTTCTCCTTGTCAACCCAAAGATAGGATGCCCTTACTGTTGTTACAGTTACAGGACAAGGTCTGAAGCACTTGATTGAAACTCGCTGGAGTACATTACAGGATGCAGTTAAGTTGATGAAACTCACTTTCCTAAAATCATAGAAGTACTGAAACAACTTTCAACGAATGGAACAGAAAACGTCGCTGTTCTGTAACTGATACTGCCTTATTGCTCACTGCAATGGAGTAGCTCGCATTTTTAGGCTATCTCGAGTTCTGAAGTGGACTCCTCGACAAAATTAATTTCATACAGCTGTAATTGCATATGGAGAAAAAAACTTCAGCGTTCACCATTTTGAGGCAAAAATTAGAAGCTAGGATGGCTGTTCCTGAAGAACAAAGGTAACCTTGTAGATAACGGATTCAAATACACTAAGAATCTTTGTCAGAAACTGGACATGGAGTTTTCGCCAAACCGAACAAGAAAGAAGAAACTGAACCCTTGTACGAACAGAAATTTAGAAGATTAATATTTTACTACCCTGGATGAGATCACTCAAGACATCTCTACACAATTCCAGCATTCTTCATGAACTAGATAACCAATTTTGTTTCTTGGCACCATCAAAGCTTTTGGATCCTGAATACGAGTGCAGAATGAATAATGTATTGTAGATACATGTTAAAAGATTATAATATTGTATTAGGTGATTGGGATAAGTATAATTTAAAAGTCAAATTTAAAGCTTAGAATATTACAACGGTGTTAAATTGTGACATGTAAGGCACGTGTTATTGTTTGTTATTGTCTGTCTGTTTGTGTAAGAAGTTGGACATGGTTATGTTTATGTTTGTTACTCGTGAAATCCTGGCGAGACGCTAACTCGCAGGATTATGTAAATATAAATTAAGAAAATTAATGTCAGCTTGAAATGAGTAATAATATCATTTGTTAACATTGATACAATTCGGATATGGCATAATATTCAGATTCGCAGAAATTGATAGTCTGGGAATTCGGTCACAATGTAATACGGTCTGAAACGAATGTTGACCAATAGCTGAGGTAAACAAAGTCGAATCACGAAATGACGAATTCCATCGACTGCGAGAAGAAACAAAAACCCAGATTTGGATGGAATCAGGATCAGTCGAAGAGTAGCGGATGAGCCATAGATCAGTCGCAGCTCAGAAGAGATCAGAAGTTGATCTACATCAAGTTCCAAGTACTACGAACTACCATCTACTAATGGTTGGCCATTAGTTGACTAACAGTGGAAGCCGAGTCGCAGAGACCAACCTCATCCTGATAGAGAGAGACGTAGCCCAGCAGTGGATATTCGTCGTTCCAGTCTGAAGCTATATTACCAAGGTATGTGTACCTCAGTTATGTGTGTTACTCGTGATCGAAACTCCAGGCATTTGACATACTGTGATCTGAACAATTAGGTCATATCCAATATTCCACACACTTACACTATGACATTCATTATTCAAATACATGCCATTTAATTAAAATAAAGTGTTTCTGTGATTATCCTCTCGCTAGAACTTCTACTTACTCGGTACCTACTCATTTCAGATAATGAGTGGCAGTGGCTTCTTTACGTCAACTCTTAATTATCCCCAAGGTTAATAGGCACGACGTAAGGAGGTTGTTAGTATGTATGTGACAGCGTTAACACTGAAGAGTTTTGAACTGAAGAATAAATATTTAAAATACTTCAGAACAAAAGGAGATATCTTAAAGTTTTACAACTTGTCTAACTGTTTAACATTAGTATTTCTGTTCCAAATATTGGCATTTTGACGATTGAAATAGGTATTGCCAGTTGTAAGTGGAGCTCCTCTAAGTTAAACTAATTAAGAATTATTTAACATCGTCTATGATCCAGGAAAGGTTGACTAACTTGGCAATTTTGCCGATTGAAAGAAAATTGCCAGGTGAAATTTATTTTTTGATTATGTACTTTTAGAGTTTGCTACTTGGAAAGAACATAAAATTTGTTAGTAAGTACAATGCAAAGATAATTTGATATGCATTATAAATAAACAAATGCATTTAATTAACTCTATACGTCGACTTTTACCTTAACTACTTATTAATTTAACAGGTAGCATTAAGATTGTAAGTGATTGGGGTAGTTATTTAAGACTTACGTGGGAAAGAAAACTGCAGTTCGCCCCCGGTCCCAATAACACAAGCTACGCCATTGCTTGTAGAATGTATTCCGAACCCGGGTACGTCTGTCTCAGCAACAAAGGTATGCAATATCTTAAATCATGTTAGACAATGTACGTTTGATACCTGACAGAGTGAAAGTATTATTATAAACGAGCCCGTGTAAGTTGTTATTGCAATGAAAAATAGCAATGTTAAATAATAAACTTTCCATTATAATTTTATTTTCCCATTTCAAGACAATTTACATCTAAAATCACTGTCCAGAAACAATTATTCCATAATTATTGACTTAAGTTGATAACTAACGTATAAAAGACAACTTATTAAGGAAGTAATAAATAATGAAAATCAAGTCATGGAAATAAAAGATATTTTCATTAACTATAGGGTAGTCGAACTATTTTTCAATATCAAGAAGAACATGGATCGTATGTTCTACGTGTCCTTCATGCGATTTATATATTTTCACAGGCTGAAGTTCGTGGTTGTAAGTGTATTGAACACCATACTCGACGCTTCGACCATTCCTCATATTTAAATAATCTTTGTCTCTCTGTACGCATTGAGCTGGAGTAGGGCTACCAAATGTACTGCCTTTATATAGTAACCTTCTCCTATATGAACTGTTGAGATTCCAAATGCCCGGTGTCCTTCCAAAACCAAAGTTTATACCATTCGTGCGATTTTTTTAGAATCGCTTTTATTAGTCATCGAAGCTTAACTGATAGGAATAATCTATTATCTGACACTCACTGTTGTTGAGTGCTGACCTATTATTTAATTAAGTCTGACATTTGAGTAAAAATCAAGTACGTAGCTATGAATATACCGTAGATAGTCATAGGGAGTACCTGGTTTTTAGTCAAGAAATATGGAATCTTTAGGCCTGAAATATCTCAGACCACAAAATCCAACGATTCGTCCAGCGCAGAGCACACTTCATGACATTTTTTAAACATCACTTCAATGCCCGAAGAATTTGATATCAAGCTAATATACAAGAATATACACTAGCTAAAATATACATTAGCTAAAATAGCAGTCCTTCGCACTGGAAGATCAGGTTTACGGAAAATATTTGAACCCCCTTCCTCTTTAGGATACGCATTTCAATGAAAATGTAGTTATATAAAACCATAAGATAGTCTATTTCTGATATATACTTTAAACTTCTCTATACCTCCTTGAGATACGCCTGTTAATCAATGTGACATGATTAAAACCAGGAGACAGGAGGAATGTTCAATTCTACGTATATACATTGTTCTATTTCAATGTGGCAAAAAAGCAAAAAAGAAAAGAAAAGAAAAAGAAATAAATTGCACTCCCCCATTAAAACCGGAATTTTGGAAAATGGTGAGTCGTGTGTCCGTTTATTACATCTTAACTTGAGAGGTTCATGAGATACTCTATTTTTCGCATTAATTTTAAACCCCATGCTCCTTTGGGTTACGCCCTTTAATCAAAGTGGTGATTGAAATCTAGCACTAGGTAGATACTTAGTATATTCCAAAAAATTATTTCAAAGTTTTCAGCCATTTTCACGTAATATGATCAGAAACAATAGGCAACATCACTTTAAGTGCGAAAGGATAAAAATAATAAGACATACCTTTTTCCTCTTAAAACAGAATTTTAAAAAAATCGCTGGGGCAGTTTTTCGCTTATTTTTGATGACGAATTAATACGTCAAGTTTCATCTCCCTAATTTCAATGATTTATGTGGTACTCTATTCTGGGCAAAATATCTGAATATCATTTACCTACCTTGGCATACATATTTTTAAGAAGTGTATCGTATTAATTGCTCTCGTAACAAAAGGAGTTTTCTGTCCAAATATTACGTTTCTAGATATAGTAATATAGCCTGAATTTTCAGGAATCACCTTCACTCTTCCATATAATCATACATCTTGTTCCCTTCCTCTTCTAGGAGTGGGATTTTCGAAAATGATGAAGTACGTGTTTCCTTATTTTTACTTTCGAGCGACGAAAGGAAGAGAAGAAAGTTCGGTGGTGGTGAAAAAAATCGAATACGAAATTTCAACGGATTTACACATTTCATTGTCCACAGATACTGAAAAAGTGAGTTTTCGACATCTGTTCATGTGTTCGTCCTGACCTAGAGGCCATACCTCTTAAATATCTCAACCAAATTTTAAATTTAAGGTATCCTTCAGGAGAATTTTCTGAATTTCTTTCCTGTCTCTAAAACTAATGGTAGCTTACTTAAGGGTAAAAATAAAAGTTGCGATTTTCTCAAAAACGGGTCTAACGATTTTGTTCGTATTTTATAAATCAATTTTCTAAAAACAACTCCACATTGTGATATAAATCATTTCTCTAGGGAAAATCAAAAATTGGTAGTTTATTCTTAGGGATATTTTTCTTTCGGATGATTCCCCCCCCCCCAAAAAAAAACACTACTCATGCGATTTTCTTCATAATTCATAAATAAACATTTCATTAATTACCTGACAATATAGAATAACTCATTTGTCCTCAAAAAATATACGAGGAATAATTTAATATTTTGATGAGTTTTTCCGAACGATTTTCTCAAAAGCGGCTCATGTGATTTTCTTCATACTTCATAAATAAATAAATATTTCATTAATAACATGACAATATGGCGTAACTTATTTGTCCTAAAAATTGCGAGGAGTAGTTTTATTCTTGGGGATGATTTTTTCCCGGGAGATTATCTCAAATAGGACTCATTCGGTTTTGTTCATATTTCGTAAATAAATATTTCATTAATAACCTGAGTATATGGTATAAGTCGTTTGTGCTAAAATATCTAAGAGAGGTAGTTTATTCTCTGGAGCGAGGTTTAACGGACTATTTTCTCAATAATGAGTCATGCCATTCATAAATAAATATTTCATTAATAATTCTTTAATCTTGTATAAGTTATTTCTTATGAAAATAATCACAAGGAGTAGTTTTCTCTTAGGTATGAGTTTATATTTAGACCACTTTCTCAGAAACGACACGGGCTATATTGGCCATTTTTCATAAATGAATATTTCATTACTATTCTTATAATGTTGCAAATGTCACTTCCATAAGAATATTCACAAGGGGTAGTTTACTCTTGGAGAGATTTAGGTTTTTTTTTTAAATTTTTTTATAAATTTATAAAACACTGTTCACGCTATTTTATCATTATTTTATAAATAAACGTTTCATTAATAACGTTAACATATGGCATAAGTTATTTCCTATGCAAAAATAAACAAGAGGTAGTTTGCTTTTCGGAATGAGTTTTCTTTCGAGGAAGTTTTCTGAAAACGCCTTGAAATTTTATTTTTATTTTACAAGAAAATATTTTGTTAATAACTACAACACAACATTTTTTATTTTATGGAACTGGAGCGAGAAAGTATAGTGTATAGGCCCGTGCCTTTTATTATTTAAGAATATATATAGCGAATTTTACACTTCCAACACAAGTGAGTCCTTACGTTAAGTATTTTGTGAATAAATAATGGGAAAGAAATCCTCTTAAGGAAAGAAATTTTCGCAAACGCTGAAATATGTATTTAATTATTTTTATTTAAGAGTTTATATGCCGATTTTCGCATCTTCAAATTATGCAAATTCTCAAAGGCACTTTCTCGAAAAAGAAAGGACAATTTGGATATTATGGTAATGAGATTATTGACCACCTTCTTCCTTCTAAGATGAAGACTTTTCAAAATACTGAACACCCGTCTCATTATTTGTTTTTAAAAGCTTATATAGACAATTTCACGTCTCTAACTTAAGCAAATTCCCACATATGGCACTCCTTTCCCCCTTACGACAAGAACTTTCAAAAGTACTGAAACAGTATTCTCTTATTTTTAGTTATCAGTTCATAAACCGAATTTCACACCTCCAACTTAAGCGAATCCTCACACTAGGAATCTTTCAATAACAAAAGTGAAATTTAGACTGTATAGATTAGGACTTCCCTCTTAGGAACAGAATTTTCGAGCACATTGAAATAGTTGTCCCCTTATTTTTATAGAAGAATTTATACATAAAATTTCTCATTTCAACTTAAGTGAAACTTATTTCGAAACTTTGTGATTAAATAAAGGAAAATTTCCATATGATTGAAATTGTTCTCTTTCCCCTCTTTGATGTGGAATTATCAAAAACGCTGAAATAGGTATTTCCTTATACTTAATTTAAAGTCCATATACCGAATTTCAAATCTGCAACTGAAACTAATCCTCACGATAGTACGGGCCCTGGCCATATGTCCCGTAGGAATGGCAGGTCTGACAGCTGTTCTCTCCGGATCCGATATCTACAATCAAAAACAAGTATTAAAAAAAACTTGGGTAGGCAGTCTGAATTCCGGACAGTTTTTTTCTATGACGTCATCAATATGGCCGCCAAAGAGTTTCGACTTACCAAATTTAAAATTTTATAACTGCCTTACTATTCAAAATAAAAATTTTTCATTCTTCTTTTATTTGTCAGAGAATATATTGGACTTTTATTGTAATTATAAAAGTTTGCCTTCTTTTGCCACCATTTTTAAATATGGCCGTTCAAACTAGAGAAATTATAATTTTCACATTTTTTTTTAATGTTTTATGTCAAATGCCTTTGAAACGGTTATGTTTAAGGAAAAACATCCCAAAACAAATGTTATGGGGCATTTAATAGCTTTCAAACGTGACCAGAATCATTGATAGATTAATAATAGATTAATAATAGAGATATTCCATTTTATGTTAATTAAACGTAAAATTTTCTTCAGTAAGTTCGAAGTATTAAAATTGTATCCATAGATGTTGGCGCCGAGAACTTTCGATGCCAGAGCTGAAAATGCGGAGAAGTAAGGTTTGCAGAAATGTTTAGAAATATATTTGCCTTTAAAACGAGAATAAGGTTGGATAGCTTTAAAACACTAAGCCGCAAAACTCGAAAATCAAGGTTAGGTTGGGTTAGATATGCCGAACCTTTTTAAATGCCTTTTCACCTTAGTTACCTTAGAATTTCGGCTGTAATTCCTAAAAAAATACACTGGGCTCTGAAAGATAGCGTACCCATAATTTATCCAGTAGTCTGAAATAACTATCATTATTTTGTGTAAAATAACACGATAGCTATTTAGCATAAACTTTCCATCCGCTTTCCATTCTTTCAGGTCTATATTAATATTATTGCTACTGGAGTTAGGAATTTGTTTTAATATTTACAAAGTGTTATTTCCACTTTCAGGATGATGGTGAGAGGGGCAATTTGTGTTTAATATTATTTATCCAGCTAATATATATATATATACCAATAATTCAAATTATATTTATCTTTGTTTTAGGCTATATGAAACATTGAGCTTGTAACGATCAGAAACCCTATTGTACCATGGCATCAAAACCCTATTCATCTCAATCATTAGTTGGAATTAAATTTCCAGTGGAAAGAATGAAATATCATGAGACTAGTACCCATATTGACATTGACAAATATATTATCTGTCCACCAGCTACGAAAGAAATAACATGTACGTCAGTCGTTGGAAGGAAAAATATTCTTCATGCTGATGAAATAAGGAAAGATGTAGGTTTAATTAAGAACTTCTGCATTGCAACCAGAAACAGAGTTTATTTATCATTGCACTAATACATGTTACAAACAGCACATTTTAAAGAAGACATGGCCGAAGTTAGAGAAGAGTTTAATTGGAGAAGGAAAGGATGATGATAATGGACTTGATAATATTGAGCAGGAAAGGAAAAATAGATCGATCAGATATCACATCTCGAGAAAAGCCATCCCGAAACTTAAATCAATTCGAAGTGAAATGTGTAGCGTGTGGTTATAAGAAACGTGGCGATATCGAAGAAAAATATATTTCCAGAGCATCAGTATTTCTTGAAGCAACTTTATATGTGAAAGATGATGTATATACTTGGAAGATGAAACATCTGTTGCGACTTGGAAGATGAAACATCTGTTGCGACTTGGAAGATGAAACATCTGTTTTTGGAGCTGATCTGTTTTATCACAAGATATGCCTTGGAATTTACATTATAAAGTACAGAAGAAATCAGAAAGGAAATGAAAATAAAGAAAGGTCAGTACAGGTAATCAACAAAGAAGAAATGTTGCAAGATGTTTTTCCATTAATTAAAGATATTCTAGATAAAGGTAAAGGTTTTACACAATCTGAAATCGTGATTAAATAAATCAGAAAGGAGAAATAAAGGTAACAAACAAGGAAGTAAAACTTTATCTGCCCAAACCTTTTGGATCTGATATAAAATTTCTAATCTGATCATGAAAAATTAACCTAGTTTTGTTTATTCTTCTAAGTTAAGTGTTGATCAGTTAGCTGAAGCCATACGAAATACAAGTGTAGCAAGAGATGCAGGAGTATTGATTTGTGAGTCTATTTTAAATTGTGAATTTTGTTTGAACCATAGAATTGGTAATTCTGAAGATTTTAAACAGCGCTCTCGCTGTTGTTCACTGGAGTGCTGTGCGATTGCCAATCCCATTACTTTCCGAACAAACTGTGTATGGATAAACTTTACCATGCTCACTCTTTATGCAGATAATAGAAATTACACCAAGGGCGTCATTTGCGAAGTGCAGGAAGGAAATTGTCACCCTGAGTTTCGAAAACACATGTTTGTTAACAAATTGTATACTAATACCAAGGATGTTATAAAATAGAGGATCTGCCCATACGTATCTTCATCATATGAACTCACTGAAGACAAAACAAACCGAGCATCGTCTGAATCGGCACTTCGGATTGGCTACTCAGGTTTCCGCCATGATTGTTCGCTCGAAACATTACGATCTTAGTGGCGCGGAGTGGGCAGAGTACGTGTGGCGAAGCTGTGACGTATGACTTCACGATTTTCTTGTATCGGCAGATCCTCTATTTTATAACATTCTTGACTAATACGGTATACTAACAAAAACATAAAACTTTTATGTCAGTAAACAAATTTTACTCTTACACCTTAACAAACTCGAAACGATTCTACTGATATTACACTCGATTCATTTTAACAAAATTGGTCCAAATTCCCCTAACCCTAAAGATAACCCGACCGTAAGCTACTCTACCCTTTTAAAGCGGTCCTACTTATAGATGCACAGCTGAAACATGTTGTTAAATTGCTATAATTATTAAGGTTATAACATTCTGAAAGCAGACAAAAATCTTGGTGAAAAAAATGTCATGGCAGAAGTTCAAATTTTGTGTTTCTATCTTTATAACTTCCATTTCACCTAGATTTCCTTGTTGCAAGAATTTTGTTTTGAACATACCAGTATGTTTCAGTACAATGATAGTTTGATATTATATTCTGCAGAGCAAGAGTTGAAAAATGGACAGTGAATAGCGCCCACTGAACAGTAAAAGTGCAAGAGTTGTGAACATGGCGGCTGGTACACTAGAGGATAAGTCAATTTGGGAAGATGGAGAGGTATACCAAACATTTGCTTTCAATATGTTTGCGTGTAACATGAAGTGTATTTCTTAGTTTTCTTTGTCTACTATTTGCCTTATCGTAAGGGGTCAGATTCGTTCGTTGCAATGATTTGGGTCTCGATGAATCGGCATAAGCGGTGGCGGACATTCCATGTAGTGACAGTTGAAGAATCATATAAACGGGTAAACTTTCTTGTGTAGCAGTCCGCTTTTTATATTAACAGATAGAAATGGAGATAGCAATATAAGAACAGTAGCAGAGTCAGAAAGAAGGCATTTCCTTATAAAAGTCAACCTGGCAACTAAGAAACTGTAACTACATGCACAGCGCTATTTTTGTCATCTTTATCAATGAACTCGATTTGACAAATCATTTATTATAAAAAACAAATAAATAAAATACGGTGTAGGTCAATTTTAGGTACACCATATTTTGCAAAATTTACACCAAAATTCAGTATTCTGCATCGAAAGACATGCTTACAAGGAAAATATTTTGGCGCAGATACAGAATAGTCCATCAAGGAAAAAATAAAAATAAAAATTTCGTGCTGCAAATTATTCCCGGCCTATGTTTAGCAGAAGGAATCCAGCTCTTTCCTCTAAAAATGTTACAATTTTGGTAATTTCTGTTCACATTCGGTTAGTTTAGGGTAGGTTAGGTTAGGCTAGTTTAGTTTACTTTAGGTTAGGTTAGTTTAGTTTATGTTATATTAGTGTAGGAGTCCCGCATAATTTTCCAAAGAATGATAGAATTTCGCTTATTTCTACTAATATTAGGTTAGTTTAGGTTAGGTTAGATTTGGTTACGTTATGTTACGTCTAAGTACTTGCATCATTCATTTCTCCTGTAAATTTTGTATTTTTTACGTGCTTCTGGACCCCTTGTACTAAACATAGCTACTCCTTATTCCCTAAAACGTTCTGAGCTGTTATTACTCTGGCACATACCCAAAAGATTGCGTACAAATAGATGTGAATACCGCGTACGGGTACTGGTGTATGCCATAAAAGAAACTAAGCAAAAATCAAACCAACGTGTGCTAGATCCCACTAAAAGCGAGAATTCTATGTAAGTAAATTAGGGTAGGAAGGCTTTCATCATAGTATATTATGCGTACATAGGGGCAGCCGCGTCAGTAATGGAGGGTTTGCGCATAGACGAGGATACTGAAAAAAACATAAATGGGAACACTTGCAATGGTTTCATACCAGTAGTTCTATACTTAACTTCCTACATCGTTCAAGAAATACTCGGCCTGTGGGAATTACTGTGGTACGCAGTCGTCTTTGATATGCACTCTTCCATTTTAATCCTAATGTTGGCATTTATTCCGAAGTTGGTCGTCCACCTAGTTTTTGGCTAAAAGCTTGGTAATTGGCTCCTTTCTGTGCCAAAGTTTAATATTTAATTCACATATTATTGCCAAGCGACCGTTAGCGAGTAAAGGAGGGTTAGAGTCCCGCAGGGCACATTGTTTTCTGTCTTTATTGCAGCTAAATGGAAAGAGGGACCTGTGTTCTAGAACCTTGCCGCCATGTTGGTCGTTACCGTTACATTGAAAAGTATAACTTTCTTTACGTTTCTTTACAGTTATTTGCTTACCGCATTTTCTACAATTTTTAGATTTATTAAGCCGTGACTTTTACTAACTTTAGTAGATTTTCTTGATTATCACCAGCAATGTTTACAGAACAAATCTTCATTGTATTCCCATAATCCTACCATAAAATAACATTGCGCCAGGTAGTTCCCTCCGCTTGCTAAATAGTTCCATGTTTAGAACCGTTTATATAAGAAAATAAACAAAACATTGGCTCTCCTTATACATTATCAAGCTCACAAAAGAGCAAACTATTGATTTCTTTCCAGTAAATTTTCAAAATTTTGCTAGAAACGGACGACCAACTTTGGAACTTTCGAACTTAACCCCTAATGTTACACTTATAGTGGTTTTACAGTTAAAACATTACTGGTTTCCTACATTGTGCAGAAATCCTCTGGCAGTGGAAATTAATATCTTTTATATGCACTCACTCGTCCTAAACGTAGAAATACCACTTGTATGACTAACTTTTCGTAAACAGTACCGAAAAAGGACTGTATTGATATTACGGCCTTTGTGCTGCAGAGTAAGTTAAAAGCATGTTAAAAGCGTACCTTAGGAAAGGATAGTTTACGTTAGTTTTGATTAGATTTAATATTCCGGAACGTATTCAATGCACTTTATTCGGTTTTTTTTTTTTTTTTAATACGGCATAGTACTTCTGCACAGTATATAAAAGCTATATTTTATTTTACAAGGGTATTATTACTAAAGAAAAACCATTACAAATAGTATAGGAATTCGTATCACTGCAAAAGCTCAAGGTTTCAGTACCCATCACTTACATGCGTATTCATCATAGCTGACGCGCCTGTTCCCAAGAAACATCCCTACCTTTCTCATCCTGTCCAGATTCGGTTTGATAGCATTCGTGTTTTTAGTAGCCATGTAGGACGTTTACTAGTTTTTGTGGCGCGGGCGCTGTATTTACATGCAAATCGTGAAAGAAGTACTTTTCAACAGTTACTTCTGGTGACTCCCTTGAACTTCAGCTATGCTAAATGGAGTACTGTCTTATCGCCCAGCGCAAATCTTTTGGAAGACAATAGTTAAGAAATCAGTGAAAAAATTATAATTCTCAATAATTATTTTTAGTGGTGTGCTTAATTTTGACTTGATTTGAGTTGAGTTGAGCGTACCTCTCAGCAGGGAGGCTATATGAAACGTGGACCTACGTGAACGAAAATGCTGTATGTAATGTAACATAAACGCTATTAGTTCGAAAGGTGATCATGTGACATTTCACTCAGAGTCCCTCAGGAAGTAAGAATGGATACATCAAGATGATAATGATTAAATTTACATTTCTTAGTCGAAATAATTGTAACAGGCAGTTACATAAGAGGGCTACTTGCCTGCAATGTTAAAATTTTCACACTTTAGTATTACATTTTAAGCGAGTAGATGCGTGTGTTGGGTCAGAATAGTGTAGAGTAGAATAGGTTCAGTTACTTGGACGTGCGGAGTTCAGTTTTATTTAGTTAATAAATGGAATACGAATATTTTACGGCATTTCGTGTATTTTTGGAAGGGGTTGATGTATTTGCTCCCCTTTATTGGCTAGACTGACATGTGCTTTCTGCTTTATCTTAAGTATATTTTTACCTTGGAATTAAGTATTTTGTCATTCATGTTAATGCCGTAAAAGCTACTATTCCAGTATGTACTGTTCACTTTTGTGGAGTATGCTTGCTCAAGGAGATTATTTCATGATTATTGTGTATACCGAAGTAATAGAAGTTACTTGTTGCAGCTTAGCGTTCCTTTTCAGCACTGAGACTATGTGGGTTGTGGACCTACAGTAAGGTCGAATGCGAATCACCGTAGTGCATTCAATGGACTTTTACCGGGAATGGAACGGATGCCCTCGTGCACTAAAGACGCGCGCGTTAGACCAGTGAGGAAAGCTGCAAATTAATTTGTAGTGAGAAATTCTTATTGGTATTCTATCGGCAGAAAAAGTTTATATATAACAAATGAATACCTTGGTAAACATATGATTTCTAGCGATAAAAGCTATAAGAGTGAATTCATATTTTGTTCATAGTCCTGAGCGAGATTATTTGAATATGTGGAAATTCCTATACATTTGTTACATAGTAAATATAAATCTTCCTACTTTCAAAGAGGGTTACCGTTATTGTATTTGGCGGTGGCAATAGTATTAGCCAACTATTTTGTGACTGCTTAACGACGCCCTGTTCATCAGCGCAAGCGCGAGTAGCTATCGTTCACGTTGCCACTAAGAGTAAATGAATATAGTAAAATTCCGAATATTAACACTCACGGACGTCAGGTTACATTAGGCAGAGTTCAGTTTTCGTTATCCTAAACGTTCTGTGAAATGAAGTTTTGAAGTATAACATATTTCATGATATATTTCTGAACCGAAAATGAATTGACCAAATTCTTTACCACTTCATGTATGATAAATGGAGAAAATAATTGATTTTATCGCACCAATTCCTCAGTGGATTCGAATTCGATGTATTTCTTATAACCACTTCATTTCATGGTATTTTCTTAGTTTTAGAATATTGTTTTATCTTAATGTGAAATTCGCAGTTTCTTGTGCAGTTATTTAGGAGGGGGAATGTGCAAGTTTTCTTGTGCAGTTATTTAGAGGGGGGGGAGGTGCAAGTTACAATTATAACATTACTATTCCACGTCAATTTTGTGAGCTAAGGAAAACGGATGATTAATGAAAGTGAAAGGTCATGGAAGAATCGGTGGAATGAGTATGTTGATGGAAACGGAGGAACTTGCAGACACATGTCCACCATAAACTCACGTGAGTATTGTAGTAAATATCAAATAAGGAGGGGAAATAGACAGAAAAGAGTAGTAACTAAGCAACGTCTGGTATAGCGCCATATTGGCTTAATGAGTCACATGAGTCTTACCAGGTTCAAACGGATAGTTTAATCGAAGATGATAAATAGAGACCAGATGTTTAGGCATTAAAAACCTGGAAAATAGACAAGGAATAGGCACTTAACATTTAAAAAGAGGCACTAAAATGTAACTCGAAATAATGAAGATAAATATTCAATACGATTAAAAATTAAAATTAAGTCATAGATAATGTTCAGATAAAATATCAACATACCTATTTGTTAATATCTTCTTTTACTGTATATATAAAAACGAAGCTTGACATGTATTCCATGTGTATTTGGTAAATACATTCTCTACAACACTTTATCACTACACATAACAGTCCAAATTTTATACACTTGTCAGTACACACAGCAGTCCCAAGTTTATGACATCTTATCACTACAATCAGCACTTATATTTCTCGGAAGAGGCAGAATTCTGTTTTGAAATACTAAATTATATATTTTCACCCAACAAAGTGGCATTTTGAAGAAAATGCATAGAATAGCTAACATTAGGCATCAAAGCAATTATTTAGGCAGAAATGGGCGAAATAGGCAAAACAAAATTGGCCTAAATTGAAACTATAACCCCTCCATATAAACTTTAAAACGTTATTTTTTATCATATCTTTAATATTAAAAGAATAGGCGTTTTACCTAACATCCGGTCTCTAATGATAAGTATTTCTGGGTAGGATGATAGGTAGAAAGGTGTATATAAAAACTTATGGAGAAGTAATAAATGTATGTTAATTAATAGAAATGATCTAAACTGAAATAAAAGGAAAAAATTAGAGAATAGAAGATATAAATAATAAGAATATGAAAATTAATTAAGAAGAAAGTTATGATAAAAAAGATAGCCATAAAAGATAGTAAAAACAATTTTTTTAATGTAAATTGGAAACGAGAAGAAATGTAGTAGCGTAGAAAAAACCGTATTAAATACAAACTTTATAACATAAAAATTTCAGACCTTGTACTTTTTGACTTAAAAAAAATCTTCTAGAGGCATTTACGAGATAACGTGCTCTTACCTTTACGTATATATTTGTATCACAAAAAGGAATGTCAACATCAAACTGAAGGAACATCTAACAGTTCTTGAGGTCTACTATACGAGGAACGTGGAAACATATTTTTGTTTTTCCTTTGAAAAGGATACTTGTGTACATATCCGAAATATCTGACTTTTTTTTTTTTTCTGCTTCTAGGGATACAATTAGGTGATTAATCTATTTTATGATCGTTAATTTAGTTTGTCCTTGTTTCTTTTTATGTGAGAATAAGACCTCTTGAAATGAAGATATGATTTTATACGTAGGACAGGCACGTGATGTCTATTCCGAGTCTCATATCAGTGTCAAGGAAGGTGACACTTGAAAATGAAAGTGAATTTACTGAACACCACAACTCTAAATTTATAACTATACATATTTCTAGTATACATTTTTCTAGTAATTTTGATGTTGAACAATTAATGCTTAAATGCACAAACAAATTGTTACGTAGCTGTTAAAACTTCTAATGTTCTCTGTTTATTGTTTCTAAGGTTATATTCTTACTTTGTTGGTTTCTCTTTTAGGAGGCGCTTGCGGAAGAAGTACTTCGAATGTCCACAGATGAAATAGTTAGTCGAACACGGCTGTTGGACAATGAAATTAAAATAATGAAAAGTGAGGTGATGAGAATATCTCATGAACTTCAAGCACAGAATGAGAAGATTAAAGAGAATAATGAAAAAATTAAAGTAAACAAAACATTACCGTATTTGGTATCGAATGTGATAGAGGTAAGATTATTTCTTTAATTTAGGGAGGACTAAAGCCAATTTTTAAAAATTCTTTGATTTCATTCTTTTACTCCTGTTTTTGTGAATATATACAAATGAAATTCCTGTAGACAGCACAGTGACTTTTTTTTTTTTTTTTTTTTTTTTGTACTGGTACTATACCTTAAATCTTTATATAAGTCCTGACTAACTGATCAACACCTAGGCCAAGCTGCATAAACTAGAAACATATGTAGACAATATGTAGGATTTCTGACTTAACCAGTGAGGAAAAATTTTTGGAAATCCGAGGATAATAGTGTGTTAGGAGGATAATAGGGGTTGGAATTGTTATAATAAGATATCCATATCTCGGAATCCGTTAAGGTTAGAAACATAAAACTTGGTAGTTAGGCTTTTTATTTAAAATAATAAGTTTTAACTTTTGATGTTTTGAACTAAGATGCCCATACAAGGCGTTCGAATTTAGTGCGAGACTTCCGAGTTCAGATTAATTCTATATGAAATGTGCAGAAGGAAGAACGCAAAATATATTTGCTAATACAATGTAACGTAGAAGCTATGATCTATTGAAAATATACTAAAATTCTTCCGCAACGATGTGTATTGCGTTACAAATGACTCCCTTGTCTCAGTCAATGGTAACAGTATGTGAGGATGAGTTCATGAGTAAAACACGTGATAGTTTTCAAATGTATAACATTTTATTTTTTTACTGAAAAATGTTGCTACACTAGCAAGAGTACATCCAGAGTACTTTAGTTACCCGGATTTCGAATGAATACGAACAAAATTAAAAAGGATTGAAAATTTGACTTCTATCAAAAATCTTTATATCGAATAACTACTTAGATAAGTACCTCGTCCAATTGCATAGGTTATATATATATGTGAAGATAATAATGCCGTTTATAGGAACTTGATATATCAAACCTTTATGAAGATGCGGTAAAAACAAAGTTTGGAACGCTACCAAAATTATGTAATTCCGATAATTTTGTTGTACTTACACCTATCAAAAAGTGTGGTAACGCTATAAAAGGAGAGAAAATTAGAAATTGTTTTTAAAAATTCCCACAATTACGCCATTTTAAGCAATATATCAAAATTTACCATTTTTTTTCATATCTCCCGAATGGTTTGAGATACCAGATTGTTTCAAACGGCATTATGATCTTCATGTCTATTGAAAACCATGTTTGTAATTGGATATGATACTTGCCTAAACACATTTTTCGAAATAAAGTCTTTGAAACAAAGTTTTCAGTTTCTTGTTGACTTTCTTTTTACTTGTTCAAAATACGTCATATGATAACAGTAGTATTCAAGATTAAGGTCTTTTGGATGTGCAGTAGTACCCAGTCCATCTCACTTGCGTTATTACTGTTGTAAAACCCTCCAAAATTGGGATGAATTTTAAAGTTTATGGTATTATAGCGTTCTTAGTTTCCAACACTGCATGACAAGTGTGATGTCGTAGGTTTTCGTTTCACATGTAGATTTCAAACAGCCCTATGTAATAACCTGACATAGTGCCATTTGAAAAAATTCAACTTTATGATAGAATGGCAACACTGTTAACTTTGTGGTGTCACAGAATATGCCAAAGAAGTCCCCGTGCCGGTACTTGCATGGTGCAAAATTTCAGTGGTTTTTGTCCATTTGTTTAAAAGTTACACGTCTCCACTAGCTGTGTACTTTCATATCTTCTATTTCGCATAATTTTTCAACATTTTAACAATTATACCTAGGTACATTTTTTTTAACCCTATGCTCGGTAAGGATATGCTAACTGTAGAGTAAAAAATATTGCTAGAGGAAAGAAGTGATTAATGCAGTTTTCTTATAGGGAGTAAGAATTCATATTGTATTTAATTAATGCATATTATAGATGGTGCCAACCATAAAACATGCTTTGATCTGTTTTCCACTTGTATTTTACATGGCACTTGTTAACAATTTCTTCATATGATATTTATTTGTTAAACAAAGTTCCAGATACTGCTTGGTTGTAATTTTACACCGGAATGTGGTAAAAGGAGAGAGAGAGAGAAGAAAAAAGCGTAACTAAACAAGGCAACTTAACCAGAACAGCAGTTTGAAAATGGCTATAGAATTGCCAAGCACAAATTTTACAATTAATCCCTGTAACTTTTGTCCATGGTTTCCTCTTCAATTAAATAAATATATTTAACTGCTTCATAATGTAGTATCTGTCTTCGCATTGTAGTTTTCCCCATAAAAATCAAACATGTCGCTTATTTAGATGCTTCACAGCTTCTTTTCTTCTCTCTCTTCGTCTTTTCCTTCATGTTTAACGAGACATTGGCCAAAAGAGCTTCTGGTGTAATTATTTAAGTATTCCGATTATAGTTTTATTATTTTCTGATAAATAATTCATTATATATATATATATATGTAGTGTTTTTATTCATCATATGCATAAGATGTTTTCAAGTACTAGACAAGAAGTAAATAGTCGCAATTCATGTGCTTCTAGCTGTTGGATGTTGACCCTCAAGATACTGGGGAAGAAGATGGAGCAGTAGTAGATCTGGATTCTCAGAGGAAAGGAAAATGTGCTGTGATAAAAACATCAACTAGACAGGTAATTAAAAATAACTATTGATGCACAATATTAACGGTAATTAGGCTTTAATTTTTGTATAAATTGAAATTTAGGAAAGAGGAATTGGCCTTAAAAAATTAAAGAAATATACTCCGTGAAATATACTTCCCCTTTTCAGCATATTTTGGAAAATAAAAGGGGGAGTAACGTAGATAAATGTGCGTTATGAGACCCGGATTCGATTTGAAGAGTACCGTGTGTATATATATAATTTGACATTTGACACATTTAGGTTAATGTATCGTATAGAATGTAAGTTTACTAGAATAACTTATCCTGTAAATACGGTATGCATTTTTAGTTGGACATATTATTGATTAGATGCTGCTACTAATACTATTAAATAATTTGCTGAGCTCAATATTTAGTTTTTACTTCAGGCATTGAGAAAAAAGTATGTACAGTAAATTCTAATGACTGATTTTGTCTCATTTTTTTAATCTGCATTTTCACATAAGACATAGTACATATTACTCTGTAAGTTGCTCACCTGTCTGTCTGAGAATTGGGGCGCACTGAAGCAACGCGATTTCTTTGCTGTTATGATCAGTAATGTTAATGTATGTGTGTTGGACATCTACGTAATCTTCATTTTTTAAAAGAAATTTCAGAACGTCTTTTAAAGTTGTATGTTTCAGATGATCAATTTAATTTGTCTAATGCAAATTGGACTGTTGTATTTTTGGATGGATTAACTTCTCCAAAAATAGAACAGGTAATGGTACTGCTTATTACTTTTATGACTATTGTCGACAAGTCCAAACCGTATTTTATAGTCAGTGTAGATGGATTTATTGAGCTGTAATTACTTTCTTCGCGTATTCAAATCTGTTTCTTCCGAGGGGAGGAGAAATTTAAAGAAAATTTACAACAAATGACGAATTGATTCTTGTTGCAGATCAATATTACTAATGATAATAAAGGCTAAGTTTTTTTGAATGAGACGTTTGTAAAGGCATGACAACAGGTCGCTTTTGATATTTCGCTGCTTTGAGGAGTGGAACAGTATAAATGTTTTAAACATTTCTGGAACTGACAGTCTTTTCTGTATGTATCATCACAAGTGAAAGAGAGAAAAGAATAAATAATGTGTCGTAGCGTTTTATCATATTTCAATGACCATAGTGTGCAAATGGCAAACATAGATATTTACTACATACAGAGTTTTTATGTTGTACAAATAATTTTTATATTATTTATAAGTACAAACTAATATGTAGATAATTAGTTAACTACAGTTAAAGTATTTATATTACGATCTACAATATAATAGCTTTTTCCCTTGAAGTACACCTATTTTGCTCTAAGCTGGCAGCTTTTCAGTGGAACTTACGGTGGTCAATATGAACAAGTTTCACTGTGTGTATTCTTTCTTAATGCGTTCTAAATGTGCTTAATTTTAAATCAATATATGTATCAGTGAATGTGTACATTATTAAAACGCAATGAATGGATATTTTTTGTGGCTGAAAAATTACATACAACCGAATATTTCCTACCTCTTTAATTGCAACGTGAGAACGAGAAGCTATGAAAGATTTACCTCCTAAGCATGCATTTCGTAAATTATACAGATTTTTATGTAGTAGCGTCAAACAGAGAAATACTCTATTATTAAGAAACGTAAACTTTTTCTCAAGAATTTCAGATTTCGAGGAAAGGTCGTTGCAACCTCGTCTTCGTTTTTTCGTAACCTTAGGGTAGGAAAACGCTGCTGCTATGTATATCATTCCAAGTTAGATTGTTTATTAGGAATTTATTTAACATGTGCCAATTTTTGTAGAATGGGCAGAATAGTTTTGCTGATAAGGAGTAGCTTGAATGTAATTAAACTAGGAATAATTTATTTCACTGTAACACAGATGTAGTGTGCAACATGTTTCCAATTCACCTTATCCATTTTCAATGAAAACACTAATATCAAACGTCACTGTTTCAACTATTGTTCGTAAGCTACTTACACTAGCCCAAAACATAATAAAAGTTTTACAAAAATAACAATGGTAAAATGTTCTAAATGGAATAGGTAACTCAGTTTCCAGATTGTGTCCGGGAGCTGCCAGTTGAAACAGTTTGTCTATGGATGATATTTGGCACTTGAAATACAATGGAGTGAGTGGAGTGAAATATTCCAAATTGTAAATAGCATAACTAAATAGTTGAGACTTCTATTGTTTTAATTTTTTTTACAACAGTGATAGGTTTTGGATTAGTGTGGTAGGATCAATAGTTGAAACAGTGACTTTCGATAGTGTTTTCTTTGGAAAGGAATATGGTGGGTAACATGTAAACATCTTTGAGAACCAACTTCTTCGTAGTATACTGGTTTAACGCTGGGTTTGAAAAGAACTTTTTTTAAGCCCTTATCATTGTCATAACTTGCAACAAATTTCTATTCACTGCTGTTTTGAAAAAATGGCCGCTATTTTGAAATTTTATATTTACCGAGAAAATGTACACAGCAAATTTAGAATGTCTCGTGCTTCTATTCTCAAAATTTCAACTTAAAATACAGAAAATTGCGCTTTGTAGCGTGGATACCCGCAATAAAAAATAAATAAATAAAAAATAAAAAAACTCCATTTTGAAATTTTACGGTGGTATGCCGCCAAAATCTATCCAGGAAATTTAGTATCTCGTGCTTGTACCCTAAAAATTTAAACTTAAAAGACCGAAAGTGGTACCCTGTAGTGGTACAGGCAGACGAACGAAGAAATGTAGATCGAATCATCCCAGGAGCCTCAGTGACGTTCGCTAAATATGAACACTACATATTTTAAATATATTAATTTAAAACAAAGATATAATTCATGTTTCATAAAATAAATGTTTCAAAATGTCTTATACGACATAAATATTTTCCAAGTGTTTGTGCGTTCAATTGCGGGAATTTTCCGAGCATTTCTTTCACTACGGGTTTGTTTTCGAAAATGCAGCTTTCTTTTACTGTACATCGAAACTTCCACTAGTACGGAAGTTTGAATTCAGCACTTGAAATAGTAAGCATTACGTAGTCTTCGGAACTCCAGCATTAAGTTTCTTAAATTTGACAAGAATTTTTACGCTATTACTGGTGTTGATTGTACAGAATGCTTATTTGAAGAGTAGAAACAAATAACTGAACTAAACTGTTGTTGTTGGAAAATCAGATTTAGTGAATAATACTTGTGCTACCATCAAAGGTAATAAAAAATATTAGTAATAATTTTACTAATGCACTTCATAGCTCTATTTACTGGTAGTGCCGGCACCTATGGCCTTAAACCCTATACATTTGAAGGATATCGTCCGTTGGCATCGCCGAGCACACTATTCACGGAAAGTATTTTCTAAAATATAAAATTGCATATTTTACTTCAAATAGGCTATAAGCATAATCCATACATTAATTTGTTCTATAATTATCTCAAGCTAAAGTTTTTTAATCATTCAGTGCATTCAGAACTTCATAAAGGTCTTATGTTAAATGTTGTTGTATACCTTAAGGGGGAAGACTATTAAATATTTTTCCAAAGCTAACAATTTTTCGTAAATGAAAAGAGAGAATGAAATGTAATTTACCTCAATAATAGATAATGTTATTCTACACCCGAAAATACGAATCGGAAGAATTTTCAGTGTTGCCATCCATAGAAATTACAGTGTGATCAGAATTTGAATTACCCAAAACTCTAGGTTAAGGCAACGACTAGGAAAATGAACTCAACGATAATTGATGATTTATCATGCTATCTGTGTTCCTTGTTAAGTACTTTTTAAATAATATTTGTATTTATTTTGTAGTAACTTATTTATTTTGTAATAACATATGTAAGTTATTTACATGTACTTAACGTATGTAAGTTAAGTTTAGAACAAAACTTTAATTTATGCATTGATTTTACTTACATACCACGAATTTTACTGAACAGTTAATTCGTCTGCCTGTAAATTTAGTTGTTCAATTTTATTGAAATAAATCTGTTCCTGAGAATAAAAGATAACTGTGTACGTAGACCTTTACTCCCATCTGAGGGAATATCCTAGTATGTTTTTATCATCATTGGCTTACCACATTTAATACAAAAATTATCAATTCAATTCATTCGTCAGTTCTAATTTTAAAAGTTGATTAAAAATGGGGAAAAAATGTTATTTGATATTCTGTTTCAAGTAGTTTCCCACAAATTTACTGCATTAATAATTGTGATACCGTATTAACTTGCTTCGATTCAATTGTGGGGAGTTTTGTTTTTAATATCTTCTCTAATTGCAGGTTTATGCGAGTAATTTAATTTTGTTTTGTATTTTTAATAATGTTACTTTATATATATTTTGTTTCCTGTGTCATAGACGTACTTTCTTCCTGTCATCGGGCTAGTAGACCCAGAACGTTTGAAACCAGGAGACTTAGTAGGAGTAAACAAGGACTCGTATTTGATTTTAGAAACACTTCCTCCAGAGTATGATGCCAGAGTGAAAGCAATGGAAGTTGATGAGAGACCAACGGAGCAGTACTCTGATATTGGTGGTTTAGATAAACAGATTCAAGAGGTAAGTCTTAGGTTTTTTTTTATTTATTTATTTATTTTTTTTTTTTTTTTAATTTTCTTTTCTTAAATCTACAATAACACTATTTTAACTTGGCGCGTTGGGTGTACTAGGTAAATTTTTGCAGCTCTAGTTCGTGAAATTATCTCATTTAATAATAATAATAAAAAGGACGCAGGCTAACTTGTGGCAAGTAATATTATGGTGATGTAATTCGGAGGAAATCAAGGTTGTGAAAACCCAGATTGAAGAAGAAGAAAAGAAACTAACTCAGTGGATTTTATTGGTTAAAATTGGATTTTATTAAATTTTGTATTATATTTAAAGCCATATTCCTATTTAAAATACCATTGAAGCACTCATGTTTTATTGCACACATAAAATTACGGAATTCCTTTTCCACGTGGCTTCTTCTAGCACGGGTTCCTGGTTCGATCCCAGCTCTCGCCATGTGGGTACTGTGTTGGCACCGTGTACATGTGTTTTCTCGAAGTTCCCCCCTTTTCTCGCACATCTGTCATACTACTACAGTGAAACCTCTCTAAAGCGGACAGCCGTGGGGAATAAAAAATTGTCCGCTATAGAGAGGTGTCCGCCTTAGGGAGGTTTCAATATTTTCTTACGTAAATGAGTAAACAAGGTAATATGCAATTCGAAACAAATATTTTTTGTATGAATCATATATTTACGAATGTTGCCAAAATGTTACTGTACCCGCATTATCCTCCGCCATCCAGTACTCTATGTTCGAGGGATAACATGGAAATAAGATGATATAGTTCTCTGCACTTTACACTTATCACTTGACTACGTTTTCAGTATGTCGCTTTTATTTGCGGTTAATTGCAGTCCAGTAGTGTCTTTTTTGGGACAATATGCGTGCCGCGGACTGAAAAACCAAACTTGTGTTTTGCTTGGTTAGAGATTCCAGCGGGACAGTAGAATAACATGTCATTCCAAACGGCGGACAATTATCAATCACTTTTGTGTCTAAAACAGCTTGGGTGGGAGTGGGATGCAAGCAAAAGACATGAGAGTGTTGTTAAACAGAGGCTCTTCGTCTGGATTGCAAGCAGACAGTTGAGAAGGCAAAGTGCTGTGCATAATGCTATAGTGACACATGTATGAATTACTAAAAATGTATTTTTACTGAACTTTTCAACTTGTTTCTAGAGAAAGTGTCCATAATACGGAGGTAAATAATACCTATAAAAGACAGAAAATACTGTCCGTGTCCGTACTAGAGAGTGTCCGCTTTATAGAGGTTTGCCAATATGTTTTTTCCTATTACAGTGTTTGGGGATTATAAAATATGTCCGTTACGGGAGGTGTCCGTTAGTAGAGGTTTCACTGTATTATTATCCGTCTCATCATCGTCTCCCTTAGTCTCAATGCATAATTGTGAGACATTAAACTAAAAAAAGAAGAAAAAAAAAGTAACGGAAAGGAAGGAATCTGTGAATCCCCATCCTCGTTTCGTGAGATACACTTGGCACCATTGACACACTCATATATTTCGATTTCTAGAAAGGAGAAAGTAAACAATTTTGTATAGTGACAAAGAGATGGGTAATTCTATATAATATATAATAGGAGTAAAATTTATCTATTTACACTCACGATTCAAATCCGTGAGCCAGTCATCCTGACTAAAGATTCCTTTAATTTCCCTCAAAGGGCTAATACTGGAATAGTACCTCAAGTTCAGGAGCCAGAGGTAATAAACGACTTCTTCTTCTTCTTCTTCTTTTTTTTTTTTTTTTTTTTTTTTTTTTTTTTAGTCAGTTTTTTAAGAACTGAAATGTTAGGAGTTTTAATAATTCTCATTTCGAGTTGCCAGTTTGCTTCTTTTTTTGTACAGTTTTTACAATTAAATAACAGTAATTGTACTACTACACCAGATCTGCAAGGACAATTCCGTAGATTCACGATCTGATTCCCGTTGATGTTGAGAAGATTGAGATATATTTTCATTAATTTTTTGTTGTGAGTAAAGTGTTCTTGATTTGTAATAACTGACATACGAGAAAAACGTTTTATTATTCGTTTGTACTAATACGCGAGTATGCACTACAAAAACAGAGAGAATGTAGTCGCATTACTTTTTATTCCAGACTATAACTAAAATGCCAGTTCTTTGTACTGGGGAATTTGGTCCATTGAGCCTCCTCTTCCTATTAGGATATGTACAACAGTGAAAGTTTAATCATAAAATCTCCATAAGATATTGTGTTTCGTCATAAATCTTGAACCTCCTCCTTTATAATATACTTTTCTTTTTTAAAATCAAAGTAATATAATAAAAACCGAGCTCAAGATAGATAGTAGCTATCGTCCAAAAAGATCGCTATCGTCCAGACTAGTTACAGTTTCCCTGTGATGCCATCATAAGAAACAAGTAACATCGCTTTCAACATAAAGAATTAAACTATAGCCCCCCCCCCCCCCTCTCACGTTACCCCACTAAAACGAAAATTTTCAAAAACACTGGACACACAAACACGTATTTTTAAAAAGGAGTTTATATATCGAGTTTCATCTTCCTAACTTGACAGTATCGTGAGATACTCAGTTTTTCGCGTAGATTTTGACCCTCCGCTCCCCCTCGTGCATTTTAGTCAAAGTAATATGATAAAAATCCAGTTCGAAGTACGAGGTAATTACATGTAAAAATTCAATTAAATGTTATGATCACAAACAAGATGTTTTTTATTTTTATGTAATGGATTAGTTAATCACTTAGAGCAAATTTGATAAATTTACGATTTAAATATATATATAGTCTGTCACAAAAAATAGCACCACTCAGAGTAACCGCAAGGGTTTCATTATATTTACTATTTAAATAAGCCATTCCGTGACATACTGGTATCTACTTGGTGTTTCCAACAACCTTTATGTTTGGGGAGGGTCAGAGCAGTATTTCGCGATACAGTAGTTCAGATGCTCTCTGTTTGATGTCTCTGTACTCAATATGAGTGTGGTTGAGACTTAAAATGCTTGTTTTGTTTGCTTTTCTGGGGCGGTGTAAAGTGAAATTTTAATAAAAATTACGTATTATTGAATGTTTCTTTTGTTTACGTTGTAAACGGAAGTGCTTCAAGTATATTACAAGAAGTTAAAAAATGTCATTATTCCCTAGAATCTCGAAATATGAGAAAAGTGTGTGGCACAAGCCTTTGTAAACAAAGACGAATTCTGACACTGTGAAGTGAGGGCTACTCAAATAGACAAATCGCCAAATTTCTAGATATACATCATACTATCTTTGGTAGAATAATACAGAAGCAAGAAGAGCATGGTATGTCTTCTGAATGAGAACGATGTGGCAGAAAATGAAAACAACTGCAAGATTAAATCGAGAGGTTCCTCGCTTAGCTGTATCAGACAGAGCTTCCAGGGACATGAAATGCAGCGACTATTTATTCTAATGCAACTTATAACATAAGCCGGGTTACTGTTGTAGACGATTGAATGAAAAAGGATTACATAAGAAAACTCTAAGAAAGAACCCACTTTTAACTGATAAACATGTAAACGCTAGAAGAGAGTTCGTGAGTAGACACGGTGCATGGAGCGATGAACAGTGGTGGCACGTAATTTTCTTGGATGAGAAGAGGTTTATGATTGTTGGAAATAACATAATTTTGGATGAGAAAAGGAGAAAACGTGAAGTCAAAATACATTTCCAAAAGAAGGAAATATGATGAAAGTGTCATGTTGTGAGGATGCATTACTTCAAATGCAGTGGGATGAATTAAAATCTGGAATAAACAAGTTAATACGGCATATTACATTGACATTTTGAATCGAACGTCACTACGACCATCTGTTGACTATTTATCAGGTCCTAATTTGAGTTGATTTATTTTCCAAGACGACAATGCGCCGTGTCACAGAGCACGGAGTGTAGCGGACTGGTTTCAAAGTATGAATTTCCAAAGATATGGTAGCCACCAAATTCTCCGGATATGAATCCTATGTATAATCGGTGGCATATTACGTCACAAAAAGTACATGGGAAGATATATAAGAGTAGGAGACAAATCACCAAGGAACTGGTTCGAATCTGGCACCTCGAACTGGATATTACATTAGGTGAAACACTTGTGAACATCATATCCCGTTGGTTTGCAGCATTAAGAGCTGCCTGTGGCGGTATAACGAAAGACAAGTGTCATAAGTGTTGTGGTATAAACAGTTTCCATTTTTCATTTACTTTCAGTAACTTACCTCCGTTTATTGGTAAACTTTGCACAATAGTGTGATAATAAAATATATGCATTAAATTTAATTTCTGGATTATAAGGTCCCTTAATGTATAAAACTCAGTGATTTCATATAATGTTTATATATGTACTACAGTAGCACAACATAAACATTAGAGAACTATTAAAAGATCAGTTGAACAGTGTGTGACCAACGAGGTGTGCAAAATAGGACTGAAATTAACAGTATGTTTTTTCGAAGTGGTGCTATTTTTGTGACAGACTATATATATAATAATAATCTATTCTGGTGATGATCTCTTGATAAATACAGTATATATTTTAAGTCAATTTGGAAACTAGACGTGTAGTAAGAAACATGATTGAAGAAAGTAATTAGAAGCATATTAAGATTATTAATTCAATCCAAGTTTCGAAGTGTATTTTTGGAGATGGATATTTTTGGGTTTTATTGTGGCTTTATCTTTTTACTTTTTTTAGGTATTTTTGGGCTTGGGAAAATCCCAACAACCCTAGAGGAAATAGAACTTAAGATGTAGACTTCCTAGTAAGATGAGTGATTGTCACGCTTTCTCTGGTGTGGGTAATCTCTAGTTCTATTTCTTGTAGGAGTTCATATGTACTTACAGGGCTATAAAGAAGTCTGGAACGTTAAAATACAGAACAAATTTAAGTTCTATATACATTCTGCTAATTTGAATAAATTCTATACAATGCTGTTTTAATAAGATTAAACATTTATAAATATTTATAAAACGTATAGGAATGTAAATTAATATTTAATACCTCCCATGATGAAAAAATAACATTTTAAGTTTATCATAACATTTTTTTTAACTTTACGAAATGCTGTGTTCTAAGATACTCAGTATTATGGAGTTTTTCACCAGGACCAGCCTATGACGTCACAATTGACTTAGAAAGATTTTACTCGACAGCAACAATAAGAAACTTATCCATAGCATACTATTCTAAAGTAACAGTTTACTTGTATTAAAAAAGCTGCGCGGTACAATAATGGGTGATATCAATAAAAATAAGTAACTACTCCTGAGAAGTCCTGCTCGAGAATCGGAGTAACTACACCTGGAGTAATCTCCTCCCTCAGTTTCGTATCAATAAAACAAGTCACTACTCAGGTCTAGTCTGCTCCAGATTTATGAACGTTTACTCGCGCTTCCTCTGCACGTAGCACTGAGTCGTATCAATAAAAGAAGTAGTTACTCGTTTCTCCCATCTGTTGGGCGGTCATTTCGCTGTGGGTAACTTCTGGCGCAGTATCCTAAACGCCATGGAAGGGACAAGTAGCAACGACAGTTTCAATTAAAGTGCATTTGTGGATATTATAAAAGTTCCAGTGGTACTTTCAAAGTCACAATTACCAGAAAGTAAACGAAGGAAAGCCGAAGCTTTGAAGGCAATTACAGTGAAATGCAACGAAATATCAAATACATCTACAAATGAGACACAAATCCAAAAGAGAATCTTTAATATCCAAGCGAACATTAAAACAAAAACAAAAAAAAAAAACTAATTTGAAAAAGAAAACGGGCAACAAGAAAGTAATACCGAAACCACGGGAACGAACCTCTTGAAACTAATGGCTGTTGATTGGAATCCAGTAATATCAAGATTAACACGACAAGTGCATATCACGTGTTGTCCAAGGTCTTGTCCAAGATTGATTGGCTTTAAAAACGAAATCAGACACTTGGTCCCTTTGTTTCCTTTTTTAAATAGTCCAGCCAGTCACGTCGTAAAGCACGTCCATCTGATTGCGTTTTTCACACCATACATGTCCTCTTTTACCTTGGCATAAAAAAATATACATTCTCATGTATACACCCTTCCTATCAGCGTTGAGTTGAGTTGATTTTGAGTTTAATGTCCTTTTCAGTAGCGAAGCTATATGAGACGGAACCCACTGATTAACTTAGAATCCGAACCATATGAGCTCCCGCCGGGAATCGAACGCGGGTCTCTCATGTCAAAGGCATGTACGCTATCCGCTTAGCCACGAAGGAGTTCTTCCTATTAGCGTATTCGTCTCCAAAATACTAGGTTTCTTTATTGCCACGTGTTTATAGTCGAGTGCTCCGATAGCACCCGGAAATGTATATTGTTCTTGCCACTCTGCCTTTGCTGTTTGAATATTACACACACCTCCGGAAACAATCAATTTTCAGATTTCGCAATAATCGCATTCATTACACTTGTAGCAGTCATAGACACAGTACTTTGAGCCACAACAGAATCCCCTGACATTCAGACCTGGAATCCCGTATCACTTACGTAAAGCAAGAAAACCCGCATCTTTTCATCATTACGTAGTGCATCACCCCAAATTTCCGTTGATTCTCCTAAAAAATGTGCTAACTACTCTACATTTTCTTTCATGAACCTGTGTTTTTTGTAATCTCCATTTGCAACATTTCTGTGCAATTTATAAATATTGCTACATAGCAAAACAATCATATACTCTGCCATATTTCGCACGGAGTCACCTATTTAGCTTGCTCCACAAATTTGGAGAAGTTACTAGCATCACAGAAGAGTCTTTGATTTTATTGATATCAAACGCGGAGTAGTTACTCGGCTCGAGAATAGAGGTGTGGTTACTTCAAAAGGGCGGGGCTTCTTCGAGGTCAGCCGAGACGACTAGTGCTCAGTTCTCTTTTTATTGATACCAATGCGAGTAACTACTTCAAAATTGGGCGTAATGAGTAACTTCTCCGTTTTATTGATATCACCTAATATTTGTATGGATGTATTTATTTAAATTTTGCAGTTTTTTAAAATGAAAATAAGTTGTTCAAAAACTCAGCCTACACGTGTGTCTAATTTGAAGTATTTGAAGATCATGTAAATAATAGTTTCTTTCTTGCTTTAAAATGTAGTACTAAATGCAAAAATGATAGCTAGAATCAGTGGGAAGACATTCTATTTTATACCAAGCGTGACTGTCATAAAATTTATAATGAAGTGAAATATTAATTTAACGACATCAAAAATAAATGAAATTTGATATTTCACAATTTCAGCATACTATTTAATACAAAAACAGGAAAAAATGTCCGCAGTTTTGCTGTTGGAAAATACTGTGTTTACAAGTGAAGAAATGTGTTTAATACAAGTTAAAATAGCTATGTTTTTAATATACTGAATGGCAAATCCCAGAAATGGGAACAGGATATATATACAATTTATTTGAATCAAAGTGGGTGAATGAGTACTGCATGAGCAATATCCGACGCTTAGTCTTTTATGAATTCCTGGCTCATCGCTAGTTCAAATTCTGTAGTACCGTGAATTGAATCTACAAATATAATTTCCCTGCTTTGGTGCCTGAGTATTATTAGTATATTAATTTTGAAATCTTAGCTTATCGAAAATTTCGGCTATCAAACAAGATATGTATATTGTGGGTAACAATATATTTTTTGATTCAGAGTATTTGATCTTTTGTGCCATTGGGGTAAAGAACCCTATTTGTCTCGACATTTTTAGCGTATTCTGTGCACAGTTGTATGATTAAAGTTATATTTTGTAATATGAATCTTACTATCTTTTATTGGATTCTGTACTGGATAATTTACCTGGCAAAAGGAGGGGCTGAAATAAAATTAAAAAATTCAAAATGTTTCTAATCTATTTATCTTTTTTATTTCAGCTAATTGAAGCTGTGGTGTTACCAATGACACACAAGGAAAGATTTGAGAATCTAGGTATCCAACCACCAAAAGGAGTATTATTGTATGGCCCTCCAGGAACAGGTGTGTTTTGTTTATATTGATATGCACTTTTGAGAAAGGTGAAGAAATGAAAGGAAACAATAAAACACTTGCGATAGTGAACATTTTGGTGAAAATTCTATGTTCCAGTTGTAAATTTGCTAAATACTAACTTAAAGTACGTGAATTGAAATACTCAAACAATAACTGAAGTAACATAGGTTTATTTACGTACTGAAGGTCGATCCATATGCAAATGGTCAGTAGTGGTTTTTATTATTATTATTATTATTTAAGCATATGCCGAGGCAGTCTCAATTTAGTGGAATTGCTGAGTAAGGAGTATATATTAAAATAAGTCAATATAAGATGACCTACTCAGATTTTCAAGTACTGTTCTTAGAAGATTTGATCTCGACTTTCGTAAATAGGATTACATATTGATAATTAATTAAAATAAGGCACTATTTATCTTTAATAGAATAACACAAGAACAAGTAGGAACTCTCTATAGGAATTTTCTCTTATTGTAAATTACTAATATCTAAATTTTCATAGAGCTCCTTCGTAGCTAAGCGGTTATCGTACGCGCCTTTGGCGTGGGAGACCCGGGTTCGATTCCTGGCGAGATGTTATATAGTTCAGATTCCACGTTAATCAGTAGGTCCACGTCTCATGTAGTCTCGCTGCTGAACGCGACGTTAAATTCAACGAAATTTTCATAATTACTTTAATACCACTGAGGTGTTATACTAGAACATGTGATTTACTATCAACAGTTTAACATGATTTAAACTTTAAACCATCCCGACGAAGGACACTCGAGCTTTTGCCTAAAATATAGTGTAGCATTTGAAGTTAATTCCGGTTTCAACATGAATACTTTTAGGTTAGTATTGACTTAAATGAATTGACTTTTCTCTTTCATGATCTTCTATTGAATTCTTATAGCGAATTTGTTGACAATTCTGTCGGAAGAATCCAAAAATACGATAGAACAATTATCTGGGTGTTCAGTAGTATATTTTCAGCAAGAGTTGATCATATTAAGTTTGTTAAGTAAGAAATCTATATCATTTCTGTGTACAGCATCTATGTAGTGGTAGTATGTATTGTATCTAAATGTGTTGTCCATTAACATTTGGTTCTCAAAATGGTTGAAAACTGTGTTCGTTAGGAGCAGGGAAGGGTCTTCCCATAGCCAAACCATTATATTATTAGTAATAACTATCTTTAAACTGAAGCGGTTAGTATTTAGACAAACGTCCAAACATTTATTGATTTCAATTTTACATTCATTGCATTGTTTAAGCCAACCCTTGTATATTTAGTTACTAGTTGGATTGATCAGTACACGTCCAAAATCCGTTGAAATTTCTGTTTTAGTATATTTGTAATTATCCGCCGTAAATTTGATTTTTTTTTTTTTTTTCTGTGATGTAGTTTGTTAACCATTTAGAAAGAAGATATTCTGGATGCTGCATGCCTGAAATGGTAGACCTAACAAGATTGGTTGGAGATTTGTGGACTTCCGATAACTCATTAGATAGTGCGAAAGATATCTTGATCAGTATTCTTCCTTGCTCATTAAGCAGTCATAATTGTTTTATTGTCCCTCGTAAACTTTTATTCGTATAATGTTCCATTATATTAAGTATTTTTTTTCATAGACAAGTGTATTATTGTTGAGTATACATGGTATTATTGGTTGTGTTTTCATCTGCACCGATAAAATGTGTTACTTGGAAAGTTAGTGAACCTCTTTTCTCCCACATCCTCATTTTAAGTTACTCATGGTAGAATTGAACACATAAAAAATGCAGCCGTTTGCCTGCAGACTCGTAATTATACTGGTACTGATCTTACTAAGACACAGAGGCACATCGTTTCGTCATCTTAGAAACAATAGAAAGACAATTACTGGCAGTTTTATTCTAACACGCATTGTATTTCATATTATTACATTAGTACTCAGTGTTATAGTAAAGATATTAGACTAATAAAATTTCGTGTACAATATAGAAATAATCTGACAAAAAAATAGAAATAAAAGTCATATCTGAGGCGTTAAATTACTAATAAAGTGGCATGGGAGATTTTTTAAAGTTACTAATCGAGTGTGTGAACTAACTGAAAATTAAAACGTTCAACAATCAAACGTAAATTAGAACAATCCCTTATTCTAATAAGATCTTTGATTTATTCAAAAACTCGGCACTGTTTCGTCGTAAGTGAAGTATATTTCCATAATAAAATCAGTAGCAAGTTCAAATAGGAAACTAAGAATTGTGAGAATGAACGAAGAATAAAATAAAAAGATATTTCTTTTTCTTTAAAATTGCTACTAGTAACTAAGCCTACTTAATTATAGGATTATAGTGGTTTTCAAAGCTAAACCAACTTGTCTTATCAGCAGTAAAACTGTCATATGGTTTTTAGCGGCCACGTGCGGTTTGTCAACCAGTTGGATGTTGCCGGTATTACAAAAGCTTAAGCGCTCTCCCCATCGCCAGGGTAAACAATCAAGTCTCGAACTATTTTTTCTGAGTGTTGCAAACCCATGAGCAGATAAATAAAACAAGAATAACCATTTAAAATAGGAATAAAATACATACAGGTGATTCGACAAATAATTTTCTCTCCTTTTAATATAATAATAATAATATGAGCCGTTTCGGACTACTGTGCATTTTCGGTAATGCTCGGAAAATAGAATCGATCCTGGACCGCCCGTTGGACCGATATTGTATTTTTACCCGTGTGAATCGGGTTTTCCCGATTGAACCGTATGAATAGGGTTGGCCGGATAGCCCCGTTTTTATGAAAACAAGCTTGGTCGGTCATTATTGGAAATAATGTGTTGTTTCACTTTATTATCGTAACACAAATTGTTCTAATTATCACGTAGGAACGAGTCTATCGGGTCAAACGGTCCAAACAGGCGAAACACGGGTCAAACGGGTTTATCAGATATAAGGATCGAGTAAACCAAACGCAATGGTTATCGGGCGGATATTGTTTACCTGAAAAGTTCAAGCACTAATTATAGTCAATCTTAAGAGTTCTAATTGTTTGCTTTTTTTTTTTTTTTTTTAAGTTAGCCGACCAACTAACTTGCGGATACATAAATAGAAATGCTCAAATCTAAATTATTGCATTATATTATAGCAATGAGCATGAACGTGATTTACTATTAGGAGTTAGTGTGATTTAGTGTGATGCACTAATGTTAGTCTTTTATAAATAGCATTATTATTATTATTATTATTATTATTATTATTATTATTATTATTATTATTATTATTATTATTATTATTATTTGACAGGCCATCTGTCTATAATGATAATTTAAAACTTTTTCCTTTAAAAAAGAAATGATTAAAAAGCATTCTGTTAAGTACCTAGATCCTCATATTTATTAATGTGTGCAGGTTAATATCTGAGTAATAAAGTTATCGTTATCATTATTAATTTCCTGTGTATAGTATCCTAATTTGTGGCTTGACCAGTTCTTATCGTCCAATAACGTGACGAATCACATTAGAAAGAAACTGATCAATTATTAGCCTGTCTAGTTATATTAGCCTGTATAACTTGTATTAAGTTAGAAATAATGTACTTAACGAGCAGAGCAGACAAACAGGCAGTATGTATCTTTATTAAGCCTATTACTAAAATTTTTATTATGAGCAATAATAATAGGCCTAATGATAGACTAAATTCCTGGCGCAACAGCCCTTAGAAGGCTTGGACTTATGGCACTCATTCCTGTGGGGTGATGAGTTGTCAGCAGATCGGCTACCCTCGCCATTAATGCTTGCTTTGTGAACTGCAGTTCGCTACTTTTTTCTTTCAAGTAGCTTCCAATTGTCCTCACGATGCTGGGTGGACGCCGCAGCGCCAACACCGTCTGGTGAGTACGAATAGTCACACCTATCTTTCCTCTGACCAGACTCAGGACTGCTTGACTTTACTGATCTCATGGGGAGTGATATTCCAGTGTGGCTAGGACGTTGGTAATAAAATAATAAATGCTTATTGAAATAGTGAGAAAATTAGCTAGGAAATATACTAAACTGACTCCCTGGAGCTACGGTCCATGAGGGGCAGTGCCTACCTAATGTCGCAATACAACACGCATCAGCTACGCACTGAAAATATTCAAGATAGCACGATCTTGGTTTTTAAACTGTGCCCGAAGTGGAAGATCTAAGAAAGTATACCCCGCATACTCCCCTCTTCGATTTAGAGCATTGCTTTTACGTCATTTATGGAAAAAAACATAATGCAAAGGCTTGGATCGGGAATAAAGAAGATTTGCTCTATTCGATAACATTTGCATACTTCCCGACGTAATAAACATCAAAGTAATTTGTGTTTTAAACTGTACAAAGTAGAATAAAATAGCTTTCATATATTGTCACATGATGTGGGCTGATTGCAAAGACTAGCTACCGAAACATACGTTCTTCAATCACGCTATAAAAGCTATGGATGCCAGACGGAACAAACGCTGTACGATGCTATTATGATAACCGTAATGGCGTTAGTCATACTGAGAGCTTTATACAGTTCTACCTGAGTTGGAGCGGCAACGCCGAAATCTAGTTACAATGAAGGATTTATGGTAGGGACAAATAAACCCTTAGATCTTGACCTTCGAGGAAAATATTGGTTATGTTTTGTCGCATACTATACCTTGTCACTTTTTATCAGAGCTCCATCGTGGCTATCTTTTTAGCGTACGCGCCTTTGGCATGGGAAGCCTGAATTCGGTTCCGGTGGGGTCTAATGTAGTTTGTATTTCATGTTAAGCTCTTAAGTTCATGTCCTATATAGCCTCGGTGCGAAAAAGTTGCTTTAAATTTCAATCGAACCATCCATTTTGTCTTTTTTTTAACATAACACGTATTGTTTTAAGCAAAAAATAGATAAGAAAAAGAAGTCTATCTTTTATCTTTTGTTATCGCTTAGTGACTTCTTTCCTTGTCCAAGAGTGGCAAAGATTTTGCTTGATATATGTATATATTTTTCCTCTTGGAAAGTCGAAAAGGAAGCCTTCAAAAAGTACAATTTAATAAAATACTATTACTTTTTTATGACACATTTATTATATTACTTTAATTTTAGGAAAAACTCTTTTGGCACGTGCGTGTGCTGCTCAAACAAAGTCAACGTTTCTGAAGTTGGCTGGCCCACAGTTGGTGCAAATGTTCATTGGTGATGGTGCCAAATTGGTTCGAGATGCTTTTGCTTTAGCAAAGGAAAAAGCCCCAGCCATCATATTTATTGATGAATTGGATGCCATTGGTAAGTAGTTTCCATTATATTACATAGATTACTGCTTATAATAAATTTTATTACGGAATTTGTTCAGAATATTACGCGTAGGTTGTCAGTATTCAGGTGTTGAATTTACATATGAACATGACGAATCATATAGGAGTTATACATGGTGGCCCAAAAGTAGGTATACAGTTCCGTATTGATCAATTCATTGCTTTTTATATCATTTCTTATTATTATCCATCTAGTAGATTTAGTTTTTTTATTATTTGTTCTTATTGTCTTTTTACTTATGTCTTAAGCTCGGAACATTCGAAGCAAATAAACCTATAAGCTAGAATGTTATACTTGACTAATGCAGGAGTGTATACACATTTTTGGGCCACCCTGTATATGAAAATGCCATATTAAATGCCACCAGAATTAAAGAACAAATTCAGAGATTCAGAATACTTACAGTCTGGTCTGAGTAGCTATTTGGAGGATATAAAAAAAGACAAGGGGGTGAGGGTTATTAATGAAACAACAAATAAAATTTTGAGCTTTTTTTTGTTTTTTTTTTAAAAAAAAACTGATACTGGCACTTTCGACAAGAGTTGGCTTTCTGATTGACCTTTTTGCTTGGTTCAGCAATCTAAAAGGAAGAAGCTCAGGCTTCATGGATTGGGTTTTCTTAAAACGGTTATTTGTCTTCATTTTCACATGGTGAAGGATTAAAATTCATGCTAGATTCTCCTGTTATATATATATATATATATATATACCGGGTGCACCATTTATAATGTCCCACCTTTATAACAGAGGAACTAAGAGAGTGACAGAAGCGAAACTTTGCACAAAGCAACTACAGGAAGGGGGACATCTATCCATATATTGGGTAACATCACTAGGTGAACAGTGTTGCCAACCCAATATAAAGTTATGATTTTTTAAATGGAATGACCTAAATTTAATATCATAATTCGAATCAGCAATGAAAACAAAGACGAAAGAGATGACACTCGTAGATCAGTGTTGCATACTTTTTGAGAAATATTGTAAAACATATGTCAAATTTAAACGCCTTTAACACACACAAGGAATGAAGTAGTAACTATTTGTGCACATTAAATGAAATACTGGGAAGAACTCTTTAAAATGACTTCAAGTTTAGAAGGATCAGTTAAACAGTGTTGCCACAACAGAAGAGAGAAAAATTGAATTTGGAAATAGTGCAATAACTTGGAAAAGGTCCCTAGTACAGCATGGGTTTAAATGCATAGAGGAAATCAGTATGTCATAAGGAGCATTGTCACGTTTATTTGAGATCGATAAGTCAAGTACTTACTAAGATATTCGGTAGTCTGTAAAAGCTGAGAATTTTGTGCTGTACAAGATGGTAACGCTGTTTCAAAATTCCCTTTTTTCCTTCAGCGTTGGAGAAATCGTGAAGAAATGATTAAAATGAAATAAAACATTAATCAATGTACATACAATGAAATGAAACCCATTTCAGTCCTTGAAGGGACTAATTAAACGTAATGTGGATATAAATTGTTCTTGAGTTAGTAATACCAATTCAAATTTTAACAGGATGGTAGAAATACGTTTACGAGACCTACCTAATAGTTATTTCGTGCAGTGAATATACTTATTCTCGTGCAACTTTAGGGGAGTAATATCGAAACAATTCAATATTATCTGTAAATATTACCGACTTGTTATTATTTCTTTTTTAAACACGAATGAATGAAATAAGTAAGAGTGTTCCAGTTGAAGCAATACAATGAATGATTTGCGAGCATAATTTCTTTGGCTGTATTGTAGCTGTTGGGTGTACCCAAGTGGTGTAATCAAGATAATTACTCAGTTTCTTCGTTTGCACGTCTAAGAGGATCATTCGGAAGCATTGTCCAAGAAATTGTTCATACAAGAAATGCAAGATGTCATTATAACTGCTATGCCGATGATCACTAACAAAATGTTAAATATTGCTTTGCGTTGACGTAATCCATATCGGAATAGTTCCCCAAGTCTTCGGCATTACCCATCAGGTCACGAAACAAATTTCTTTGTGTGGTATACTTTGTACAAATGAACTCTCACTTAGGAACTTAAAATTTTAAAGTCATTGGCCCTAACTGAGTATTTTTTTTTTTTTTTTATTTATTAATATTTTGCTACCATATTATAAATCGCTACAAAGGTTAGCTGTATGAATTGTAGTCTATATGCACCAATGAAATGGGCATTTTTTTTTTCTGGAAATACCTAATTATATGTACCATAAAATTCGTGTATTTTTTAAATTTCTACTTTGCCGCCAACTTTTCAAACTGCACGTTATCTTTTGTATTTGTCAGCTCATTTATTGAATGTATAGTTACAAATCATCGAATAAGTTTGAAACGCGCTACTGCCTTTCATGTGAAGCTCGACATAATGTTTTAAGTACATTTTTAGGAGAATTTCTCGTGCAGCTTTACCTTTGCCGTACAACTCAAAATAATTGTTCAAAAATTAGAATTCTTTACAAATTCCTTCTTATTGTTTACTAAATGATTTGCGCTGGCCGACATGAAAACATGTCAAATGGAATAGTTAAATTTCAAGGGGACCATCATAATCAATTGTTGAAAAATTAAAATTCTTCTAGGATTTGCGTGTAAATACGGCGTCCGGATGTATGCATAAAAACTGCAATGCAAAAAACAAGAAACAACCTGTGCTAGTAGGCCACTAAAAAGCACGAATGCTATCTAACCGAGTCACGGCAGGGCGAAACTGAAGGGTATCTCTGGAGAGGGGGTGAGTCCGAAGGGAGGAGGTGCGTCAGCGAAGGTTGCTATATGCCAAAATAAGGATAGTGAAATGAATGGATTTTGGTAATGATATGAGTTTCAATAATACTTGTCACGGTTTCATACTTGTAGCGTTCCACTTGTAAACATAAAATACAACTTATGTACACTGTGCACAAATACAGCACCGGTGGAAAATAGTTTCTAATACAACTATCATTTATATGCACTCACTTATTTTATCCCTAGAAAAGCACTCGTAAGAATTTTACACATACTCCGCGCCACCCGAATTGGCGTGTGGCATAAACCAATAAACTCATAGTGCACTGTTACTAAACCTTCAGAGAGGAATCAAATCATTCATAATTAATTTTGTTCGTATTTGTGGACAATTATGAATGAATAAGTTCCTCCCTGAAGGTATAGCAACAGCGCATTGCGATCTTGTTGGCTGATGCTACACGCCAATTCGAGGGACGCGAACTATAGTAATCTACACTTGTAAACATAAAATACAGGTGTATTACTTTGTATTTAACTCTATCACTTGCAGAAAATTGTTCTTTATGTCTTTTCATGCAAAATACGGACTTTTACCTGTAAATCTTTCAAAATTTGTTGCGTCAAAAGTAAAAAAGCACCATATTTACTATAAATTCAAAGGTAAATAAATTGACCAAAATGCAAGTACTAGCAAGTAGTAAGACTGACGTAATGTACTATACACTGGCTCACGCACAACAATGCTTGATATGTTTGTAATATAGAGCTGATGGGATTCACTAAAATTTTACTTAGGTGTTTTTTTCTTTCTTTTTGTCCTTGAACATAAAATATGAGTTAGGATACGTAGGTTGGCTTTGGTTAGCTTAGTTTAGTAAACTCCTTCTATGATACTGCAGCAAACGTAAAAATTTGTGAATTTTGCATTAATATCACAAAAATCATTGGTCCAAGTTTTCTCTTACATACACAATTGCTAGGTCGTAATTACTGAATGTCTTAAAATTGTTTTATACGGCATCATTCTGCAGTGAATTGTGTTAACGAAATTTAAAATATGGCTTTTTTTCGATTATCGGTATGCAATAATAATAATTATTGCATCGTTTCTGCGTTCGTTTGCGATTCGCAAATTTTGCGAACATTATTACGAAATTAGACTCATATACTGTTATTTAGCGTGGCACATAGACTGTTATATTTGTTATGGTACCAATAGCTTCTAATGTTTGCAATTAGTATTTAGATGTACTGCTACGTACAACATTATGTCCTAGCAACTGTTCGGAAAATTTTTTGCAATGTATTGTACGACAGTCACTTCGAAAGTTTTGCAGACTGAAAGGTGTTATGCAAGCTAATAATTTATTGTACAAAATATCTTTTCATGCGTTCAATACAATCTTCATACTTGTTTATAACAGCTTCCCAACATTTGGCAAATTCTGTATTCTGGATAGGGCACCTTCTTTGTTGAGGTGTCTGATTACTCGGGTCACCTCACTGAAAGCTTCATCAATCGAATCAGAACTTTTTCCACAGAGTGGTTCTTTTAATTTGGGAAACAATTCAAAGTCTGGTGGGCTCAATCAGGACTATATTGCGAAGGAAAGTATTTCCTATCCATACTTGTTAAGTGTCACTCTTACTTGTAGAGGAGTATGCGGCCTTGCATTATCGTTCAGAATACACCAGCTGCAAGAATGTCGGGGTTTCTTTCAATAATTTTCGGGCGCAAAACATTGTGCAGAAACAGCATGTAATATACGCCTGGTATAGGCGTCCCCTATGTCACTCTATTGTAGCCATCCCTCCATTCGTATCATACGCGAAGATCATCGTGAGTAAAACGTTTGATTGTTGCTAGCGGAATTTCTTCGGGCGTGAAGAGTCTGAACTGTTTTATTGCGACGAATGAAACTTCAATTCTCATTCAAACTCTCGTATCCAGACTTCATCAATTGCAACAGTCGTTTGGAAAAACTGATAACTGGAAAAACTTCTGTTTGATAACGTTGAAGCAATTTTTCTGCGATTCTTTTGCAACATGCTTTCTGCTCTTTACTCAGATCATGCAGAACCCATCTCGTCTTCATTTTCAGCTTTTCAGTAATAATTCTGTAAAGTGAAGTGACAGATATTTTGGTCTCATACGCAATTTTCTTACATATTTTCGTCGACCCTCTCTCAAAATGTCATTCACAATAATCTCAGGAGTGTAGTCTGTTGCAGTTGACGGTCTTTCACATCTTGAGGTGTCCGCAATGATTACACGACCTTCACGGAAACGAGCTGAGCACCGAAATACAGTGCTATGATCCACTACACTATTTCAACAAACCTCCCGCAAAACATTGTAAATTTCAGTTGAATTCTTTCCACATAGAGTTTCGATGTTGATATAGGAACGCTTATCATCATGTGTAACCCAACCTCAGTCAGATTCACCACTGAATTTCTCACAACACAGCTAAGCAAACCAGAAAGCACAGAAACAATCATCAAGCCCAAACTCTGACCCACAACAAATCTAAAAGTGACTCTAAACGGTCGTGCATAGGCTGTGTGCAAGACTTTTGAAATGACCCTCGTACCTGGACCATCTCATTACGTAACGGTTTGCGTCAACACAAAGCGAAAAATAAGCAGTTCGGTTTTACTTTCACGTGGTGACGTGTTTGTTTTCTACGGACAGTTCCACGTTTGCTTATCCTGAACTCCAAAATATGTTACATCATAATGACCACGTAGCACAGGATGGTGCTTGTCTCTCTCCCTTGTCTTCCTTTACGCGCATATACACTGTCGCTGAAATGTCTCCTCCATACGGACAAAAGCCCGTGTGAGTTTGCAACTTCGTTCAATTCAAATAGATGAAATGATAGTTTCTAGTGACCACCATGCATGGGTTTGTACGTATTTTTCCGAGAATAATCACTTTTCAGACATATCATTTTGCAGTATATCATAAATCTGTATTCAATTATTGTTAAGCATTGTACAAAAAGCAAAAGATTTTGATTGAATCATAATAGGAAAATTGTGTGGTTATGCCTTAAAGTTAAACGGCGAGGGCACGGTTGTTCAGTGGTAGAGCGCTTACCTCTGGTGCGTGGGGTCACTGATACGATTTCTGATTCAGTAAGTTTGTGGTGGATGACATCGTGTCCATGGAGTTGTCAGGTACTCTCGCTTTCTCTCACATTCTCATCCCATTAATTATTCTATCATCAGTCACTTGCCTTAACCATTGTCTCCCTTAGTCTAAATGGCATAATCGTGGGACGTTATACAGAAAGTTACGCTGCGCTAAGGTATACAATGTCGTATATAATTTGCAGAACTATGGAATATTCTTTACACAGTATGTTTACACTATTTTGTTTACAAGCATACGCAACTTTGCAAACGCGCCTGTCCCTATAGACACCTTGAGTTTCCACTAGTTTCGCCCAGCACTGACTTAATTAAATACTTCCTTGCCTTTTGTGGCCATTCAGTACAGATTTGATCATGTTCTTTTTTTACACTGTACTCGTTTACTCGTCAGCCTAATACGGATCCAACCGTTCATGGATCCATTAGGCTCTCCGTTTCTTAACTGATCAGATGCATTTCTTGTTTTTAATGGCCACCTAACACAGATTTTTTTTTTTTTTTGTGTGTGTTTGTTCAACTATAGCTTTTATGGCATATTTCTACGTGCTGTACTTTTACTAGTAACGTTTGGGTCCTCATAAGGGAATCGGCACCTATGAATCCATAAATGCAACTCACTTCTTAAAAACAATTTATACATTAGTTGTAGTTAATTTCGTGGTGAATGAAATACAAAATAAGTTGTGTATGGTCCCCTAAAATTGGTCAGTACGTATAAATATTGGATGATCTGAAAAATTTTCCTACCATTTAACAGAACTTAGCCTATGTATTTTCAATTCAAATTTTATAACTATTAATATCTACGTTTTATTGTCTTTTCCAACTTATATTCAGGAGAAAAAAATAAAATTAAAGAAATATATGTTTATGATGATAAGAAACAATTATTTGTAACATACATTACAAAATTAACAGAAAAAATATTCTGTTACCTTATTTTAAAACGTTTGCTTTAATTCAGCATGTCACAGAATATAACTTGTGTCACAGATTAGTACTTTAATATTTCTCCAAGGAAGAGGGAAAAAAGGGAATTTTGAAACAGCGTTACCATCTTGTACAGCACAAAATTCACAGCTTTTACAGAGTACCGAATATCTTAGTAAGTACTTGACTTATCGATCTCAAATAAACGTGACAATGCTCCTTATGACATACTGATTTCCTCTATGCATTTAAACCCATACTGTACTAGGGACCTTTTCCAAGTTATTGCACTATTTCCAAACTCAATTTTTCTCTCTTCTGTTGTGGCAACACTGTTTAACTGATCCTTCTAAACTTGAAGTCATTTTAAAGAGTTCTTCCCAGTATTTCATTTAATGTGCACAAATAGTTACTACTTCATTCCTTGTGTGTGTTAAAGGCGTTTAAATTTGACATATGTTTTACAATATTTCTCAAAAAGTATGCAACACTGATCTACGAGTGTCATCTCTTTCGTCTTTGTTTTCATTGCTGATTCGAATTATGATATTAAATTTAGGTCATTCCATTTAAAAAATCATAACTTTATATTGGGTTGGCAACACTGTTCACCTAGTGATGTTACCCAATATATGGATAGATGTCCTCCTTCCTGTAGTTGCTTTGTGCAAAGTTTCGCTTCTGTCACTCTCTTAGTTCCTCTGTTATAAAGGTGGGACATTATAAATGGTGCACCCGGTATATATATATATATACTGATATTTGTTTTTAATCTGGATAACTTAATGGTGCATTTACGATAGGAATAAAATCATCACTTCGGACCAAATTTTTGTCTCTATGAACTTTCCTTGCTATAGTGGCTAGAGTTCGTGCCTTTGGTGCACGAGGCCCCGGGTTCAATTCTCGGTGAGAGCATTGAGCTCGCTGCGGTAATTTAGCTCCCACGTTAAACTGTAAGTCGCATTCTGTGTGGTCTCGCCACTGACAACAGACGTAGATACAAATCAATCAATTAGCTATCTCTTTGAATTAAATTTGGAAGGTTAGTAACGACCAGTGGCGGATTCAGGGGGGTGATCCCCCCCCAAGAAAAGGAAACTTTCTTTTTTATATATAAATAAAACCCATCCCAGAGTTTGGAGCTCTTAAAAGTAGCTCTAAGTAGCAGTATTACAACCCCCCCCCCCAGAGGACGTCCTGGATCCGCCCCTGAAAGTGTCATACAGTATTGCATCCTTTAGGGGAGATCTAAAGTAAATACGATATTGATGGACAAAACAAAAAAGAATTGAGAAAGTCAAAGTATTCCAAAATTCACAATTTTAAAGTACAGTACTGTTACTTTTTGTCAAAATTATCTTTCAGGCACTAAACGGTTTGACTCAGAAAAGGCAGGAGACAGAGAAGTACAAAGAACTATGTTGGAGTTATTGAATCAGTTAGATGGATTCAGCTCAAATACAGAAATCAAGGTAAGGTAGCAATATCTGTATTCTGGAATTACGTTTTCTTTAGTGAATAGTAGAACATTGTAATTATAAATACGTGGTGGTTTGTTATCAAATGTAGATATTAGCCTTGCACGTAACATTCTTCTCCTCTGATAGCAAGTATGTGTCAGACATACACAGTGTTCATCGTCAGGTTTTTAAAGAAATAAAGAAGAAAAGGGAACTAGAATTAAAAGAAAAATACACGAATCGCTAAAATGTTCGTTTCAATGATGTCATTAAAATGTGTTAAAAATGTTTTGATAAGGGTGTTTCAAATGAAACATTCCTTTAATCATATTCACCATAGAAATAAGATTACGGTAGGAAAAGAAAAAATCAGCCAATTAAGTTTCTTTGTAGATTTATTAATATGCAAGAAAAATAATAAGTTTCACACAAAAAATCTGTTGAAAACTGGATAAATATACATAGATACACTCCTCCATTCATCAATGTATATATATATATATATATATATATATATTTATATATATATATATATTCATCAGTATGCTCCTTAAAAACAAAAGTGAACATCTGAACTAAAATTCTTCCAAAGGGCTTTTTCGGTGTACTCTGGAAATGAAATGCAGAACGAAGAAATAAAATATCTTTGAAATCTGGAATAAAAATAGTTACTTTATAAAGTTATTTAAGAAAGGGTTAACGGAGACTAAGGACCGTAAACGACAACAAAAATAAATAAATATGATAAAAAATCTGTTTACCGAACTTCCAAATTGTAAACAATTGAACCCCTTCCCCCCAAAGAACTTAACTGACCAAACTCGATGGTTTAAACGAAAACAGGCGAAAATAAGGAAACGAAGTGAAATATAGAAGTTATTTTACGGAAAGTTTACAAACCAGTGGGTAAAGATTTCTAGATATTACAGAAAGAACCATCAACGAGAATTTAAGTACATATAATGAGTGCGAAAAAGAACATCCTGTTTATGTTGGGTATCGAAAAATTCAAAACACAATAACTTACGTGGCATTAACGAAATGAAAATTTTATATATAAAGGTAACCAAGAAATGTTACCTCGGAACGTAGAAGATCTGCTATTAACTGAGAACCAGGTAACTGTGTAAATCAAATAGCATGGTAACAACACAGCAGAGAAAATAGGAAGAGGAATTATCAATGGGAATTTACTTTATGAAGTTAAATATACATAGGGCGGTTTCGTGAAGATTTTCTTTTCAATTCTAGTACATTTTTCTTCTCCCTTCTATTATTATTATTTATTTCTGTACTTTGATACAAAATCGAGTAGTGCAATCACCTTGAGCAGTAAGTCTTGGTTTATACAAGGGCTGCTGAAAAGATTTCTGCAAGCTGCTATTTACAGTGGCACTGGTATTCCGATATTATAAAGTTCGGAAGAATAGACATTTCTGTATTTAAATTACGTTTGATTGTTTGTTTAAGCGTACATGTTTATTTTGTGTGAGGGGAAATTCCTCGTGAACACTTTCGGACAATGATTTTATGATTTCAAATGTAGTGTAACGCAGAGTCAATGCATCGAGCGACTTTATGGGGATAAAGCACAATCTATTAGGACTGTACGATTGACTTTGAGTTATAATGTGGTTGTGTATTTCTGAGTGAGGAATTTCGTGAAGATCGTCCATCCAAGTTTGTTGTTACCATTAATGTTGATGTTATGCGTAAAATGATTGAGAGAGATCGACATACAGGGTCGTATCCAGAAGTAGTAGGACTGATTTTTTTTTTTTAATTTATTTATTTATTGAACATTTTGGTACATCGACTTCATACTCTTCAAAATAGGCCCCTTGGGCATTCACACACTTCTGGTAGCGAGCCTTCCAGGTCGCGAAGGCCTTCTGGAAATCGTTCTCTGGGATGCCGTTCAGCGCCCTCGTCGTCGCCGCTTGGACCGCTTCCACCGAGTCGAAACGATGCCCCTTGAGCTGCCTCTTGATACGGGGAACAGGAAGAAGTCCGGCGGTGCCACATCAGGGCTGTAGGGGGGATGAGGCAGCGTGGAAACTCCGAATTTGGTCAGGAGATCCCTCACAATCCACGCGCCGTGGCATGGCGCGTTGACATGGTGGAGCTTCCATTTCCGCACCAGGCCTGGTCGCACGCGTGTGATCCGTTTTCGCAGCCGTGTGAGCACTTCCACGTAAAATCCGTTTCGCAGCCGTGTGAGCACTTCTACGTAAAATCTTGCATTTACACTCTGTCCAGGAGGTACAAACTCATTATGGACATGCCACGACGGTCAAAAATTGCAATCAACATCGATTTCACTTTCGATTTCGACATTCTGGCCTTCTTTTTACGGGGTGATTGTGCGGCGCATGGTATCCTCCTTGTAGGCCTGCGTAAGCATGTCCTTAGTTTCGGTCGCTGATTTTCCCAGTTTGACGCTAAACTTGATGGCGTACCGCTGTTCCAAATTTCGCTCCATCGCAACTGACGACGAGGCGTCACAACAGGAGGTCACTAACACAGTGGTCCACACTCAACTAACGCACGCAGGCGACTGCCGCCGGTCGACACCTGTTCCCAAGGCTCCCCTCCATAACATCCGGCCTTGCAGTCTCCCTACATTGCTCCGCGCGCGGGGGAAAAAAATCAGTCCTACTACTTCTGGATACGACCCTGTATGTCATACCGTGAGATTCAAGCATCCTTGCGCATCCTTGCACATTGACATGAAAGCAATACATACGAATTTTCGTGCCTGAACGTACGGAAATTTTCAAGCCGTGGGATCCCAAACAACTTGACCGCTCACAAGCAAGCTGGTGTCAATTGGCGTAAAGAAATGCTCAAAAAATTCAACCGAAGCAAGTCAAATTTAGGATACTGCATTGTTACAGGGGACGAAACTTGGATCTGTTCACAAGAACTCGAAACTAAACAGCGACGTACAGTTTGCGCATTTCAAAGTGAGCCGAAACCAACAAAAGTTGTTCGTTAAAGTAGTGTTGCCAAACAAATGATTGCATGTTTCATCGGTTATACTTGATATGTAGCAACCATAGCTTTAGAAGATTGAAGGACTGTAAATGCTGAGTGATATATAGCAATATGTTCGTAAGAGGTCATCAGTGAATTGCTTAAAACAAACCCAAATCGGCGCATTATTCTTCACCACTTAGCGCACTTTAGTTTTCACTCAACACTCCAAATTGAAGTAAAAATGTCGAATTACTGATTCATTGTCCGTACTCATCTGATTTAACAGCAAATGACTTCTTTATGTTCCCTCTTAGCGTATGCGCGTTTGGCATGAGAAACCCGGGTTCGATTCCCGGCAGAAGTTCTTGTTGTTCGGATTTCTAGTTAACCTGTAGGTCCACATCTCATATAGCCTGAGTAAACCAATTGCTGATACATTCCGAGCAACAGTTTCTTAAGTACTTCATCAGACTGACGTGAAAAATAAACGAGCAGGCATAAACAATCAAAAATAATTTAAACATAAAAAAGTATACTCTTTCCCAATTTTATAATATCGGAACACTAGCTCTATTCTAAGTAGTAGTTCGCTGAAACTTTTCTAGCAGCCCTAGCTTCTGTTCTGAAAAGAGACGATAAACTTCAGTCAGTCAGTCAGTTAGTTAAATTTTAATGAAATACATCAAGGAAATAGAATCTTAAGTAGATTTCATTGAACATCGTGTTTTATAAACAGGATGCACATACACATCTTAGTTCATACAGAGTTAAGTAATAGCAAAGCTTTCACAACACATTTGATGATTTCTTAAATGAATAGGCTGGACATATACCAGGGCTCATAGCGAGCCACTTTTTTTTTTTTTTTTTTTTTTTTAACTAAAAGTTACTTTTTTTCATGTTGGTTACTAAAAGTTACTTTTTTTTTTTTCAAATTTGTCACTAAAAGTTACTTTTTTGTGAGGTAAAGTGACTTTTTCATGTGATTTATGTTTTATATTGGCAGTTTTTTAAGAAAAATATTATAAAAATAAATGGAAAAAGGCAGAAACTTGTTACTCATTATTCTTCTGAAAGCTTCAGTACTTGCTGCCACATGTGAAACAGTCAGCTTTATTCTCACTTCAGCTTTTATTCTTTCTAAATCACAGTGGATGGTTAGTGAATGCCTAAGCTCTCAAGGTGGGGTTGAGAACCCTTCTGTGTCTATTCTTTCTTCTGTCATAACAGTCTCTCGTAATAGTTAATGCTCCGCTGAAGTTTGTGTGGTTCATCTTGTTCGTCTTGTGTTATGCTTCTTGTATGTTCTTCTTAAGAGTAGGTGATGAATTTGAATATTTCATGGCTTTGAGAGCTCTCAATGCTAAGTTAAATATAATGTCTGAGATAAAGAAATTCGGAAATAGGCCAGAACTGGTACCATTTACTCAGAAACTTCTTACATTTCCTAAGTCTGCTTACCGTAACTACAAAGCATACTTAGAAAACTTAAGAAAGGAGGAAGCTCAAAATGAAGTAAAGAAGAAAAGATGAACCAAAACAACAAACAAAGAGAGAGATGATGGAGAAATTGACAAAGAAAAAAAGGGTCATGATGAGATTTTGGTCACTTTTCAACTATTTACAAGAGACCAGACCACTATGAGCCCTTATATACGTAGCAATTAACAAATACGTTCGAGAACACTTCACAAAGTCCAAGAACCAGTAGCTTTCGAAAGAGATTAACGGTACAATTAAAACTTTTTCTGGCCCTCATTATGCCTCACAAAGCTCTGTTTATTTGGTGTTTATTTGGTATTTGGTGAAATGTTATCAATCATCCATGTTAAAATTTTCTTGTTAAATTATATTGTTGTGTTGGATTATTGTTGTTAAGTGGTTGCTGTAGAAGCGTATTCTTATAAAATAAACTTATGTGATGTGTGATAAATCGTAAACTTTAACATGTTTTACGTAGTTTTCAGTGTAAGTAATGATATCCAAACTGTATTCAGTTAGAGTATCTTACCAATAATACTTTTTAAATCTCGATAAGGAGATAGTGCATGAAGTTGGGTTTAGAATTAAAATCAAGAATATTGTATTGGTTTAGCTAAATTGGTATGGTAACCAGCTATAAGTTTTTAAATTCTAGTTGCTACCGTGAAATAAACTATCATTGCGAACTACACAATCATCATCATTATTGTCACCATATTAATCATATCACGCTGTCACATGTCATGAATCAGACTTAGTAACTTCCTATATCTGGATACATCCTAGTACTTAATTTCATATCCACAATTACTACTGATTATTTCTTTCTTAATTACAGTATCATTCTGTATAACCTTATATCTATTCTTACAGTTTCAGAACTTTATATTCTAGCTTCCAGGAAGCATCTTCTATCAGTTAAACTTCGTGCACTAGACCTTTGGTAAACTTCCACCAACCATAACTCACTTAAAACTGAGATTTCATTTCATTTTACTATAATTCTTGACTTAATATCCCAGCAAATTGATCCCGTGTATATGTATTGACTTTCAAGTTACTCTGCTTAACTTTTTTTTCTTGCTTTTTTTTGGGGGGGGGGGGTAAGTTTATAAATCATAGAATCACATTTTAGCTGTATTTTTGTTGAATTGAGCATTATTTTTGTATAAAATATTCATCTGTAACTATTTTTAAAATAATAAAAAATAAATGGTTTCTTAAAGAAAAATTATTAATGATGAGAAACAGTCATGCCACTCTTTCAATATTCGCAGTTGATGATGAATAAAGGGTTTTACACGGAATTTGAATATTTAATAAGTTCTAATAAAGTATAAAATAATACACTTGATACTCTTTCGGCAGGTTATAGCAGCAACAAACAGGGTGGATATTTTGGATCCTGCTCTCCTTCGTTCTGGTAGACTAGACCGGAAGATAGAGTTCCCACACCCTAACGAAGAAGCCAGAGCCAGGATAATGCAGATCCACTCGCGTAAAATGAACATTAACCCAGATGTCAATTTCGAGGAACTTTCTCGATCAACAGATGATTTTAATGGTGCCCAGTGCAAAGCTGTATGCGTTGAAGCAGTAAGTTTGTTTTATCTTGGTCACATTAAGGAGTATATGTATTTAGCGGGAAACATGCTGGAAAATGTCGATAGATACTCATTAATTATATTGAAAAGTAAGAAAAACAATAAAAGAAATAGTTTTGGACCAAAATTGGTATGGAGGACAGGCAATAGAACATAAAGTATGTAGGAAAAGGGTGATTACGATATAAAAGATTTTTACTTACATTAGTATTATGTTTTGATAGCGGCCAGGCTACTTTTATTTGGGCCACCTGATATGATACAAGCCTGTTTACCACTATTGATGAACAATGTGGTATTTTGTCCGAAATATTTAAATTATTTGAAGAAACCATCATAGTGTAAAGGCAGATAAATTAGATTATAATGTTAAAGTATACTCTTTATGCTCTGTAAACATGCTCATCATCATCACATAAATATCACAGCAGCGACTCATCAGACTTAGTAATTCTCGGAGAGTTACCAGTAGTAATTTTTGTAGAGTTAGCATACAGTTCTGGTTTTGTAGAATTACCAAAACCAGTTCCATACCCACGTAGTACGATGAGAAGAAGTATGATTTTTATATGATTTGTTATACCCTTAATTTCTTTTATCATACTGAAATGATGAAATCTTTTTTTAAAACAGGGTATGATCGCCTTGAGAAGAGGTGCGGCTGCTGTAACGCATGAAGATTTTATGGATGCTATTCTTGAAGTCCAGGCAAAGAAGAAAGCAAACCTAAATTACTACGCCTAGATAATGTGGAGGTTGCTTCTTCTGAGTGTGTGAAAGTGTGAACATCAGTGATTTCAATCAAGTACTTGACTGTTAACGCTTGTGTATACGTACACTTTATATGTAGAGAGACCTAAACGAAGTTGTTGAAGTTGGTGTGTGATATGTAATGTTAATAAAATACATTCTAAATACAATATATATATTTAATTGATTGTATGGTATTTTTATTGAACATGTTGAGATATGATATGATTTATATATATATCGGGTGTTCTAAAAATGGGGCCCACTGACCACAGAGCATTATTCTACAAGTCAAAATAAAGCAAAAAATATATATATTTGTATATCTTTCGAGTCATCATCTAGAGAGACAAATTGCACTATGTGGCAAGGTCGCAAATAAAGAACCATAAATTAGAAGTACCAGTGAGCTCCTCGGTGGCTAAGCGGTTAGCGTAAGAGCCTTTGGCATAGGAGACCCGGGTTCGATTCCCGGCGGGAGCTCATGTGGTTTGGATTCCACGTTAATCAGTAGGTCCCGTCTCATATAGCCTCGCTGCTGAAATGGACGTTAAACTCAACATTAACTCAACTTAATTAGCAGTACCAGTCTATCAAATAGTTATATCGATTCTTTCCAGATTGCAACTACAGTCGATATCACTTGATACTAGCATCATTTATTAGTGTAGCAATAGATTCAACTGCTTTGTTGTATTCATAGACTAATACATATATATATATATATATATATATATATATATATATATATATATATATATATATATATAATATACAGGATGTCGACTGACACTGGAAATACTGAAAATACACTGAAATTTTGATCCACATACTGGGAACATTATGAAATATGCAAATATTATTCTTTGTAATCTACCCTGTATTTTTGAACTCCAAAAGTCCAGAGTAATAACAATCTTGTATTATAACTAGAATAGAATAGTACACAATTATTTGTACAAGTTATGCAAGTATAATTAATGATACATTTATATAATACAAATAATGATCTTGGCTCACTGTATCAGGCCTCAGAGCAGGGTGTCTACGGGCCATGAAAGGCATGAATTGAGGTTGTCGGTCAAAGGAAAGTAGTGAAATTGAGGCTTTAGACCATGAAAGTGATTTTATAGAACAACAATACTTACGTAATACAGTACAGTTACTGAAATAATAAATTGTGATTTTCCCTGATGATCCGGCGTTAAGAGGTGACGCCATCTATCTTGGGGTTGCATAGTCACTAACTTCACCCTTTCTACTAATACTGTTTTCAGTTTCCGCTTTTTTCTTCTTCTGTACTTCAACAATGTTCCGTATAACAACAACGGATGTATTATATTATATGCAATACTTCAAGTACAGTATACAGGCTGCAAACTAGTCAGTAAAAGTATGTCCAATGATGGGAAACTGAGGGCCAGTTTTAATGCTTGGTATGGATGTGGCATATTGTTTGTGTAAAGATTTTAGCGCTTTCATGAGCAGCTACGTATACCTAATCATTTGTATTTCAAAGAAATCAAGGCTAACTAACTTTATTAAAAATAAAATATTCATTTGATGGTAAAACAATTAGAAACCTGGAATCATCAAGAATGTGATTATTCCTAAAGAACTTTGAGACAATCGTTGTATTAGGTACTGGAATTGTGCTGATAGTTATACTGAATATACTGGGATTTTGAAATTGAAACTCGGTAGACACCCTGATATGCTTTTGCAGTTTTGTTTAAAATGTTGTACAAACATAAAAGAAGTAGTTCCGCTCTTCATTCTTATAATCGGTAGTATACTTTTTATGTTTCCGAAACGGCTGAAATTTCGACTTTTATTCTGTTAAGGAAATATTTTAAGGCTTATTTTCATTAATAAGTATCTTTATCATCTTTACGATATATGCAAAGATTTGTAATTGGCAAAAGTGTTTATTGTTTAGTCATGTAGTTTCATGGAAAGGAGGTACGTTTGAAGAATTAACAACAAAGGATGGAAATAATGTTACTTAATAATTGCATGATTTTCTGGCAACCCTCCCACAATGAAATTTGAATGAAAATAAAGACAAAAATAAGAAATAATTATTTGAATATATGTGTTGTATAAATACATATATCTTAAGTCAAACTGAGAGCATATCTCCTGTCACAAGGGACCGAATGTAAATCCGTGATGATTATAAGCAAAAACTACAGTTGTGGGAAGATAAGACACCGAAAATGGTACAATAAAATTTAAAAATTGCTGTTTACATTGCATATATATATATATATATATATATATATATATATATATATATATATTCATAAAATGGATATATATTTATTGTATTTGTCATCAATTTACCAAAGCTTACGTTAAATGGCGTTAACCTACATTAAGGATTGTAAATAGCACGTACTAATAAATATGACTGAAAGTATTAGTAACCAGAACACATCAAGACAAAGAGAAAGAAAAATATTACAGATCACAGAAATGTTAGTATCAAACATATTTGGTCTAGGAATTAATTCGTGCGGGTGGACAAGAGATGGCGCAACGAACGGAGCGTCCCACAGTTCCGTGTATCCACACATGTGTTGCAAACCCCTGTCATCGCGTATCGTTCGTAGTATAGGGCAGTGGATTAAAGCGTCAACAACACCAGTTTGTAGTTAAGTGAACATGGCGCAATTTGTGCCTGATAAAGTGTTTTTGCGGGGTGTCCTGCTGCATTACTTTAACATGCAGAAAAGTGCGACTGAAAGTCATCGTATTTTGGTGGAAGTGTATTGTGACCATGCTCTAGCTAAGCGAACGTGTCAGAAGTGGTTTGCACGGTTTAGAAGTGGTGATTTCGGCTTGGCAGACCAAGAGCGAGCTGGACAGCCAAAAAAATTTCAAGACGAAGAATTGACAGCATTGCTCGAGCAGGATTCGTGTCAAACGCAGGAACAACTTGGAGCAGCATTAGGCGTTGATCAAACAACAGTCTCCAAACGCTTGAAAGCCATGGGAATGATTCAAAAGATGTCACATTGGGTTCCACATGAATTGAAAGACAGAGACGTTGAAAGACGAAAAACCATTTGCGAATTGCTGCTTCAACGACAGAGCAGAAAGGGGTTTCTGCATCGAATTATTACGGGTGATGAGAAGTGGATCCATTACGAGAACCCTAAACGAAAAAAGGCCTGGGTGAAACCAGGTGAACCAGGTCCATCACAACCAAAACGAGATATTCACTGTGCAAAGGTTATGCTGTGCATATGGTGGGATATGAAAGGTGTGGTGTACTATGAGCTGCTGCAACCGGGTGAAACTATGAATGGAGAACGTTATCGACGACAATTAATGCGTTTGAAGCAAGCTCTGGCCAGAACACGACCAGAATGGGAGAACAGACATGATAAACTTATTGTTCAACATGATAACGCTCGCCCACATGTCGCAAAACCGGTCAAAACCTATTTAGAAAATGTCGGATGGGAAGTTTTACCCCACCCGCCGTATTCACCAGACGTTGCTCCTTCGGACTACTACTTGTTCGATTGCATGAACAACGATTTGATTGGACAGCGGTTTACTTCTTCAGAAAATATCGAAACATGGGTCTCTGACTGGATCGCTTCCAAGGATGAGGACTTCTTTCGCCACGGAATCCGTACATTGCCTGACAGATGGGCGAAAGTGGTGGCTAGCGATGGACAATATTTTTCTTAAGGTATTTATGTATTTTGTGTTTGTACTACAGCTTCAATGTGTGCGTACCAACCGCACGAATTAATTCCTAGACCAAATAGAACTGCAGAGAGAATACGCTAACGATACCGTGACCAAGAAGTAAGTTTTAAAAAAAAAATGAATTTTCATATTGGTACGCCGTACAACACCTAAAAGTATCGCACTCAGTAGCACACCTCGACCCAGTACAACTAAGCACGAACATTAATAAATAAATAAATAAATAAAACGCACTAGATTTTTAGCGCCAAGAAAAATACTGTATACCAGAGAGCAGAAAAGTCCCCCAAAATGCAATCCATTTCCACATAAAATTTGGAGGAACGTTTATAGTTTTCACATTTCCTTTCTCTTGATTCTTGCTTCAACTTCATTATCTTATACTACTATTGCGTTGGCATCTTCTCATCAGGGTTTTGTGTCCGCAACTTGTCCGAAAATAACGTTAAATATTTTCTGATTTCAGACGTAATTATTGAGCCTATCTTGATTTTTTTCTTTTCTCAGACCCCTATTGAAACTTCATTTTTATATTTGACATGCTATAATGTATTTATTATTTAGCAAATACCTGCTGTGCGCTTCATTCGCTTATTGAATGAAAAATACCTGCTGGAATAAATCGATTCTCGAACATCAAACAAAGATGAAACTCACCGTGACATGGCTGCGATACTTACAGTGCGGATTAACACATATACATATCTGAGTCACACGCTGTTCGGCTCTGCATGCCTGTTTAATTTGGCGCTACTCAGCGCTGGAGATTTTGCACTGACGAAAGCATGCTGACTCCAATAAAAATTTCTTCTTTCATTTCTTAAATTCATGTTGCAGTTATTACTGGAACATTTATATATGAAATATGAATGAAATTACAATATGCGTCCTCGGAAAAGTTCAAGGAAAACTCTCTATCTGTTGAGGATATTTTTCAAGAGAAGTGAGTTATACCATACTGTAAACTTGTTATTGAAACATATATAGTATGAACAAAATCATCTACAAAAACTCATCCCTAAAAATAAACTACCCTTGTGGGTTAACAAAAAAGGTACGACTTAACTCACAAGTAACACTTCCCAAGTGTAACACTCCGATTTTGATAAAATTTGGCAGGTCGATACTACACATGAAAAAAAAAACGAACACTTGTTTTATATTTTCGGAAAAATGGTTTTAGGGGGCAAAAACCCCCGTCCAAAATTTTGGAATTTGACGCCGGAAAGGCAAAAACAAGTGGGCAGAAGTGAAAGAAATTGTACACAGATATTGTAGACGTAAAATGAGGGAATACGGGTTTCGTATTTTCCTGGGAAAAACGGTTGGATGGGGCACGGACCCCTCCAAATCTTTGACCACGAAATATCAAAAGTGCTAATAACAGTATGTCAGATGTGTGTAAAGAACATGAAGAATTGCAACAAAACTTCGTGTAGGGACAATACGCAAAAAATAAACGAATACGGGGTTTTTAATTTCTGCGGGAAAAAAAACTTTTAGGGGGCAATAGCTCCCACCCAAAATTTTGAAATTTGAGGCCCAAAAGACAAGAAGAAGAAGTGAACCGAATTGAATGAAATTGTGCACAGATATTGTAGACGTAAAATGGGATAATTGGGTTCCGTATTTTCCTGGAAAAAAAGCGGTTCATTCCTAGGCCCCCTCCGAAAAAAAAAGTAAATATTACCATAATAGCACAAGAAGGCATTGACCGAAGCAACTGAAATTGTGTGTAGATATAGTATAGACTCTATGTAAGATAAGGCCTTTCGTGCTTCTCAAGTGTCCCTATCCGTTTTGCTTCAAATTTGGCACATCAACAGCAAACAGGAAATTAATCGACACGTATTTTTGTTTATGCGGAAAAGCATTGTAAGATGCCTCCTGAAATACTATAAAATTTGCTATTCTGTTCGTGCTTACTGTTGATCTGCCAAATTTGAAGAAATCGGATGGAGACACTTGTGAAACATGAAAGGCCTTATTTTACATATCCAATATCTACATACAACTTCATTCGCTTCGGTCCACTCCTTTCGCCACTCAACAGTTTTTTTTCTTTTTTCTTTTTTTTTTTTCAGGAAAATACGAAACACGTATTCCGTTATCTTACCTCTACAATATTTGTGCACAATTTCATTTACTTCGGTCCATTTCTTCCTGCCTTTCGGGCGTCAAATTCCAAAATTCTGGGTGAAGGCTTTTGCCCCCTAAAACAGTTTTTCCGCAGAAAATAATAAAAAAAGCCTTATTCGTTTATTTTTTGCGTATTGTTCATACACAAAGTTTCTTTGCAATTCTTCATGTCCTTTACACACATCTGGCATACTGTTACTAGCACTTTTCATATTTCGTGATCAAAGGTTTGGAGGGGTCTGTGCACCACCCAACCGTATTTTTTTTTCATTTTCAGGAAAATACGAAACCTGTATTCCCTCATTTTACGTCTGCAATATCTGTGCACAATTTCGTTCACTTCGGTCCACTTGTTTTTGCCTTTCGGGCGTGAACTTTCAAAATTTTGGGTGGGGCTTTTGCCCGCTAAAACGTTTTTTCCGAGAAAAAAATAAAATAAAATAAATGTATTCGTTTATTTTATGTGTAGTATCTATTAAAAGACAAATTCTGACCGAGGCCTTCATCAGATCAAGTTAATTTGCCGAAACCGTAACGCTATTATTTATTAGTTAATATATGCTTTGATCAGAATTTGTCTTTTAATTTACACAAGAAGTTCCAAAGCTAGAACGAGTGGTATTGTGTAGTGTACCTACTGCCAAATTTTATCAAAATCGGGCGGTTACACTTGGGAAGTGTTACTTGTCAGAACTATACGAAATTTAAGAGTTGTTCATGAGAGCTTTACAAATAGAAGACCGGGTGAAATTAAAAGAATATATTAAACAAGAATTTACTACTATTACTAGCAACACTGTTCTCAGGTTATCTCTACATTTCCTACACTTCTTCTTCGCTGCTTTCTTGCCCCGGCGTCAGATCTTTGGACAGTTCAGGTATATATGAGCCAGATGGTGTTGGTGAATTCTACACAGTCCACATGCGGAGTATATTCACTTAACTGTTATATAAGGAATTGTTATAACGAAATGTTGTTGACTATAATGTACTGGAGAAGATGATAAACTACAGAGCGTATATTGTTCGCTAAGATAAACGAAACGGTCACTGGAGAAGTGTTGTGAAAACGATGTATTACCATAAAGAGGATTTCACGATAAGCTGGCGTTAATTTACACTGAAATATGAGATGAGGTAAGCTTCCGTCCGTTTCCCCGCAGTAACACAAGGGTGTATTGCGGTATCCTTGCTGATATAAACGGTACGGTGTTTGAGCGATACCTAGGTATAACCTAAAGAGTAAACATACGTGTCTCCTCGTCCATCCTTCGGGTGATGTCCACTTTTTGATTGTGGGATCTGGGAAGACATTCCAGTAGCGTTTACCTTCGCAGTGTCTTGTTTGTTCTTGGTAGCGTTTATTTATTTATTTTTTGATGTAAGAAACCATGTAAACTTTCCGCTGGAAGAGGAATGTTGATTATCGGATCCTGAAGCGTGCCGGCCTTCGCATACTCATCGACTACAGTGTTGCCAAGTATGCCGAAATGACTTGGACAATAGAAAAAGGAGGCGCATTGGTCTCGTTCCCTAAGAATCGAGAGGAGTTGTTTAATATTGCTGTGAATCCATGATATGCGGTTCGAAAGAGCAGCTGTGTGTATACTTTGTAATGCACTAAGGCTATCACTACAGATTCCAAAATGTCGATATTTATGCTCTATGGCATGTTTTAAGCCTAGACGAATAGTCCATAGTTCTGCGTGAAATATAGACATCTGATTCGGTACGCGTTGAATTACGAACTGTGATGTTTGTGGAATGTATATTGCCACTCCGGTATATTCCAAATCACCATGAGTTATTTTGGAAGCATCTGTATAGATTAGGATGCGGTGTGAATGATGCTGAGCCATATAATATTCCCATCTCGGCGCTACGATGTCCGGACTTAAGAGATTCGTTCGTTTGGTAGTGGTGATCGGAAATTCCAGTTCCACGGCTTGAAGAGTGGTAAGGTATTGAATGGTGTAACACGGTAAACGAGGATTGCGATATATAACTTGTATCCAACGGCGTAGATTGACATATGCCTGGTATATCCAGAGTAGCCTCTGTCGGTACGGTAGAGAACCAGTTCTGTTTTGTGTGTATAATAGTTCCAGTTTGGGGATGACTGTAGAGGAAGTCATGCCTAGTCTTCTCATTATGTAACGAGCAGCAGAATGATCTGTTTGTATTGGAAACGGTATTATGCCTGCAGCTTCTAAGAGAGCGTTGATTGGAGCAGATTGAGGTAGCGAGAAAATTGTACGGAGAGTAAATGCTTGAAGGCGTAGAGGAAGAGATCTGAGTCTAGCTGGAATCGGTGTTAGAAGGAATCCTCCATAATTCAATATGGCTTCTGTACATAGTTGAGAAACTCGGAGTAGTGTACCAATATCCGTCCCCCATTTTTTGTTGCTGACACTTCTTATTATATTGATGTAAGGTTGTATCTTTGCCTGAAGAGTTTCGAGTTGGGGCTTCCAGGAAAGACGTGAATCAAAAATAATTCCCAGGTAAGAGAGCTGTGACTGACGGTTCAGTGTATGATTGTCTATGAGCAATCGAATATTTCCCACTTGTCTTTTGCGTGTAAAAACGGCATATGTCGTTTTATTCCAGTTGACCTGCATTCCATTGGACAAGTTCCAGTGTGAGATAAATGTTAGTGCTGCTTGAAATTTGCTCTTGGCTTCTTGTAGAGACGAGCTACGGACATATACGAGATGAACATCAAAGTAACTAAGAATTCTAACATGTTGTTTCAGTGCAAGGTGAAATTCAAGCATGTAGATGTTGAATAACAGTGGACTGAGGCATGAACCTTGAGATGTAAGTCGTGGAGCAGATATTTTCCCTTGGTATTTTATACTGATTCTTCTATTGACTAGCCAGTTGTGTACGTACCTGATGAACTGTGATGGCAGTTGAGCAGTAGTGAGATGATATACCAATCTGCCTAAATCTATCCGGTCGTAAGCTCTGTCGAAATCCAGTTTAAGTACAACATATTGGCGATGTTGGAATGCTTGTCAAATGTCTAGTAGAAAAGTGGAGAGCGCATCATGAGTAGCCTTTCCTTTACGAGCTCCGATGATTGTGTTAGGAAGGATATTATGATATTCTGTGTACCATTCAATTTTCCTCAATACGATTTTTTCCAGTGTTTTGCTAAGGCTTGAAAGCAAAGTGATAGGTCGATAGCTGGTAGCTTGACCTACTGTTTTTTTTTTTTTTTTCAATTTCAAGATTGGAAGTACTAAATGATGTTTCCAATTCGGCGGTACATGTCCCGTAGACCAAATAGATTGAAAACACTGTAGTAATAGTTGAATACCTGAAGCTGGTAGGTCCTTAAGGTGCTGGTATGTGATTTGATCCACGCCTGGGCTGGTTTGACGTCCGGCTTCTGCTAATTCTTCATGGAAGATGGTTGCAATGGCAGGAGATAGAGGTGCAGTAGTAAGGTTCGACAGTAAAGTTTTGCGGGAAGACAAGACTATCGGAGCCGTTAAATTACAATGGAATTCTTCCAGCCAGGTAGGGTTAGGATGTGGCGCATGGTGAGGAGAACGTATTAACAATTGAGTCTGTATGAACTTCCAGATAGATGTAGCACTAGTTCCTTCTTGTAAGGTTTTGCAATATTGTTGCCAATGAGTTCGAGGGCATCTTTGCATGTGTTGTTTTAGTTGTGACTGCGCCAATCTGGAGCGAAAATAGGTTTCAGGAGTTCGATCTTGGAAGTATTGTTTCTGGGCCGTTTTGCTGTTATTAAGCAGTTTTTGATAGTACGTATCCCACCAGGGATATTTCTAAGGCCGAGATCTTTCCCTTCGAAGCGCCTGTCCTCTGTTAGCCTGATTTGCGCCAGTGACGATGTGTTGTCAGGAGTTGTAATGAATTTATTCCATCAGTAGTCTGTAGAGAATTGCCGGCATGTTCGAGGTAAGCCTGGAAACGGTCTCTGTCGTAAGTCCTGGTGACATATGTCAGCGGTGTTGAAGCGTAACCGGGTTGGTGAGATGATATAGGTCCTTGCAAGTGGTCCAAGGTGGTGATAATGGGAAAATGGTCACTACCTCCCGTGAAGCCGTAAACCTGTCAGTTGCGCTGTAGAAAGTTGTCCACACTAAGTAACGTTAGATCTGGTGCAGAAGGAGGTGAATTTAAATTAGGAAGACGTGTAGCTTTACCATCATTTGCTATCAGCAGTGGTTTGCCCTCCAGAGCCTCAATGAGGTGATCCGCGGCCCGATTGGTACTCGAAGATCCCCATAATTTACTCTTGGTATTTGGGTCGCCTGCTATGATGCAAGGTGAGCGGCATTGCGTGAAGAGGTAGGTCCAGAGATGCTTTGAAATCTCCTGGTCTGGAGGAGAATAAATGTTTATAAGTGCTAGCTGTTTGTATCGAAAGCCTTGCACTTGGGTGGGAGGTTTCAATAAAGGATGCTGAAGATCTAATAGTTGAATTTCATCGAATGATATCTGTTTATGAAAACCAACTGCCACGCCTCCGTATCCATCAATTCTATTCTGAGTGTATAGTCGATAGTCCGGGACTCTTGGTGAGTAGTTACTGAACTCCATATTTCCTGTAGTAGTAAGATGGTTGGAGTAAAAATATGGCATAAATGCCATAAAAATGGTTCTTTACCCTTAAGTTAACGGCAGTTCCATTGAAGTATAGTGAAAGCTGATCTACTTGCCATTATCTAAAGATCATAACCATAATTGATGGCGGCGTATTTCCCAAAACTATGAAGTAAATTCTGGAGAAAGCTTTGTAAGGAGTCTTCACGTTGATCTGTATTGTCGGACGTCCTCGCTTGGATCATCATCCTGCGTCTATATGTTGGCGAAGCATCACTCAGGTGATTCCCTGTGTCTTCCAGGGTTCGACGTTGTTTAATGCTAGAAGTTCCTGGGTTGCTCGGGTGTTGAGGATGAGATGTTTCCCTCTCGTCTTCTAGTCGTGGTACTCTGCGTTTTGTGGGTTGTTCCTGCATCCGTCCCACCTGCCGAGGAGGAGCGATGGTTGACCTGGTAGGGTTAGGTAAATTGGGACGGAGCGATCGGGTCGTTAGGGATGTACTTGACGTGGATGGACCTTGGAATAGGAAAGGTATTTCTGGTGTGAGGTTGCGTTGGGAGGTCGAATGTAGTGGCGAAGAGGAACTTTGGGGAACTGATTCTTTCCTCGTGGGTATTTGTTTTTGCGCTTCATTGTAGGTAAGTTTGTCGATAGCCATGAGTTGATTAATCCTATGGTGTCTTTTTCATTCCGGACATTGCTTATCGGTGACCATATGCCCTCTTCCACAATTTATGCATTTAGGGTCGTTTGTGCATGAGCTAGCATCATGTGGAGTTCCACATCGGTAACATAGTTTTTGTTTAGAACGACACGACCTTTGGATGTGACCTAGGTGATAACATCCGTTTGTACACTGTTTGACCGCAGGTATATAAGCATGGATAGTATGATCTGAGTGATACAGGGAGCAAAAGTCCGGGAGACGCTGTGTATTAAAGGTTATCACTACAGATTGTGTAGGTCGGAGTTCAGAATCTACCCGTTTGTTAATCCTTCTTACATGTAACACTGGAGCTCGACACTCTCGGTTTTCTTGAATTTCTGTTTCAGTGAAGTCCGTGTAGACCCCATGAATGATTCCCACTGATCTTGTGGTATAGTAAGGAACGAAAGCCGACCAGCCGTGAGATTTGAGCAACTCGTGAGAGAGAAAGTCATTTGCCTGTGGACCGGTGTGAAATTCAATTTTAATGAGGTTCTTCCCTATGGGGTGGAATGATTTTACGCCAGCAACTTTAGATTGAAATAGAATTTTGCCCAAGACTTGGGGATGTTTTCGCACAGTTATATTGTTGTGTTCCAAGGTTGAATTCGGTACCACATGGACCACGTATGGTGGAGTATGAGCTAAATATAAATTGGGTAGTGGAGAAGAGTTTACTGTGACTTCTTTAGCTATTGGAATAGATTCTTCCATATGTACTTCATTTGTGTTGTCAAGAAGTGGCACGGGCACTATATTTGCAGGGGGAGAATTCCCTCCGGACACTTCCGCCATTAGGCGGGGTAAATAATCACGACTGTCACTAGTTAAATGTACGTCAAAATCACTCCCTAGAAAGACACACTTTAAATGAGAGATAATGTCACACTAATAACACTTCATTATAATTGAGACACCGTGGATGAAGAAAGATTTCCGCATCTTGCACAACAGCTTCCTACACTTTTATCATAGCAATCTAGCAGTAAAACTCAAGACAGAAGGGTAAGAGGGTAGGCGCCTGAGCCATGAGGCAAAAGGGGTCACTTGCCCCCACACTTCCCAGACTGGGGGGGGCAAACAGCATTTTTCCCCCACTTTCGGGGCACCAAACAATATCCAAAAAGTCTTGTCTTTTAGGGAGAACTGCCTCTCAAATACAAAGCACTGAAATAAATTGCTGTTTATCGTATTTTATTTCATTTCTTTCTCTCTTTCTATCTCTCTCTCTCTCTCTCTCTCTCTCTCTCTATATATATATATATATATATATATATATATATATATATATATATATACAGTGAAACCTCTACTAACGGACACCTCCCATAACGGACATATTTTGTAATCCCCAAACACTGTAATAGGAAAAAACATATTGGCAAACCTCTATAAAGCGGACACTCTCTAGTACGGACACGGACAGTCTTTCCTGTCTTTTATAGGTATTATTTACCTCCGTATTACGGACACTTTCTCTAGAAACAAGTTGGAAAGTGCAGTAAAAATACACTTTCAGTAATTCATACGTATGTCACCAAGGAAGAACATGTGGGTGTGACATTTTGCCCCCTCAACTGTCTGTTCAGCAACCCCGAGGAAGGGTCTCTGTTTCATAACACCCTTATATCCTTTGTTTGCATTTCACTCCCACCCAACCTGCTTCAGAAACAAAAGTGATTGACAATTGTCCACTGTTTGGAATGACACATCATTCTACCGTCCCGCTGGAGTCTCTAACCAAACAGAAGACAAGTTTGGTATTTTTGACCACGGGTCTTTTTATAAAAGTCATTGCTGGACTGCAATTAACTCACAAATTAAAGCAACACACCAAAAACGTAGTAAGTAGCAATGAGTGTAAAGGGCAGAGAACTATAACATCTTATTCCCATGTCGTGCTTCGAATTGCATGGCGCAAGATAATGCAGGTACAGTAACATTTTGGTAATATTCATAAATACGTGATTCATGCAAAAATATTTTTTTTTCTAATTGCATATTACCTTGTTTATTAATTTACGTAAGAAAATATTGAAACCTCTCTAAGGTGGACACCTCTCTATAGCGGACAATTTTTGATTCCCCACGGCTGTCCGCTTTAGAGAGGTTTCACTGTATATATATATATATATATATAATGTGTATGTGTGTGTGTGTTTTAATGGTGTCAGATTTTCATCTATAATGTTCAAGATGCATATGCTTTTGTCAAAATTAGTGAACCATACATAGTGTGTTGGGAAACAGATGTTGCAAGAAAAAAATGGATAAGATAATTTAAGATGTGCTAAGAAGAAGAACTATTAATTTTTTTTTTTTTTTTTTTTTGAGAAAACAACCTTGCCTAAGGGACAAGAGAGACTTCGTAATTATTAGAAATATAATTAAAGTGTGATAAAGACGGAGGATATAAGGAGGATACAGGCTGGCAAAAAGGGAGGACGGAAGCAGCCAAAGACGAGAGGAAAATTCAGTCATGTGGGTGAGAGGACACCTTATATTCATGTAAGACCTTTTTCTGTTTGTAAAATCTTAGTTGGAAAAGAATCTGAGCTAAGTAAGGTCTCTTGTGAATAATATTTTGTGATTACAAAATTTACTTTATTTAAATGTAATTTTATTGTGTTTTTGCATTTTCAAATAATCTCTCTCAATGTTAATAAAGTTTGCTTCCCGGTTCTTTTACTTACTTCCACAGAGAAGAGATAAGAACCAGTATTTTTGAATTGACAGTGGTGGATACTCAATACTACCGAATCTATAACATTCTTTCATTTTTATTAATCAATAGACAACAGCTGAAAAGAAAAATTCAAGATTCTCAGATTTTGGTAAACCATCGATACAAAGAGCTAGATTCCAGCATTCTTTTAATGCTATAGTGCGTCCAGTAAGAGAACGTCTCTGACAGCTCGCAATGACATTGTCACTACTCGCGTGTCAAGGTTTTTTTCGGTGCAACTGCAGTGGCAATTTAATTAATGGTATAAGACAGAGTGATCGTGGTTGGTAACACTGGTATCAAAGTAGGGGCTGCAATGTCCCACCGCATGTGCTAAGAAACGTCAGAGACCATCTCTTGTTGGCCGTGCTATAGGTTAGTTTTAAAATGCGCATGTCCAAAACAATGTGGAGGATTAAAACAACTGCAGATGGAAAAGTGGGTACAATAACCTGTAATCACATCCCCAGGGTGTCCCGTGCCGCAGTAGAAGAAAGAACATGGTAAAAAAGCGCGGTAAGGTCAACTTCTGCCGGTGTCCTGTGAAGCCAAATAAAAGTAGAGGAGGAGGTGGGTGGGCACTTCTGCTATCAAGTGACAGTCTATGTTGATCTGTTGATCTTTTAACTTCCAAACAAAGCAAGTATACGTTAAAAGAACCAGTAACATCTTGCTGCCTTGGGTGGATGGAAAGAAGGCTCACTTCCCTTCTCCTTTTTTTTTATCTCCCCTTAGAGCAATCACGTGAAAGAAGTATCTTTATAGTTTTCTAAAAATTTAGACAAGAAAGAATGCAAGAGAGTTGTCATAGTTTTGAGACTGTATGTCTGTATCATGCGGGTCCGGCTGGTGCTCTTTAATATCGTATCTTAAACTGTGGCGTGTGTTTGAGCCGAGACAAAATGGGCGATATCAATAAAAATAAGTAACTACTCCTGAGAAGTCCTGCTTGAGAATCGGAGTAACTACGCCTGGAGTAATCTCCTCCCTCAATTTCGTATCAATAAAACAAGCCACTACTCAGGTCTAGTCTGCTCCAGATTTATGAACGTTTACTCGCGCTTCCTCTGCACGTAGCACTGAGTCGTATCAATAAAAGAAGTGATTACTCATTTCTCCCATTCATCGCGCAATTTCGTTGTTTTTAACCTATGGCGTAGTATCTTAAAAACCATGAAACGGGTAAGTAGCAACGATAGCTTCAATCAAAGTGCATTTGTGGATATTTCCAGTGGTACTTTCAAAGTCACAGCTACCAGAAAGTAAACGAAGGAAAGCCGAAACTTTGAAGGTAATTACAGTGAAATGCACCGAAATATCAAATACATCTACGACTGAGACACAAATCCAAAAGAGAATCTGTAATATTCGAGCGAGAATAAAACAAAAATAAAAAAGAAGAAGAAGAAACGGGAAAGAAGAAAGTAATACTGAAACCATGGGAATGAACCTATTTGAGCTGATGGATGTTGATTGGAATCCAGCAATATTAAGATTAACACGACAAGCGTATATCACGTGTTGTCCAAGGTCTTTGTAGATTGTTTGGCTTTAAGAACGAAATCAGACACTTGGCTCCTTTGTTTTCTTTTTTAAAAAGTCCAGCCACCCACGTCATAAATCACGTCCATCTGATTGCGTTTTCCACACCATACGTGTCCCCTTTCGCCTTGACATAAACAAAATACATTCTCATGTATACACCCTTTCTATCAACGTTCAGTTGAGTTGATTATTAGTTTAACGTCCTTTTCAGTAGCGTGCCTATATGAGACAGAACCCACTGATTAACTTGGAATCCAAACCACATGAGCTCCTGCCGGGAATCGAACGCGGGTCTCCTATGCCAAAGGCATGTACGCTAACCGCTTAGCCACGAAATAGCTCTTCCTATTAACGTATTACTCTTCAAAATACTAGGTTTCTTTAATGCCACTTGTATATAGTCAAGTGCTCCGATAGCACCCGGAAATGAATATTGTTCTTGCCACTCTGCCTTTGCTGTTTGTATATTACGCACACTTCCGGAAACAATCCATTTTCAGGTAGTCATAGACAGTACTTTGAGCCACACCAGAATCCCCTGACATTCCGACCTGGAATCCCGGATCACTCACGTAACGCAAGAAAACCAAGGGCACCGATTTCTCTGTAAATTTCGGGGGGGGAGGGCATTCAGATGCAGAAGGTATATATATCAGGATTTTAAGACAAATTGCACTCTAATTATGCCAAATATTGTATATTCATAAATACAATAGGGGGACCACATGAGCTTTGGGGAGCCCGGGCCCCCACAGGATCGGCGCCCTTGAAGAAAACCCGCATCTTTTCATCATTACGTAGTCCACCACCCCGAATTTCGGTTGATTCTCCTTTTCATAAACTTATAATGCTTTTTGTAATCTCCATTGCCAACATTTCTATGCAGTTTATAAGTTTTTCTACGTAGTAAAACAATCATATACTCTGCCATATTTCGCACGGAGTCACCTATTTAGCTTGCTCCACAAATTTGGAGAAGTTACTAGCATCACAGAGGAGTCTTTGATTTTTATTGATATCAAACGCGGAGTAGTTACTCGGCTCGAGAATAGAGGTGTGATTACTTCAAAAGGGCGGGGCTTCTCCGAGGTCAGCCGAGACGACTAGTGCTCAGTTCTCTTTTTATTGATACCAATGCGAGTAACTACTTCAAAATTGGACGTAATGAGTAACTTCTCCGTTTTATTGATATCACCCAATGTCTCTCTTGAAGTATTTTTTTTTTTAAATCAGTGGTAGTAGTAGTGTCAATTCAAAAAGAAGTGGAGAGAACTCCTCACGTATGAGTGCTGCGCAGAGTACACTCGAAACTGGTGAATCATCTTGTATCAACAGTGAAGATAGCATTTCTAGTGTAAGTGTGGAATCGAGACCGGGAAGTTCAAATGTCGATAATGTGTCTGACAAACAACATCTGTTTAACACATTGCACGTAGACAATGATACTATAAAATTGCAATATATTAGTGCTCCCAATCAACCACGCGATATTTCTTTCCCTCAAGTGTATTTCGGTAAAGTACGCCACAATGCTTTCGGGCTTGTTGGTTCGATAACTACCCTTGGCTTCATTGAGATCCATTGTCAGAGCGGGTGTGTTGTTTCATTTGCATTAAAGCTACAAAGAAAAATCTTTCGTTTTCAAAAAATATGGACGAAGGGTTTACTAAAAATGGTTTCAAGAACTGGAAAAAAGCACTTGAAAAATTTTTCTTGTCACGAAAATTCTCATGTTCATCGAGAAGCAGCATTAAAATTAGTCCTTAGGGAAAAAGTGAACGTGAACAGTAAATTGAACAAACAAATAGCCGAAAATGGGGTGTTAGCGCAAAATGCTCTCCTTAAGGCGATTTCCTCAATTCGCTACCTGGCGAGACAGGGATGTGCTTTACGTGTATATTCTGAGGAAGCAGGAAACTTACACCAACTTCTGCAGTTGAGAGCAGAGGATTCCGAAGATTTAAGCAAGTGGCTTCTTCGTCGAGATAAATGGCTCGGCCATGACATTCAAAATGAAATTCTAGAACTTCTTGCGCAATCCGTTCTTCGTGACATAGCATCCGATATTAAACGGAAAAAATATTTTTCTCTTATTGTTGACGAAACTTCAGAGATTTCGCATCAGGAGCAAGTGAGCTTGTGTATTCGTTATGTAAGTGAAGCATTCAAAGTATACGAGGATTTCATCGGTTTCTATAAAGTAGAAGGGATGAATGCATCTACATTAACAGCAGTGATTACAGATGTGCTTGTACGAATGGATCTATCATTACAAAACTGCAGGGGACAGTGTTATGATGGACCTAGTAATATGTCCTGTTGTTACTCTGGAGTCCAAGCTAAAATAAAAGAAGTGCAACCAACCAAAGGCGCTCTATATTCACTGTACTGCCCACTCTTTACATTTAGATTTACAGTGAGCAGCACAAATTCCTTGTATTAGAAATGTTCTTGAATTCGGGGACCGCGGTGGCTCAGTGGTAGGGCGTTCACCTCTGGTGCTTGGGGTCCCGGGTTCGATCCCAGCCCCCGCCAAGTGAACCTTGTGGTGGACAAACACCGTGTGCGTAGGTTTCCTCGGGGTTCTCCCGTTTCCTCCCACTTTCTTCATTCCACCATTTCATTCATTACTCATCATCATCGTCTCCTTTAGCCTAACCGGCATAACCGTGGGACGTAAAACTCAAAGATTTCATTTCATTTTTACTTGAATTCGTGCATGCGCTTGTAAATTTAATACGTGACTCACCGAAGCGTTTAGCTAATTTTACGAATATTCAGAAGGAGTTGTCGGAAACTAATTACAGTTGTTCTTCAAGTGTCTTGTTGAGACCTTTATGTCCGAACAGATGAACTGTAAAAGCTCTGTCATTTGACAGAGTTCTGAAGAACTACGCGCCGTTATTGGAAACCCTGAAAAATATACATGATGATCAGTGGTGCCCCCCCCCTTATGTCTATGACGCACCCCCCCAATTGTCTATCCGTAGGTGTTCTTCTATGAAAAAAATCTTCTTTTCGATTAATTTTACCCCCCCTCATCAAACATATTTATATAGATTTTAACCCCCCAAATATTTCAATGACGCAGTTTGCGTCATAACCCCCCCCTTGTGGGCACCCCTGTGATGATGATACAAGTACAAGTGGGTCTGTCGCTGGTGGCTTGATGCGTAACTTGAAGGATTTTAAAACATTTTTCTCCGTGGAGGTCGCTAAGATTGCATTTGAGCTTTGTGAAAAACAGTGTAAACTTCTACAACATCCTTCTTTGTCTCTTTCTGAGGCTATTGACGAAGCGAAACGAACAAGAGGTACTCTCACCAATCTTCGAACAGATGAACATTTTGACAGAGTTTGGACTAATGCTACGACATAAAGAGAGTTGTTAGGCGTGGAAGAACCAACTCTGCCGCGTCAGCGAAAAATTCCGAGACGACTGGACGATGGCTCTTTAAACCACACTTTTAATGATGTGCAACACTTGTATAAAGTAAAAATCTGGTATAGACTATTGGATACAGTTTGTGGTGAGATCGAAAGACGGTTTGACCAACAGGAAGTGAATACAGCGTTACACATAGAGAAACTTATTGTGAAAGCCGCATGTGATACACAATATGAAGAAGAACTGAGATATGTACTTGATACATATAACGATGATTTGGACGAAAGTAGACTTCGAGTTCAGCTAAGAATGTTCCGTGATGTCGTTATAAACGATGCCAGAGATGTTGTTTCAGTGCAAGACGTCGTTGATATCCTACGTAGCATGGGGAATATGTCATACCTCTTCTCTGAAACTAAAACTTTGCTGTAACTACAGTTACTTTTTCCCGCTACAACGGCTACTGCTGAAAGAACGTTTTCAGCTCTGCGTCGATTAAAGACCTATCTTAGAAGCACTATGACTCAGAGTAGACTTAATCTTGTTGCTGTTCTTCAGATTCACCAGGAAAGACTTGACAAATTAAATCTGCGTGATATAGAAAATGAATTCGTATTAAAGAAAGAAATCCGCAGAAAAATATTTGGTTGTTTCTGAAGCCAAAACTATTGTGTATATGTGGTGTATTGGGAACTGCGAGTTATAGTGATATAGTTTATGACTTTTTTTTTAATGTATAAACAGCTTCTACTGTATCTTAAACATTTCGAACATTTGGTGTTTATATATATTTTTACAAGACCAGGAAATGATCATTTTCAAGAAAGAAGCCTTAAATTTACGTAAGTAATAAACATATTACTTTTTTACCATGGTAGAGCAATGCAGTAATTAGTTCGTTCTTGTATAATGCTTTCAAAAGGCAAAATTCATTCCTAATTCGATTAGCAATGTTGCTCATATTGCTGTTCATAGTGAAAAATTGTTTTGACTTCTGGGCGAGTATTTTTTGTTGTGAAATTCATCAAATTATCGATGACTTGTGTGGTAAGAGTTCCGTGAGGATTTTTTTTTTTCGGTGAAATCTCCCAATGTTTTCGAATAATGTTCCCATTAAGGTGACGAAAATTTTAATCACCGAAAACCATTAGTAATTGATGTTTGCGCAATTTATTTGTTGATTGCACAATTTAATGTCATTGTTATCAGAACATTTATTTACAATAGTGTTTTCTTCGTTGGGGTCTTACGTAGCGCAATTTGATAATGATCTTGGTTTCCGCTCAAGCGAATCCACTTTCAATTTTTAGAGGGTACAATCGGTCTAAAATGTGAGAAAATATACTGATAGATTTTCCTGGGTTTTTCCTGTTCCACCAATAGTCTTTCTTCCCGATAGACAATAATAATAATAATAATAATAATAATAATAATAATAATAATTATTATTATTATTATTATTATTATTATTATTGTTATAAAATTCACTTAATCTTTATTGGCCAATTTTGCCCCTCCCCACCAGGGGCGGATCCAGGACCGACTTCTGGGGGGGCGGTGGGTTATCATACTGCTACTTTTAAGGACTCCAAACTTTGGGATGGGTTTTATTTATATATATAAAATAAGAAAGTTTTCTGTTCTGGGGGGGGGCGATTGCCCCGATCGCCCCTCCCCTGAATCCGCCCCTTCCCCCACTATTTACATGTGTTAGGCGCCTATGAGAGGGGATACCACTACACGGAACCATATACTAATTTAATGTATATTTTTAAATATATTTGCGCGCCTGAATTTTACTAAGTCCCTTAAAATAGGAAGTTTGGCAACAGTACCTTCGAAGGACGGGAAGAACCATTTCCAATACATCTTGCTGGAGTTCGACATTGGCCGTCACGGCTAGTGCCTCGTGTGTGGTGTACTCACTGAGGAAGAGAGTTAAGTGAGAATTCCTATACACGTACGCTACACTTACACCTAGACCTACATATATTTAATTACCTGGTCATTCGTCGCAGTTCCCATATACTGAAGTGTTCTATCGTAGTTTCGTGCCGGACCACTTGGTGCGCTGCTTATCGGGCATCCTTCACGCCCTGATTTCGTTCGAGCTTTCTAACTCTCAATCGCAGACAGCGTATTTGTTCATTTTTTAAAATTCTTACAAAAGTTGAAAATAAAAGAAGTACAGACAACATACATAAATAGATAAATAATAGGAGATACAATTTTAAACTATTGAAGAGCTTACCTCATGATGAGTTTCCATTTTTTAGATCCATTTTTTGATCCCAAATTTTCGAATCCGAAGCTTCTTTTGGTGCAGATTACAAAGTATATGCCTCTGGCTAATATTACTCAGATTGTCAGAACACGGAACGGCATGATTATTAAGACGCCGGATCCGGAATTTCTCCGTACGACCAGGAACAAATTCAGTTTTGAGATCTTTGGATCTAAATCAACTATGACCAAGCTCAGTGATCAACGCACGAAACAGCCGCCGCCACCGAGAAAAACACCCACACTGTCTGTTGTGATACGAGGGGTAGATCCGAGTTACACTGACGAAGAAGTTTTTGAAGAACTAAAACTAGAAGGTCATAATGTCGTGAAATATCTCAGGATCAAAAACGACCACGGTTTGACCTACATGATGCGGGTACTGACCAACTCTGAACAGACTATCGATGAGTTACTAACTCTTGGCGCATAAATATACAAACAACGTCATTGCGTTGAACCATCACGCACCCCTGCTCCTTTGCCTCTTCGCTGCGAGCGGTGTCAGGTTTATGCCAGCACTCTACTTCACAGTGCAAAATCCCGTTTAAATGCGGTTACTGCTCTGGACCACATCCTACACGCAGCTGTACAAATCTCAAACTACCTCCGACCTGCTCCACATGTCAATCACTCTCACCCAACATACAATTATAAATGTCGCTCCAAGTCAGCTCCAGAGCCATCGAAACCGGAGACTGTGACACCATTACGCATACCAGAACAAATCCAACCCCCGACCAGTCCTGCTTTACAACAACCTGTTACTGTTCATCAGTTACTGACGTTTCTAACTTTCTCACTACAAAACATCCACCCATTTATACGAGATCACATCGCTCAACAAATTCAATCCGCGGCCAAGGCAATTTTCCATGCCAACATCTGTCCAACATATTTAGGCAATAGTGTATATTATCATTCAAATGTCCTTGAAACCGAAGTCTAACCACTGCATTGCATTATGGCGCTCTCTTTTTTTGTTTCTAAACATCCGCTCTTTACCACAGCATAAGCCGCCTTTTGAAGCGCTTTTACTAGAAGAACACATAAATACCTTCATCCTTGATGAGACTCATCTCACCCATAGACTGCCCTGCCGCATATCTCGCTTCCAATTGTTACGCCAAGATAGCACTATACCAGCTAGACGAGCCAATGGGGGAGTAGCGATTGGGTTTTAGCCTTTTATTCCGTATCGAAGTCATTCTCCAGTTCTCCCAAATTTTCCTGAATTCCTTATTACATCACTATACTATCAAGCCCTATACGTGACTGTGGCAACCATTTATGTTCGTCCGAGTCATGATATTCCATTCAGCTTCTTTCAATATATCCCCAACAACTTCCGTACTTACATAATCATGGCAGATGTAAATTTACGTAGCCGGACAGTTACGCAACGGGATTGTTTCCTCAATTACGTTATCAGTCATACCACCGGAGTGATTTTGCCACTACCCAAACCGACTCGCCCCACGAGTCAGACTACTCCCGATATAGTCATTGTTTCGAGCAACATATCACAACGTAGTTCTGTTAATATTCTTGACCTCATTGATAGTGATCATGCTCCAATCAAATTAATTATTCAGACTCATAGCAATACCACTTCTCAGACGCCGCCACCCCGTATTACCTACCGCTATGATAAAGCAGATTGGAATGCCTACAGATCATACCTTGAGAAGCATCTTAATGATCTTCCTTCACCGATCACTTAATCCGACCTATCTCATGCCCTGGATTCTATCGTCACTGTTATGCAAAACGCCACGGAAAATATACATCCCTAAATCAACAGTTTCAAATTTTCGACCCTCTTTACCTCCCCAATACTTACCACTGATAAAACGATCCCGACAGTTTTATAGAGATTATGCTGCAACTGGCAACCTTGACTCTCTTCAGCATCACAGACAATTGCAACGAACAGTTCACAACTATCTTAAAGCTTACAAGTTGCGATGCTGGGTCAAAACATGCAATAATCTTGGCTCTATTTCACATCCTACTCAGTATTGGAAACGTTTCCGGCAACTTACTGGTCTAAATACTCACACAACATATCCTCTCATCGACAACAATACTCCGCTTCATACTGATACAGACAAAGCCAATACTTTTGCCAGGTATCTTCAGGACATCTTTACACCTCTCGCACCTGAATATTCATATCGTCCTCATGCCCCGATCTCGATTTCTGACATAACCTCAGTGGTAGCTCATAGACGTAACACAGCCCCTGGCATGGACTCTATTACATATCGACACATTAAAGAAAGTCCGTACGTAGTCTTATTCTCCTTTATCTCATCTATACCTTTATTCTTCGCACTGGCTTTATATCTGCTGATTGGAAAACTTCAAAAACCCTAATGTTCCTAAAACTACATAAACCTGTTGCCTCTGTCAGCTTGTGCCGCCCTATTCAACTAACGTCAACCTTTAGTAAAATACTGGAACGCATCATTGTTAAACGTCTTCATTCGTACCTGGCACTACACAACGTCATTACACTCGAACAAGCTGGTTTCAGACCTTATTTCAGCATAAATGATCAGTTGCTTCGCCTTTTCAATTCCATCTATAATCACTTTAACAAAGGCAATCCACCATGTTTGGTCCTGTTTGACCTCGAAAAAGCATTCGACAAGGTCTGGCATCCCGCTCTCATTTATAAACTCAAACAGCTCCGCTTGCCTATTGCTTACATCAGATTCATTTTTAATTTTCTCTCTTGTCGACTGGTATCAACTCCAGTTTTTCATTTCCCATTTTCCTACATTCCGGAGTTCCCCAAGGATCGGCTTTGTCGCCGTTGTTATATATTTTCTTTGTTTCCGACTTTCCTCCTGTCCCAGCTACAGTTAAACTCTTCCAGTATGCCGATGACACTGCTTTCTTTCCGACAGGAAAAACTATTCACCAACTCAATCTCGCTCTACAGGATTCTATCAATGCCTTTGTTGACTGGTGCCCTCACTGGAGGCTAAAAATAACGCTGCAAAAACTCAAGCAATTCTCTTTCTTGCTCCGAAGCATCGTTCGCGTGTCCACAGAAATCCAAGACTTCTGCACCTCACAGTACAAGATGTACATGTCCCTTACAGACACAAGTGAAACAAGTCTTGAAAAAAATGGTAAGGCGTATGATAAAGGGAAGATTTTATCGATTATTTTTTTCTCAATATCTCGCTCCGTTTGTACGATTTGAGCCTACTTCCGGTTGGAGTTTCTAATTCATGTATGATCAGTGATTTCTTTCTTCTTGCATGCTGTATATAATAGCAAATACATTACACTCGCAATTAATTATAATGTCAGTGATATATGGTGTTCATTAAACAAAACACTCCAAACAATAAAGATTCAAGATTCATCTTAGACTGGAGAAATGGTTATCCTTCGTTTTTCATTATCATTTGGCCATGAAATAAACGCCTGAGAGGCATGCAACTCCTGTATACAATTATTTGGTGTTGGAATGTATAATGTGTAGGATATGATACTTTAGTTTTTTTTTTCTTTAATTTCAACACTTCTAGTGTACCCGTAAATATGTAATAAAGAAATAATGGCCATGTTTTTTTAAATATTCAATTAGAACTGGACAATCTGCACAAAATTTGAAATCCAAAGTTCCGAGGTTTCCGAGGTTTCATTGTCGAAAGGATTGTCCACAAACATTTAAACGCCCACAAACGTATAGTTTAAAAGAACTCCAAAGATGGCACCACAATTCATTTGCATTGATTTTGGAAGAGGCTTATTAAAATACAAAGGCTTCGAACAATAACTTAAAAACATCATTTTTCGTAATAAGCAACATTACCCAGTGAACAGTGTTGCCATCCCAGTATAAAGTTATATTTTTCAAATGCCACTACGTGATATTATTACATATTTCAAATTAACAAGTTAAACGAAAACTGAAAATACCACATTTATTGTTCAATGTTGACGCTAAGGATGTTATAATATCACAAATGTAAAATATTTGGAAGCCTGTATCACACATACAGTACAACGGAGATGGACAAGACAATGAACACCAGAAGTACCTCAGCGTTGGGTACTTTATGGTCATGGTATGATTTCTTTTGAATAAATAGCAACCAAGTAACAAGGGCGTGAAAATTTGAATTTTTCTGAAAGGCTTTATTTCGAAAATATGCTGAGGTAAGTTCATATCTAATTACTTGTGTGGTTTGCAATTTGCAAACAAAATAATTTTGCCGTTTACAGCACATCGATATCTCAAACCTTTCCGGAGATATGATAAACATTGATGAAGTTAGCATCACTGCTGAAAATGGCGTATTTCTGAACAATATTTAAACTAAATTTGGTTTCTTTATCTTTTGCAGCATTCCAGGAATAACATTTAGTAGGTGTAATTACAACTAGTCCTCGCAATTCAATGTTCAAGGTTCAAGGTATTTTTCTTCCTTCTCTTCGAAAGTTTAGTTTCTGAAAAAATATAGAGTAAAGATATAGAGAAAAAATGAATATGTACTGCTCTTTATCTCGTTTAACATTTTCCATTTTGTTTTTCCACCAAAATTCTAGAAGTTCTTTGTTTTTTTCTATTTCTTTCTCATTTAGTTCCCTGCCATTTACATTAAACCCTAGCCTCCAAGCTAATTTAACCATGTTCCCTTCCTTTTCTATGTCATCGTTCCATTTCCATGTTTTCCTTATTTTTAGGGTTTCTTCACATTTTAAAATTACATGTTCTAGTGTTTCATCTTCTTTGGAACATAGTTGGCATTTTTGATTTACTTCTTTAAATTTTTTCAATCGTACTCCTGTTTCAAGACTTCCTGACTTGGCTTTGAAAAGCAAAATGCTCCTTAAGTCATTGTCCATATAATTTATTTTCTCATAACTCTTTTTGTATGTATATATTCCTTTCAAACTGATGCTCTTTTTGACTACTTCTTCATACAAATTTTCCTTTGCTTTAATTGTTTTTTCGGTGTTTTTTTTTTCAATTTTTATAATTTTCTTCTCTGTGCCAGCGGGTAGCTTGATCATATTTTCTTTCTAATTTTCTAAGTCTCCTAAACCATTTTGTGTTCTCCCCTTTTCTAATATGTTTAGTGGCTTCATGCACTACTTTTACTAATCTTGTTTCTTCCATAAACTTTAATCTTCCAAGATTTTTTTTTATTTTACTCGTAGCTTCTCTTTTTTTCAAATTTACTCCATCCCATCTCTCCTGTTATTCTTACATTTGCACTTAATTTATTTTCTCCTAGGGTAAACCTTCCTAGCTGATTTTGTGCTTGTGTAAAATATTCCTGGTTTTATCCGTTAAAGTTATTACATCATTTCATATGTTAGCGCCGGTACTACTACTTGTTTCCAAAGTATTCTTGACACCTCATACCTGTTGTATGGCTACATTTATTTTTCATAATTGCTACATATTTTTGTAGTTTATTCTTTAGTTTCTTCTCGTGTTCAAGGAAGTATTGTTCTCCTTCTTCAAGTGTAATTCCTAAAAATTCTATTTCCTCAGTCCTGTTTATTACTATGTTTCCTGCTTGTATATTTCGATCCTCTATGACTCCACTAAATACCATGAAACTTTTGCTTTTTTCTTTCTTTATTTTTAAACCAATTTATTCTTGTTTCCTAAGTACTGTTTCTAGCATTTCCTTAATGTTTTCTATATTATTACTCATCAAAGCCACATCATCCGCAAATAGACTGCCAGGGATTTTCCTTACTTTTTCTTTTCCTTGCAATCTTAATTCTATCCCTCTGTTTGTTTTGATCAATGCTTCTTCCACTTCGTATATATACAGGGTTTGTCCGGGAAGTAATAGGACTGATTTTATTCCGCCATGACTGTACTTCGGAGCGTGCGCGCACCGACTGGATCCGGTAGAGGGCGTTCCTAACTAACGAACGAGCGGCTGGTCAGTTGTCTCCGAGCACACGGAGAGTCAGGACAGGCTTTCTCGCGCGACGTGTTTCTGTGAGTGGTGCAAGCCGAAAATGCAGCGTTCGTTAGAGCAGAGGTACGCGATTAAATTCTGTGTTAAACTCGGTAAATCTGCGACAGAGACGTTTGATATGATCAAGCAGGCTTACTCAGATGATGCTTTAGCAAGAAGTGGTGTGTTTCGGTGGCACAAGGCCTTTTCGGAGGGCCGGGAAGAGGTCGCCGATGAAGACCGTGCTGGAAGACCTTCGACTTCGACAAACACCGACAATGTGACTCGTGTGCGCGAAGTTTTGAACTCAGACCGTCGACTAAGTATTCGTTTAATTGCCCAGATGTTAAATTTACCAAAAACTGTGGTTCATGAAATTGTGACGGAGCATTTGAACATGCGCAAGGTGTGCGCGAAGATTGTCCCAAAAGTGCTCACTGACGACCAGAAATTGCGGCGAGTGGAACTGTGCCAAGAAAATTTGAACATGTGTGAAAGTGACCCCCAATTTTGGAATAACGTAATCGCAGGTGACGAATCATGGATCTTTGAGTATGATCCCGAGACAAAGAGGCAATCTTCCGAATGGCACACGCGCGGCATCTCCTCGCCCAAAAAAGGGAAGAATGAACAAATCCAAAGTGAAAACGATGCTCATTGTCTTTTTTGCCATCAAAGGCATCGTCCACCATGAATTTGTTCCTCCTGGACAAACCGTCAACGCCAAGTTTTACGTGGAAGTGCTCAAGAGACTCAAACGAAGGGTCAATCGGGTCCGACCAGACATCGGAGCCGACTGGAAGCTACACCACGACAACGCCCCGGCTCACACCGCCTTTCTTGTGAACAGCTACCTGACCAAGTCCGGCATCCCAACGCTTCCGCAGCCGCCCTACAGCCCAGATGTGGCTTCCCGGACTTCTTTTTGTTTCCTCGCCTGAAACGCCCGATGAAAGGCAAGCATTTTGAGACGACAGAGGGGATCCAAGCAGCTTGCACCGGCTATTCCGGAGAGTGACTTCCGTGACGCCTTTAATGCTTGGAAATCGCGCTGGCAGCGCCGTATCGACGCAGAAGGAGCCTATTTTGAAAGATTTTAAAGAATTGTAACGATTGGCTCAAGATTTTTTTAAAAAAATTGACTCAGTCCTATTACTTTCCGGACAAACCCTATATATATATATATATATATATATATATATATATATATCAGGAATAAAACTGCTGATAGAGGACATCCTTGTTTCAAACCTTTGTTACTGTTTATCCATTTTGATTTTATGTTTCCCATTTCATATTTGTATTTGTTATTTTTATATAATTCCTTTAGGAGCATAATAAATTTCTTTGAGATTCCTAAGCTTCCCATTACTACCCATAATAGCTTTTTCTTGACTGTATCAAACGCTTTTTCAATATGAATAAATGCTACTATGAAATCTTCTTTCCTTTCTCTACATATTTCTAATAATTGTTTTATAATGTAGATGTTATCTGTTGTTCTTCTATCTGTTCTGAATCCATTTTGTAGCTCACTTAATATTTTGTTTTTCTCTAGCACAGTGGCGGCGGTTGGACGTTAAAAGTGAGGGGGCAAGACATTATCTGAATATTTGTATATAAATGTTAGTTTTCCTGGTTGTTTCTAACATTTTGTTTGACGAAAGGTTGTATAACTAATAGGATACTATATTTTCAGTTAAAATACCGTATATCGTATATAATAGTTTATTAAGTAAATTGAGAAGAACAACGCAAGTAGATACTAGCCCTTTGTACTCTTAAACAACGAAAGTGTAAGAAGAGATTTGATTCCTTGCTCATGAATATCTTAAAATTCTGTCTGGAAAATTGTGTGATCAGATTATTTAATAAATTTGCAAAACAAATAAATAGAAAGGATAATATTAATCATAGTAATGAATAATGATGCTTGTTTTGCAAAAGTTATAATGAAACTGAGGATTAATGAAAAACTTAATATTTAATTCCACACATGATATTAAATGTATGTTATTACTCTTAGAAAAAGAAAGACAGTAAATACTACAAGCATATGCTACGACATTTAAAGAAATATTTGCTTTTGCAACTTCTTGAAATATGTTCGTTGCCATTAGGTGCAGATTTCACTTTCTTGGAATACATCAAAACACAACAATACTTACAATCCACACTTCAGTTATACAAAATAAACTTAAAACCTAGAATTATGTTCAATTTACTAAATTTTATTGTATATACACTCGTACATCCTTAAACACAACACTTCACTCGTATATTACACTACAAAACAATGGAAAAGGTAGAAGTTGTTTCTTATCACGCTCTTTTTAATCGATATTCCTTACTTTAGGAAGAAGAAAAGACATTTTAGGAACTGTCAATTTTTGTGCAATTAAAGAATAACTTGTGAAATAGGCCCTACTTTTTTGCATAATGTTCTTTCGATTAGCTTCAAAGCGGCTCACTAACATATCGAGCCCTTGTAAGAAGAAATGAAAGTATGCTGAAATTGTGCTCCAATAGGTTATTTTTTGGGGTTATTTTCTGTGGCGATTAAAACGCAATTACTGTAGCTTTCTTTACTCCACGGGAAGACAACCAATACGTATTCACGCAACAGCAAATATTATATGGCAGCATTTTTTCCTATTAATCAGTAACACATACAAAATCGTTACATTTCCAAATGAAACTATATACATTAATTGGTTACTTAAAAACAGTGCGGGGGCAACTTCCCCCCTTTGCCCCCCCAATCGCCGCCCATGCTCTAGCCAATTCATTATTCTGTCTCTTAGAATAATTATAAAGAACTTACGTACGCAGCTGGTAATAGCTATTGGTCTATAATTTTTTATGTAATGTTTATCTTTCCCTTTTCCTTTATATTTTAACTTAATCTTTGTTTGCTTCCTACTTGGAGGAATGGTTCTTGATTCAAGTATATTATTCATAATATTCTTTAAACTTTCCAAAGATTTACCGGTATTATCTATGTTTATTAACATCTCATTTGACAACTCATCTGTAGTGTATATACCAAGGTTCGTATCTGTAGTGTATATACGAACCTTGTGTTCCCGTTGCTTTCCCTCTTCTTAGCTTTTTACATGATTACATGATTTAAGCAGTGTTGCAAACTTCAGCAATTTTTATCATATCTCCGGAACGGTTTCCGATATCGAAGTGCTGTAAACGGCAATATAATTTACACATCCATTGCAAACTGTTTTCTCCAATCAATTAAGGGTCCCTAGCATATATACATATACATACATCATATATGTGTTTATATTCAATTTTCGATGCAACGAACGTATATTCAAATAAAATAAAATACATACCAGAAAAGTGCTTCTGTCTGCAAAATTAATTGAATTTCAGATTGTAGTAAATTGAAAATTCAAACAATTTTCTTGTTCAAGCCATTTACCCTGAAGAAAGCATTACTTTGTTGGCACATAAACACAATGGTCAGTCAGTTTAATCTATTTCTTTTTCCTGTTACTTATGGTTCACGAATGGGTTATTAGTTTGTTCCATTCGGTGTTCGTAGAATGTTTTGGTAAATAATGTAGGATTGTAAATGTCTTGTAAAGGTTGTATAGGGAAGTTTCCTGTTATACTTTATACGTGAGATGTTCATGTAAAGTAAGTATAAGATCTAGACTTTATATCAGTTAATTACTATGATGATTATCCGTGTAAAATATGTATATTTTGTAACGACAGAGAAAATTTGTAGCAGATTTCTCATATCAGTAGAATGAATTATGAGTAAAATTGAAATTATCCTAGGTACAGAATTACTTTAGGTGTGCTACAAATTGATACTTTTAAGCAAAATTCGGTAATAGTTAAGAACAGCTACTTCTCATCTCCCGTGCACGAGGATACATCTTACTGTTGCACTACGTAAACACCCTAAGTACAAGGGCAAGAACTCAGTCTATTACCTACTTTTTAACATCCTAGATAGTCAATGAATAATTCCTGAAAGTATGGCGTTTCTCGTCCTTCCCTAAATGGGAAGTACGGCTCCTTAACTATAACCCAAAATTCAAATTATCCTTTGGTACAGGATTACTTAAAGTCTGCTACGAAATTGATAATTTTACTTTCAATTTTTTACTGGAAATAGAGGAGAAATTAAGTATCTGAGTGCTACCAGAGAGTACTTATTAAAATTATGTTTTAGCTAATCATCCGCAGATGGCGGCCCCTCATTAGACCCACATGAACCTGCTTTCGAAGTTGTATTACTATTTATTTGTTGTTTTCATATACCTAACCTAAAATTACTCTCATTTCCGTCGTTCGCTCTTAACTTTGGCTTAAGTTTAGAAGTGTCTCTCCAGTTGCAAACTTACAAAAAAGCAGTTAAAATATTTAAAAAAAACTAAGCTAGGTTAGGTTACCCAGTGAGACTAGTTAAACTAGAACAGTGACTGGAACAGGTTCTCGTAGAAGCTTCAATTATCACTTAAATTCAGTAATCTGTGGTTCTCATAAAAATTTAATAGTTTCTCTTCATTATTCTTATATAATTATTAGTAATTTAAGGTTTGGAATTTCTTGAAATCATAGTGTTTATCCTTTTCCACGTCAGGTAAATCAAATTGTTGTTTTTATTTTCTTTGATATTTGAACATGAGATCAGTCAGTTTTGCAATATATTAACGTTGTTGTCGGACACTGTCATCACTGCTATACCCTGGCCGTTGAACGATGATTTCTAACAGCTTTGCATAAGGCCACGGCGAGCGAGCAGAAGACAGCAGGTCAACCAGCCTTAGGCTCAGAACCTGTCGCGTCTCCATGGTAACCACCGCACATTGCCAAACTTTCACTCACCCCCTCTCACCCTCCACGAGGAAGCAGACGATCCTCCCCTTGCGCGAGAAGCACATGGCAGCACCGCACTCCTCAGTCGTCCTCTCGAGCTGAGCTGTCAGGAATCATAGTACGCCGGCCAGGGTATAGTAGGTATTTCGGACAGCTCACTGGAACGCGTCGGACACTTTCTGGACACCTTTCGGATACTTCAATCAAGGATCAGAACTAACATGACTCCCTATTATCGCTTCCATGTTTGACAATACATTTTTATGTGCTTTCAAGTGCAGACTGTGTATTAAATATTATGGCCTTTTACTCATGCTATTACGGCATTTGCTCGTATATGGACAGACTCAGGGCTAAAGGTAACAAGTCATTTTTATTCATTTTTCAGGAGAGTCAAAAAACTAATTGAGGTATAGTAAAAACACCTAAGGAAATATTTTTAAAATCTCAAATTTTTACAGTATGTTTCGTTCTAAATACTTTGAAGTTACGAATTGAAATTTTACCAACATTATTAACGATATTATGGTATGTTATGTGTCTTATTTCTTTGGGTTCAGTTATATGTTGATATGGAAAAAAGGAACAAGTCATCATCATAGTCAATTATAATTACCTTATTTCTAATAGAACACTATAGAACTGGCGTGTTAAACTACATAAATGCTTACATTGATACATACTTTGACTAACTAAGTGTACAAATTAACCAGAATATTGTTAGAACGTTTTCAGCAATATCACATTGTTCCCATAGATTGTCACGTATTTAAAAATAATAAAAAAGAACTGGAATACACATAGTTGACAATACTGTTCAACTTTTTAAAATCTTATATTGTAAGATTTCATCTCTTCGCATCACCACTAACGGTTGTTAAACGTTAAAAAGACAAGAAGGAATTTTAACACACGTGGCTGGGATGAGTTAGCAATAAAAACTTGAAAATCTCGGATATTCGTCGAGGTTTTCAACTTTTTTTCCTCACCCGTCCAACTGCATGTGTTCCAATTCCGTTTTGTCTTTTTAATGCTTAACAGCCGATGTTGGTGATGCGATGGGATGAAGTCTTAAATATAAGATAAAAAAGTTTGTCTACTATTATTTTATTGGAATACAATTTCTAATCTTATATACCTTTTGCAATATAAAAGCAGTGAAGTTATTGATAAATTTACTTTTAATCTAATGAAAACATACTTTCTCACTTTGCAATCCTTACAAAGTGCTATAAATATTAGTCATGTTTCGACTTAGAAATGTCTATATTGTTAAGTATGCCAGCGTGCACACCGACGAAGAGTACATTTTCAAAGAAACTCCTTCCGTTTATATTAGAATTAGAAGTAATATAATGACATTGTGAAGAGCTAACCACAAACTTTCCCCCCATCAACTGCATTTATTCATTATCTTCAGAAGCAAGCAGTGGATCTTGTACATTGGTTGCAGTAGGTAAACCTATGTAGAAGTCATGAAATATTGGTGGAATATAAGGCAAAAGAGATAACAAGTCTCTCTTTTTCTCTACTGAAATTGGCAATAATGCACTGTAGCACACTCGAGGTTCCAAAGTGAGATTCTTTATGCGTCGTCGAGAAAGGTCCATAACACGGAATTTATCATCATTGAGCAACGTTTTATTACGAAAATAACGGAGCCACGTCACAGACTGCCATACAAACTTTGCTCCCTCTTCGTTTGTTTTTTCGTCTGCAGCTCAGTTTTTGCTACTGTGGAGAAATCAAGAAATCCATCTTGGGTCATTTCAATTATTTCAAAAGGATTTTTCTTGAAAGTAACTCTTATTAACTGTGTCCAGTCATGAGGATGAAAAGATGGGCATTTGGTATCGTTTTCTAAGTTATTCGATCTTCCCATGGTCACACTCCATCCTGCTATGCCCTGGGACCACAAACATGTGATCCAAAATGTTTATGTGAGTTGTTTTGCTCATAAGTGATACACACATTGCCACAAATGGAGTGTTTTTATTTTGTTCAGAGCAAGAGTCACTGTAAAGCACTACGTGGTCAATGTCCTTTGCTAAAGCTGAAATAGCTTTTTATAGACACAAAGAAATCTCATTTGCTCCTCTTTTACCTACAGTTTCATACCCATACATAACATGAGGTTTTCTCATTCTTTAGATTACGGACAGTTAAGTTATACGTCCAGAGTTGTCTTTCGTAGAACGCAATTGATGTTTGTATGCAGAATGTGGGAAGACATTGTTAAAGATAAAAAAAAAAAACAAGCACTGTCATATTATTCCCTTCTTTTGCTAGCATTTTATCTGTGATTTTAGTCTCATAAACTAATTCTGCTTCTTTATGATGTTTTTCCTGTTGCTTTAATATTTCTTCCTTATCTTCACTCAAATCATATGTAAGCTTAATTTTAAATGCATCTCAAGAATGGCTAGTGTCCTTTTTGGAGTATTTAATGGCAATATTTATATTATGAAAGATATTTGCAAAATAATGAATAACCAACAGGATTTTGTGCCTGTTCTCTGTATTTCTTATACACCTGAGCTAATGTCATAAACGGTGGCAAGTACTTTTACTAGTTTCTTTTCGACAATAATGGCTTTCATATACTGGCAAAGAATTTAGGAAATCACAAATTTTTCTTAATCTGTATGAGTTTATTTTATTTGGAGGAGAATGTTTACCTCGCTTGTCAGGAATCACTGTACATCCTGGAGATTTTTGCTTTTGTTGGCAAATAAACCACAGAAATTTGCTTCTCTCATCAAACACTATCAAGAAAAACGACGTGCACACTCTTACATTATTTCCATTTACGGAGACATGATATTGATTAGTAACTATTCTGTTTTTTGCTTTTCTGGTGTGTCTCTTCTCTTTCTTGAAACATTCAGGGAACTAAAATCTATTAAAGCTGACAAAAAACATGCTCTACGGTCACGAGAACCCATAATCAAACGATTTCCTTTGCGTCTCTTCACTAATTTTCTGTTTCCATTTCATACATGTGGCTAACCTAATAAAAGATCTCTTCGTGACATATTTTCCACTTTCAGTTACGTAACACTGTCCTGTATTTCTGGATACCTTCCTATTCTTTCTTATTTCTCTACTCCTTCATTTAACACCTTTTCTTGTACTGCCACTGTTAAACTCATTTTCTTTTTGCAGTTTGCTTACTTCCTCAACATTTGGTTCGTAAATAGGATCCTTATCACTGTCGTCACTACTGAAGACATACAACACACTTTCCTTTTCTTCAGTTTCACTCTGCACTTCTGAAAAATTATTATTTTTAGGTACGATTGACATTGTTCCAATTCCATACTGGATGTACTAGGCTGATGGGAACCTTCACCATTGGTAGGCTTAGCTTAAATTTTGAATCCATAAAATTCAATTTTCTTACAATAGTTGAATTTACAGTAGAAACCGGCGTTCCAGTTTTACTTTCTTCATCATGTTGTTTTGATTTTACCATTTCTAAATCTTTCCTCCCTATTAAACACATTGTTGCTGCAGTGAATTTTAGTCCCGCCCGCACTCTGCCACAATCAAACTGAAATGAGAAACATGAAGGAATAAGTCAGTATCTGATCACAACATACAGTCAGTATTTTTAACACAAACAAGTCATTTTATTCCCTTTTGCACATCTCTTGTACTTGTTTTTGGTCTTTTTTTTTTTTTCATATTGCTTTTCATACAAAGGAGCGCCATTTAAAATACTAGAACTCTTTGCTAAAAACCGAAAATTGACCGTCCATATAAGATTCACATATTCAGATTTCTTGTATGTTTCTCATTCGATATTACAATTCATGTTTGTTCCGTAAATTTTACAAAACCATGCCCCAATAAACTCTTGTAGCACCTTTCTACCTTCCAACTATTAAGTGTTTGCAAACTATGCAGTGTTCGGGGAAAAAAGATCGTTACCTTTACATGTTTCCTATCAATACTATAAACAATCCTACTGCAGTCTATGTAAATACTTTTAGAGGATAGGTAGGGGGCGGAGCTCCCTATTAAATACATCCCTCGGATATCACAAAGTGCAAAACGCATACGAAAACACGTGTTTCCTCTACTAGATTGTCGCACAAGGAGATACTTACATTCATGAAATAGGAACTTCCCTTAGCAGAAGATGCAGTCTTACTGCTTTAGAAAATGTTTCTTAAGGGGTGAGTTTATGCTCCCTTGTGGCTATGTGGATAGCGTACGGACCTTTAGCACAGGTAACCTGGGTTCGATTCCCGGCTGGAGCTCATGTGCTTCGGATCCCACGTTAAGCTGTAGGTCCACATCTTATATATCCTCGCTTCTCATCGGGATGCTAAGCTCAAAATCAAATTATTAAGGGAAAAGTTGCACTAATGGGTACAGAAGGGCTGAGTTAAACACTGCAGTGCATAAAACACAAATTAATTTTAAAACCGAAACCAGTTTTTGCTAGCCTCGTTTGTGGCCTCTAAAAAGTGCGAACGCTTTCTAAGCTACTCAAGGCAGGGGCACCCGAATGTGAGTGAGGGGAAGAGGGAGAGCGTCAGCGACAGTGGATATACTTATAAACGAGGATAGTGGAAATACACTTTATATGGCATGAAACCAGAGTTTGTGTGTGGCACAGCTTTGCAACACTTCTGTGATCAGTTTGTAGGCTACCTTCATATAGCACTTCACTTGATCGTTTTTATTTTTTTATGGAGTACTATGTGGTAAAGAGCACATTTTCCATTTCGTATTTCTACCTTATTATACATGTGAGAGGTAAGATCACGATATGTTTGTTTACTTGTACAAATTTATTGTGAAATTAAGTAACATATTTCTTCCTTTACAAATTTATGCCCCCATAAAATGGTTTGGTTCAAATACAACTCCTCTCTTATTACTTTCCATTCTATATTTCTCTTTTTCCCTCTGTTACTGCAGCTTACACGTCCTAGGTTAGTTAATAAGACAGAGGGTTTGAATCACTGCCATATTATTCTCTATTGCCTGCTTACCCAATATCGTATCAATACGCGAACTCATATAGTCCAGAATTTAACTTCGTTCTTCTCCCTAATTAATCACCCTACATTTATGACCTTCTATTACCTTTTTTGTTATACTCATGCTGATATTTCATCCGATTCTGTTCATTTCTCCGTAAATTTTGTTTTTCGGGGTCACCATCTGCCATTATTTAGTTGGCGCCTGCCCACAAAGTATGCACAAATTTACATTGGAGGTGCAAACATCGGAATTGGAATATATGAGTAAGGTTCCGCATATGGCAGGTGAAAAATTCATCACCAGGTATTTAAAAAATATCTTAAGACATTCCGTACTTTAATTTTCCTGATGCATGCTTGAATAACTGCGTACAGATTGATAGTATGCGTGCGAACTTAATAAAGGTTATTCATGCATATGAAGAGTACGGGGAAATAACGATAAAAGTCCATTTTTAACGATTTTTATTTTATGGAGGCCAACGGTAGAGGTCAGCATGAGCTTTCTGGACTTATATTCATTTTCCACAGAAACGCTTTTAGTCCCATGTAAAACGAGTTTTTAAAAACCTTGAAAGAGGGAAGAAAGATGAATGTCACAGCATACGCTGAATAAACGATGGAAGTCCAATTTCCTGCTGAACAAGTCTTTGTATTGTTACACTTTCGCTCGAATGATAAGATTGTTTTGCAACGCTGTTAGCTGCCAGTAGAAACACGCCTTTACATAGAGCAGTCGTGTTGCTGAGAAGTGCATTAATAATAACACGGTTTTGGAGTTAACATGGATGATAACTCGTGCCCAGGTGCAAAAGAACGTGGGAAGAAAAGAAGAGGACATGGACGTGTGTCGGACGCTTCCAAAAAGTTACGCCAACAAACGCATGAAACAGGTGCAGAATGTAAGTGTAGAAGATTCAAGTGTTTTGAAAGTGTACACGGAAGTGACAGGGATAGCATCAGTCATTTCAATTCTTTGCCTGATCGAGATGCTCAACGGCTCCATTTAAGCGGTTTAATTGAAGTTAATCTAGTGAATAGGAGGCGCCCGCGAAAAAACAAAATGAGGCTCATCTTCGTGATAATGCGTACAAGTACAAAGTGAGGGTTAAAAGAAATGATGTGATGGAGGAAATACCGGTTTGCTACAAAGCATTTTTGGCCCTTCATGGCATATCAGCGAGAACTTTACAGACTATTCAAGAGCAGTTGAAGAAATGTGGTACGGTAGTCCCCGATAGACAAGAAAAGCCCAAAAATCGACCACATTCTTTACGCGAGGAAACCTTACAAAAAATTCATGAACACATTCCATCTCTTCGAGGTCGGAAAGCGCATTACTCATTGAAGAAATCATGCAGGATTTATCTGCCGGCAGAACTCAATGGTAAGAAGCTGCATCACATGTTTCTAGCAATGTACCCTAACAACCATGTTTCATTCGATAGTTGCATGCGTGTTTTCAATACTGAGTACAACATTTCGTTTTGATATCCCCGTTCAGATACATGTTGTGCATGTGATGCAATGAAGGCGCAAGAGAAACTATTGCAAGAAGAATTGGCATCCAAAGCGAACTCAGATGACGATAGCAGGAAGAAGGAAAAGGACCTGCATGACTTGCGTATTAAAAAAGAACTACATTTGCGGCGAGCAGAAACATTTTATTCCAGGAAACGTCAGTGTCGACAACGCTGCGCACAAACCACAAAAGAAGAAGCCATTGCTATGGATTTTCAGGCGAATTTGCAAGTCCCGAATATAGCTAGTAATTTTGTGTATTATAAACGACAACTAACAGTGCATTTATTCAATATTCATCTGCTGCCATCGGAAGAATCAGTCTTTTATGGGTAAGACGAGACAGTGGCTAAGAAAGGGGCAGATGAAGTCGTCTCAATGCTCCACCATTTCATATTTGAAGTGCCAACAGAAGATGTTGAAGGCTTGGACACATTTCTTTGCCTCTAATGGATTGTACAAAAGGAAGTTACCTGTTCCCTCCAGACCCCTGAAGGAAGTGAAAGTAGAGATTGAACAGCCACGCATTATGTCTATGCGCTTCGCAAGTTACAACAGTCCATGGGAAACATTGGTACTTACAGAGGCAATTAATAAGAAGCAGACATCATCTGGGTTGCAGGAGAAGAGTTCCTCTTACCAGGCAAAGTGTATTCCCATGACTTACCAATGTCTGCTTTGAAGTGAAAAGACCTGCAGGAAATCCCTAAACTTATTACCACAAAGCAGTCGGTGATGTTTTATTCAAATTTACCGCATCAGGAATGAACATACAGAGATGTATTCCCCAATTAGTAGTTATGTGCGTAAAGCATACTTCTGATTTGTTATCATTTTAAATCTTTTTGTGGTTTATCCGTTCCAGTGAGTAGAATTTTCATTTAAAGTTAGAGGAGAGAAATGTGACTTTCATCGTTTTTCACTCAATTTTCTGGACATTCATCTTTTTTTCCGCTTTGGTTTTTGCATTACAATGCTATTGTTGAATTTTCTCCATTGTTATCAAATATAACCTCTTGGAAAATTTCTGGTGCATTGTCAGATTGTTGACCTTATGCTTCATTCCATTTATTCTTGCTCATTGTGTCAAATGCATAAAATAAAGCGTTTCAAAGTTTAAAAAGCTAATATCTCCGAAGTGTGAAAATGTGACTTTCATCGTTATTCCCCCGTACTCTTCATATGTATTTTACTTAGTGTTTCAACGTCGATGACATTCAGAAAATAACTCTAGTGGCAGGAACTAATTGTCTGCTGTATACATTATTGTAAGTGTTCAGATTTACCAGTTCCTATACAACATGTAATGATTTCACATTAGTAACCGTACCCTTGTAAATAAAAAATACAGTTTCCCTACATTTCCAGAAATACAGCACCGGTGGAAATTAATATCTTGGACATTCCTCTTTCATATATATTCACTCATTTTAACCGTTGGGGTCCCGGGTTCGATCCCAGCCCCCGCCAAGTGAACTTTGTGGTGGACAAACACCGTGTGCGTGGGTTTTTTCGGGGTTCTCCCGTTTCTTCCCACTTTCTTCATTCCATCATTTCATTCATTACTCATCACCGTCTCATTTAGCCTAACCGGCATAACCGTGGGACGTAAAACTCAAAGATTTCATTTCATTTTCATTTTCATTTTAACCGTGAAATTGTCATAATTATGACAGATTATGAGTGATTTCATGTCAAATCAACAAGTCTCACAACTTCACCATCACCAGTTTCAGGAAAATTTACAAGTTTGGCTCTACCCACGAAGTGATTGAGAAAATTTAATCGAAACTTTTTTTTTTTTTGGTGTGTGTGTGTGTGTGTGGGGGGGGGGGGTAATGTAAGGTTCTGTTAATTATAAAACATCGTTATTCGCAGCCCCTATAAGAGTTGAAGTGCTATGTTTGGTTCTATCTTAAAGCTTTTGGAATGGACTTTCATGTGATATGTTACTTGGCAAGATTTTGTGTCATTAATAGTCAAGGTCACCAAAAAAAAGTTTCTCTGATCTTTAGTACAACTTGTATATCTATTATTATTATTATTTTTTTTTTATCAGGAAACCGTATATTTTTTGCTTACTAATGTCTAGTACACTTGGTGAACATTTCGTAGGGATTGGAAAGGTATCATTGTGAAATAAAATTATGAAGTTTTATCTTCTCAGCATTAAGTATTAATTCCGAAGGTATTTACAAAAGAATTACATAGTGTTCACTTCCATTTATAACTTTCGGTTAGCGTTGTCCACTTCTTGCTTTGAGAAGTTAACTCTTTCTGTTCGATTTATGCAGGGGTCTACTTTTGAAATAACATCATTAGATACATTGAAAATATTCTCGAAGTTTGGGTAGCGAAAGGAAGGTGGAGGTCGATGTGGATGTAGGAACTTCATCTTCAGTGTTAGATTTTCCTCATCTGAGTTTAGAAGACATCGTATCCAGCAATGTCCATCATATCTGCAAACCAAGAAACTAACAATTTCTGTGAATTGAAGATCTCACTCGAAAGTTGTACTTTCTACTCTTTGAGCTGTTAGGAAATGAAAACGTCCGCACTTGCGCCTTTTCTTGTCCAATGGAGCAAGAAATTGGAGCCTCTGAGTACCTGGTATAGTTTTTGCTGTCATTGTCAAGTTTCAAAGCCTCTTCTCCTTTTGCTGTTCAACTATACTATACTGAAAATGTATTGACTCAATGTGTCCATTTGCCTACTCTTACAACTGTCATGGACCCATAATCTGGTTATCATAGGTTATTTGAAAATTGGCTCTAGTTTACATGTCATTTTAACAGTCCTACCTACACCATCACATGCACTTTTGCGATGTGCCGTGGCAGAAAATGATCCCATTGTCTTATTCTTGGTAACAAAAATTGAAAAGATGGAGCGTGTTTATATACTGAGAGGCAGCGCTATCACTATAGTAATAGATTATGCATGATTTTGTAGTAAAATGAGACTGCGTGAAATCAATTAGGCATATCTGGAGAAGGTGCACTGCTGTTGTGTCATGTATGGGACAGTCAGAAATTATGTCAGGAGATGTATGCGTCAATAATTTTATTGTTGAATCTTCGAAGTAGATTGTGAAGGGGCGAACTTTTCCGTGTGCATAATTCCAGTGGAATCCCTGGACTGCATCCTGGATAATGAAAGAATAGTTGGCAGCGAAACCACAGATTACAATCTATGTACCATCTTTCAGAGATGGGTTCAGATAGGTAAGATAACCGGACTATTGACTAGCAAGGAATGAGTATTGAAGTTTCGAAAGTTTTTCAAAAAGTATGCTGATGAATTATTCAGTCCGTTTGACTAATATCTGGAAAGATGTCCTTTTTTATAATTTTTTTTTTCAATTTTTGAAGTGATGATTTCAATACAGCCGTGTTTTTCGGTAATTTTCTTTTGCATTTTACTTAAAAAGTAAGCTAAATAGGTGCTCCTATTAATGGAGTAATCTTGACAACTTTATATGAATTGCGTAAGCTCAGAAACTACGCAAGACAAAACAGCGTTTATTTCTAAATAATTATTTCCTTCAAAATATGATTAACAGTTTGTTTGTCTCACGGTCAGTAAAATTTTATTACAATAAAACAACATGTACAATTAAACTAAACTATGTTTTTAAACTTAACTTATATAGTTTAGTTGTAGAATGTACTATTACTTTAGTCATACTTTAGTTGCTAATCGAATTTTGCAATAAAAGAACTAGTTAAGTTGCAGTGATCAAATTTTAACCACTTGTTACTACGCAATAGCGATATTTTGCTAAAAATGAGACTTTTTCAGTTTGTCCCTTTTGAGACATTTCAGGTTGAAGATAGCCAATTTTCAAAAAATCACAGTGTTTGAACACCTATAACAAAGAAAGTGTGAAATTTGAGACTTAGGTATATTTTTTTTTTTTTTTTTTTTTTGCGGGGGGAGAATTGTATACCACGAAGCCAACAGTGTAAAAAATTAACGATATTATTTTTTTAAAAAATGTTTAATCTTAAAAATGACGATTTGTGGTTTGATTTGATTTGTGAGTTTAGCGTCCTGTTTAGCAGCGAGGCTATATGAGACATGGACTTGCAGTTTAACATGGGATCCAAATCACGTAAGTTCCCATGGGGATCGAATCCGGGTCTCCCACGCCAAAGGCACGTACGCTAATCGCTTAGCCATGTGGGAGCTCAGGTATTTGTGGCGTAGTTTAAATGTGCACTGGACATAAAACGTTGTACATTTAATTCTCTGTCGAATCGTTTTTATTTGTTAGAAGTTAAAAATGTCTCACTCGTAGATATTTCATCGTAGATTCACCTCTAGGAAAGGCCACCCCACTGTTAGAAGTAAAAAATGTTATTCCCTCAAGGCCGGAACACTAAATTTACTCAACATAGCAATTTCTACAACTTACAAATAGCCCTAACTTAGTTCTAATTTCTGCTTATAAATGAAAATCTTTATCAACCATTATCTTAGTGATCATAATGTGTATATACTCTCACTGGATTGCTTTTAGTAAGCTTATGGTTAATCTACCTTGGAACTAATCTCAATCTTTAATTATATCACACAGATTTGGCGTATCTATTTCTAGACATCATAACATCATCGGTTCTGATATTATACTAATATGCTGTGATAGTATAAAACACATCGGTATAAATACATTAAAGAACTAATGAGTAGGATATATATATGATTGGTCGTTTATAACTTGCAAATTACATGACTGATCTCAATACCTTTGAACAGTGTCTTCACTGAAATCTAAGGACGGTTATATGTTTCTCGTTATGACGCTATAACTTTATGGAACTGACCAGTGTCGTAAAAGTAGAACAATAAACCATTCGAGAGAAATGTTACATAAAATTTTACATGCAGCATTACATGTAGCTTTTGAACTGTTGAGGTGGCAGTTTCAGGATAGGATATGAAGAGGCTTTAAAAAGAAAAATGCATAGTCTTGAAATTTAGTATTTGGGGCTTTTCGATAGACAGTGAACATCTCATTTACACACGTTTTAGAAAAGTTCCAACCAAAGGAGTGGAAGGCAAATTCAGTGTGGTTGACGTAGGGATATATAGATAATCTTTTCTGAGTCGATAAACATTAATACCTTTTTACATACAGTAAAAATCTTTCTTTAAATTACATAGATCATTTTTTTTTTATTCACAGTATATTAATATCGAATTAACTTGCGCGAAGGTGAATTGTTGCACATAATAACAAGAAATTTGGGAAATAAGGCCTTCTGATGCATAGGATAAGAATGTTCCGTTTTCTTTTGCGAATTTCGTAGATTCCATCCTAAAGAGATGGGGAAAGAGGGGACTTAATGATTATTACATGTTTTTTCTAAACCCTCAGACATTTGAAGACACGAGATATGTGTAAGGGGCCTTTTGGTACAAATTACGTTAAATAAAATAATCAAATATGTTATAATATTTCCTTGTTTTTTGCGATCTGTTACTTGTACGTCTTAGAAACGATTGATAACATATTTTTGCAAATTGTTGTTATTGTTTTTGGTGCTACAATAATTAGACTATACTGACTTTTTTCTGTCATTATTTTCAGTTATATAAGATGTCTGTGGAAGGAGGTAAAGAAAACTTGGGAGACCAAGAAACAGCAGCACCAACTGAACAGTCCGAGACCAATGGAGAGGACAGTCAAATGATGGATATAGTTGATACGAATGGTACTGACAGTAAGTAACAGTCTTTCATTATTTTAATATACTACTGATACACATACGAAAATTAATTCAGCTATTTGATTTATTCATTATTGAAATGTATGAATACAGACTAATTAATGATCAGCAACTGAAGAAAGATATCCTCCAGCAACATTTCTCATTACTACAAGATTTCATGCATACATGGTTGGAATAATAGAATCTCAAAGCGAGAAAGGAGAATTAATTAGTTAGGAGGAAACAGTAAAAACAAAATTGCAAACATTAAAAAAAGAACACTATGAACCTTTCTCGAAATCATTAGAAAAGGAGGAGAAGAAGTAGGAAGAAAAAGAAAAATAGCTGTGAGGCTTCCAGGTAGATGGCACTATCTTGGGATTCAGGATCACATAATAGTGTAGCCCGGCTGAAGGTAGACAGTTTAGTGGCAAAAATGAAGATATCATTTTTAAGTTTCACGTTGCGCTGATATGCCCTCTAGGCTAAAGAAATTTAAGAAAACAGATAATTAATGAAAGTGAATTATTGAAACCGCCATCTTTCCATCGTCCCGAACAGATGCCTGGTGTAGGCGTTTTCTGTGTGCAACAATTTTCCTTTATGCCATTGTCTACCTTTCGAATGTCTTCGTCCATATTTCAAACATCATAAAGTCTCATGGAAATTTTATGGACAGAAGAAGAGGGTTGCAGACTAAAGATGAGGAAACAGAAACAGATATGAAACAAGTCTAAATTCATGGTGCATTGTACAGGCAACTTGAACATGATGGACCTCCGGTGCTTGGGGTCCTTGGTTCGATCCCAGCTCGCGCCGTGTGGACTTTGTGGTGGACAAACACCGTGTTCGTGGGTTTTCTCGGGGTTATCCCGTTTCCTCCCACTTTCTTCATTCCACCATTTCACTCATCTCTCATCATCACCGTCTCCTTTAGCCTAACCGACATAACCGTGGGACGTAAAACTTAAAGATTTCATTTCATTTCATTTCATTTGAATACGATGACAAATATACGACGATAGTTGTTACACGTTAAGCACTTCAGTGAATTTTGTGATTCTTCCCATCAGACTGTTAATAATTTTGTAAAAAAAAAAAAATAATAATAATAATAATAAAATAAAAAAATAAAAAAAAAATATAAGCGAAATATAGAAAATGAAGAATGCAATATTACTGGACCGTTAGCAGAAATCTCTTTCTCGAAGCTACATTGATCTATTGCTATGGAAAAGACTTATCAAGATTAAACCGACGGCTTCCTAAGGAAGTAAAAACTCACACATGTAGGTCCCCGGAATTTACGCGGTCCCTACAGAAGTGATACTACAGGTCCCATGGGACTTACGCGCGTATAACGTATTAAAAGGAATTAAATGTACAACACCCGGAACACTTTAGTGATCCTTACTGGTATTTTATTTACCTCAGATACATACTCATGCTCTTAGTTTGCTTTGATTAGAAGGTAAGCAATAATAAGGACAATTTACATTAGTTCAGTCAGTCCAAATATTCATGGAGTATGCAGCTGGATATAATTAACTACAGTTGAATTGCAAGAAGCGTATATACATTACTCGCTTCAGCAACTTATTCTAATTAGGAAGATAAGCATTACTTTCAAATTCTTATCCTTTAATCACAATTCGAAGAAAGGCTTGTTTATACATCATTTCACATATCTAACAACACAGATTTAGTTATTCATGCTTTAAATATTTCTTACGATGATGCCTTTTTAAACTGATCATTCAGAACCGAGTTAAAGAATATTTACGCTACTCCCAGAACTATTGAGGTTAGCTTTTGCCTTACGGTAAACATTAAGTGCATCACAATAAACATGTAAGTGGGTTTATGACACTTAAATTAAACCACAGGATAGAATCGGAGAACTGAAGTAAGCACATAATATTGTATTCTTCTCACCACAAACTAATTAAGTGCTGCTTTTACTTGATATTGAAATCACATTTTAAATAATAAGAGTGAGGCAAGGAAATAGCATTCAGTTTGGCATATAGATTCCTAGAGGAACTATATGGTATTTACATACACATTTCTATGTATAATACAGAGGTTGTTCAGCTTACGTTTGGCCGATTTCGTTCCTTCCTCCTCCCGGGCAGAATGGACTCACCCGACCTGGCTCGTGGCGTCCTGCAGTATTGTGCAGTGGCTTCCTGGGAACGGAGTTCTTTTTCCGCCCGTATGACAGTAACGCACAAAACAGGACCATTGTTGTGAGTGTTGTGTTAAATTTGTTTCCAAGTGTGTGGGTTTCCGCTCTGTGACCAAAATGACGCCCACTTTAGTGTTTCTGTCATTAGAAAACAGTGCAAGAAGAATGGTTGCAACATCAGTTTAAGTGGAATAAAAAATGTTATTAAAAAGTACAAGGGCAACGAAGCTCCACAATTTGGATCACCAATGAAGTTGCCTAGGAAGCGGGAATGCACCAAGGTCACCTCCACCATGCAGAGGAAACTTCGCAAAATGGCAATACAAGAAAATCCGCCAACAAAGGTGTATGGCTGTACGTTACACCATCAACTCAAGCTGGAAAAAGTCATGAAAACTCGCGGCCATCTTCTCACGGATGCCCACCAAAAGGAACGAAAGTGTAACGCCCGGAAGCTGTACGAACGACATCTGGCAAAACAAAGGTGGATGTACGTCGTAACACTTGATGTAACATGGATTTACCTTTCCGACTGCGGTAAACCGAGAGCCATCATGTACCGAGAGAAAGGCGCCAAGAACTTCAGAAGGTGGGTTCGTGTCTGTAAAGAATCTTTCCCAAAAGGGTTCATGATCTTTCCTGGCTACTGTTACCGAGGTAAACAGAAAATTCGTAGGGTGGCGAAGAACTGTAAAATGAATACGCAGTATTTTCAGGAGCAGATCATGCGGCCGATCTACGAGCATGAGATTCCAACAATGTACGGAAATGACGCCAATCTGGTGCGCATTCACATGGACAAGGCCTCATCACATACCTCACGATCGTTCCTCGCATTCTACAGGGAGATGGAGGAGGCAAGTGGTATACAGGTGATACCTTTCAATGAGGTACCTGTTAAATCTCCAGATGCAAGTCCTATGGACTCTTGTGGATTTGGGCTTTGGGAAAACGGCGTGTGACAATTGTGGAAGGACTTTGGAAAACTGTGCAAAGGGAATGGGACAAAATTCCCCTCCCATTTCTTCAGAGAAGCCTATTACAGTGGAAATTACGTTATCGGGCTATTGTTAGGAACCAAGGGAAACACATCGAGCACTTACGAACCTGGCGCCGTGGATTCTTCTAAATTTTTAGGTAAGTCGAAATTGGCCAAATATAGACTGAACAACCTCTGTATATCCACAAACACAAATTATTACTTCTGTGTAGATACTTTGCTGATTTATTTACTTTTAAATACCATTTTACGTTAGAAGGTTATTTTTACAGCTATATTAAGTTATTATTTTTTTCTGGTTTTCAAAATTTTTCTTGGTAACAACTAGCAATGAGTGCATTGTGACAATAACAGTAGTCATAGATTACAAATGTGTAGGAGTATATAAAATTTCAGATGAATTCCGATATACTGATCAGCCAAGTAACGTTTAATATATAATATAATATTAAAATCCGCTTGTAAATTTAAAGTAAGTTAATGTGACATTTGGCGTTTGTAGTCGCTTAAAAATACCATTTATGTGAAAAAAATATTTCAGTTCATCAACGTTGCGGGCTTTGCAAGCTTTAAGAGAGGAAAGAAAGAAAGCCACTACACTGTTTAAGGAGGTCACTACAGTGTTTTCGTAAAGCTATTAATCTTCCTGTGAAATATATATCCAACTATTTTCTGACCCACATTATATAGTGTGTTGGTACACTGACCTGCTGAAAGTTACACTAGTTACAAAAAGACATTACTTCCGCTTGCCTCATTATTTGTATTGATAGTGTCACAAATAGCTCGTGCGTATTCATGTATTGGGTAGTTCATAATCCCATAGGGTTTCAGACAGCGACAGAGGAGCAGCGTTGACAAGAAAAGAAACTTTCGTCAACAGAAACAATGGGTGGCCAAGGTATTTTGAATCAGACTGTACATAAGAATCAAGATTAGTATAAACATTTTAGAAGACCGCCTAGTTTATATATACAGGGTGGAAGGTAACAACAGAAAAACTTTGGGAGGTGATTCCTTATATGAAATGAAAGAAAAAGCTGGTTTTGAAACATGGGTCGGAAAACGTCTCCTGTCAGAGTTATGAACCGCTGAATATTCAAAAAAAATCACGTTTCAAAACCGCTGACTTAGAAACTATAGGGCCTATCCCAAGCGCTTTAAGGAATTATACAGGAACTAGTATGCGTTCTGTCTAAATATCCATGTTTCAGAATTCACCGGTACCAGCGAAACGAACGCACCATTAGTACTTAAAGGAGTTTCCCTATATCTTAACTTCCTTTTTATAGTTCGTTTAGCCAATAACGGAGGATGGTAAAACATGGATATTTAGATAGAGTGTATACTAGTTCCTGTGTAATTCCTTAAAGCGCTTGGGATAGGTCCTATAGTTTATAAGCCAGGGCGTTTTGAAACGTGATTTTTCGAATTTTCGGCGGTTCATAACTCTGAAAGGAGACGTTTTTCGACCTGAGTTTGTTAGAGCTTTTTTCTTTCATTTCATATAAGGAATCACCTTCCAAAGTTTTCTCAAAACGAACAGGTCAATCTCACGAGACTGTAAATCGTTGCGTATGGAAATCGTGTACCAGGAGTCACTGGAAGCAACTTATCGTTCAAGGAGAGAATTGCAAATGTCTCAGACAAATCCGGCTGTCGTAACAAAAGCCATACTGCAATCATATTGGATGCAGATGGCAAAAGCACTCACTTAATAAGATAAAAATCTTCGTTATTAACTCTTGATTTTAGAGATGGAGTTTATCATCTCTTACTAGTACCGAGGGTATATGAGACAACCTATTCTTGAAAGTGGGTTCCAAATTACTATCTGGGTTTGTATCCATGGCACGTGCCCCCTCCCTCACTCGGGGATTAAACCTGGGACCACACATATAAAAATCACGAGCGTTGTTTTCACTTCTTCATAAAATCAAGAAAAGTTGGAAACTAATAGGTTTAGCGCTAAAATGATGGGTGTCAGTAACAATTCAACGTTTCAAATTTCTGGTAAAGTCAACGTCTGTATTTAGAACATGGAAAATCTTCGTACAGTGGTGAAACACGTTCATTTGGTTAATGTGATTTATGCAGTTTCCTCCTGTAGACTTTTAGGAGTCGTTTTGTTTTTACAGCCGTTACATGGGTAAGAAACTGGTACAGATTTGTTCGGCGTTTGGATAGTACTTCTTTTTCTGAAATATATTTTGGTTGCTGAGCCAGTGATTCCTGGAAATCTAGAGGGAACTTTGAATTGCCCTGTACAGTTCGTATTTTGTTGATATTGTATTTGAATTGGTTGAAAAACATGTAGATTGTTTATTTAATATAGAGTGTATAGCTTTTTATTGTGCTCCCTTGTTTTTTGCTTTCGTGTTTAGTATATTCATTTTTTTTTTTTTTTTTCAGATGCTGTAACAAATGGTTCAGGCGTAGAGATTTCACCCTCATTAACCACAAACAGTGAAAGAAACACGGGTGACACAAATGAAACACTTACAGATAATGAAATACGACAAAAGGAAAAGTCTCCTTCTGAATCAAATAAAGAAAATTCCGGAAAAGAAGACAAGTTTATTCCACCTCCTGAGGATCTCAGTTGTAGTAGCACAAAGTTCAGTGTTAACAGTGAAAGGGATAGTAATAGTGATACCGATAATGAAAGCGAAGAGGACTCTAAGAAAGGAAATAAAAACTATGGTGATAAGTCCTTGCCTCCAATAATTAAAGCCGACTTCTGCAGCTTAGCTACACTTGAAGAATGGGAACTAATGGGTGTATCGTTTGATAGTGAATTTTTGGAGGAAGAGATAGTGCAATTAAATGAAGTGAAATTTGGGAATAACCGTGATGACTTCGACGAATTGCTACATAACCAAAGAGATTGTGAAGATTATTTGGATCAGTTGCCAGAAGTTAAAGTATTTGTTGATAATTTAATGAAATATGTGCGCAATCAGCATACAAGAGCGCAACACTTGTACACTCTTTTAAGAAGCAGAAAGTGTGTTTGTAAAGTAAGTGTCATTACATACATTAAGTTTTAGTTAAGATTGTGATGGTCGTGGGTGAAGTGAATGCGTAAGTGATACATTATTGTGAAAGGAATAGGATTCAGTAGAGGAAAAAAAGTAAATTTAATCCTGTAGGAGATCAATTTAGGTTTGGTAAATGTGAAGAAGTTTCGAAATACGTTTTGATTACCTTCAAATTCTAGAATTGAAAAGTTAAGTAGTAAAACTTTTTTTTTTTTGTTGATATTTTAAATTATAAAATACCATAAAATTAAACATAAAAGAAGCAGCAGTTACAAACTTTGTTAGGTAATTCTTTTTTCGGTTCTGGATTCACATATTTCGTGAACACGAAGGATTCTATATTTATATTATCTGTAAGTACGGTGGAATTAGGAACAGAACGTGCCATTAAGCAACAACAAATCGAGATATACAATGATATACAAAGAGTAAAAAATATACGATTGGACCGCGTTCTCCAGATAAATAGCATAATAAAATGTTAAAAGAGTGATAAAGTATTCGACTGTTCACGTAATGGATTGGTAAACGTAACAGTTAACCCATCACAATGGTAAGTTGAAGACTCAGGTTCAATTCGTGGTTCGGACGTGCATTTTTTTCTCTTAGTCTATTTGCTTCTGTACGTAAGTATAAAAACAAATAGAAAATCCCTTCTTTTGAGAAGCGACGCGGTACGGCTAGAATAGGGGTGGGAACCTGCAATCTTCAATGGGTCTTCTGTGTCTGTTGTGGTAAAAACATTGAATTATATGGAATTTGAAATATACGAGAAATATAATTTTGAAGTTACATATATCAAATAACATTGTTCTAAAATGCAGTAAGTCTGGCAATAATGGAATCTGGATAAAAGTTGGGACAGTACAGTTAAGAAACTCATTTAAAAATTTAATTTATTTAAAGTAATTCACAGAAATAATCATGAGTGAAATAATCACTGCTTTGAAGTTTCGTGAAAATGATTTTACTTGGTCGTGGTGCAGTGAGAAGTTATTTAGGAACAATTGTGTGAGAATTTATGGCAACTCCAGTATCATTGAACTTGCATGAAACAGTATTTATATTTTTAACTATTTTCTATAAACGTTATTGTTCGCGTGCAAAGAACGGGCACGTGATACAAGGATTGGAACATATTATCCAAAATAATAAAACAGAGCGTTCCGCAATATATGCACCAAATGTAGTTATATAAAGTTATACTAATCATACACTTAGAGATGTTACAGCCGTCAATGCTAAAAATGTAGTAGTATTCGTTATAACGAGATTTTACAGAGCTTCCTTGGACTAGATTGCCTATGTGAAGAACTTCAATGTAGAAGTCAAAAGTAGGGAAATTTGAATTATGAATTCAGTTTACATCTGTTCAGGTCTATGTATAAGGTCAGTTTGAGCCTTGTTGGGCAAGCTATGTATGCGAAAAGGGAAAACTAAACAATTGAAAGACACTGTTCTTTAATCTATGGTTAAATGTGTTTCATATCTATTTCAAAATTATTTTTTCCAAGAACATAAAACGAAATGTTCTATGCTATACATAATGTAGTGGTTAACGTGTATATATACTTCGTATAATTATGGAGTTATTTGTCAAGTTGCCTTCTTTCAGTTAGTGGATTAGGTTTTCTAATAGTGACTAATCTTCGATGTGTTTGATCGTAATATTGTCATGAATGTGGTATAGAGGAAAAGGTCATTCTATGTCAATCCAACCAATGTATTTAAAAAGAAAAAATGTCACCCATCATCTTAGCAGATTTTGTGAACATGTTTATTTACTCAAACTGTAAACACCACTAAAATATTTCAAGTATAATTTGCGCTGTTCCTGTGTAGCAGTCATTACAAAATATATAAATGTCATGCCACAATAAGTTTTCAGCAACTCATAAATGAAACTCAGTGTAGAATTTGAAATATTATACTCAGAAACATGGGTTATATGTCAAAATAAGCGTTGATTATTACAGATTTTGGGCTATTACTGTGAGATATTATGTTATAATTTTTAGTTTATTTTAATAGTCATTCTAGCTGAAATATCCGTTCTTCGCACAGGGAGAACAGGTTAACGAATGTATTTAAACTCCCTTTCCACGTAGGATATGCATTTCAATAACGGTAGTAATTTCAGAAATTCATGAGATACTCTATTCTGGACAAAATATTGGAATCCTCTTTACTTCCCTCATTAAACGTACAGTTGATTCCCGATTTACCGGGGATGTCTTAACTGGTTGTCTCAATAATAATAATAATAATAATAAATAAATAAATAAATAAAAAGATATACATCTATCGCAAAAATCATCAGCAGGCGCGCTAGAGAAAAAGAGAACAGACATGGAATTTGATTCGGGTTGACAACTTTTCAGGTATTTCCCCTTTGCCAAACTTTTTTTTTTTTTTTAACTACCTGGCTGCAGTTCAAATTCCTATAGTTTCTGAAAAATACAGTACAGGTAAATTGTTATGTAGCATTTTTCTATTCATTGTATAGTGGTTATTTATCTCTTTTTCTGCCTTTGGACTAACCGTGATTTTGATTTTACCATGAATATCTCCCCTCTGTTACCCAACAAATTGGGAGTCAACTGTATTTCAAAAAAATATTTTCTTATTTATGGCTTTCCTAACAAAAGGAATTTTCTGTCCAAATCTTATGTTTCTAGATATATATTAATATCGCTTGGGCATCAATGGGTAAGCCACTTTCACGCTTTCATATAGTAGAGAGTGTCCCTTTTCCTCTCTCAGGAGCGGAATTTTCGAAAAGGCTGAAACACTTGTCCCATTACTTTTGTTTAAGAATTCATTTAACAAATTCCACATCTCTAAGAAACTCTCTCATGACTGTATGACTAGCGTAAGCACCTGTGGCGCGGGAAACCCGGACTCGATTCCCGATTGGAGCGGATGTGGTTCGAATCCCACGTTAAGCTGGTGGTCCACGTCTTGTATAGCTTCACTGCTGAAAGGGATGCTGAACTCAAATAAATAAACAAACAAATAAGAAAAAAGAATCACATCTCCAAATTAAGTGAATCGTTACATTTGGCACTTAGTGAATAAACAAAGAGAAATATCAATGTTATAGAAATTGCCTCCTTTTTCCCTTAGGAGCAGTATTTTCAAAAATGCTGAAACACGTATTCTCTTATTTCATATTAAGAGTTTATATACCGATTTTCACTCTCCAATTTAAGCGAATTCTCACATTGAACACTTTCAATATAGAAAGAGAAATGTGGGTATTACGGAAATGACCTAAAACGCTGAAACACATTTTCCATTATTTTTTATGTAGAAGTTTATATACCAAATTTCACATGTCCATCTTAGGAAAATTCCCAGAGCTCCTTCGTGGCTAAGCGGTTAGCGTACGCGTCTTTCGCGTGGGAGACCCAAATTCGATTCCCGGCGAGAGCTTACGTTAATCAGTAGTTCCCGTCTCATGTAGCCTCGATGCTGAAAGGGTTCGATTTCCGGCGGGAGCTCATGTGGTTCGGATTCCAGTTAATCAGTAGGTCTCGTCTCATATAGCCTCGCTGCTGAAAGGGTAGTTAAACTTAACTCAACTATATATTAAGCAAATTCCTATATTTGGCACTTTGTGAATAAGGACATTTCAATGTTATAGAAATTGTCCCCTTTCTTCCCTTAGGCGGAATATTCAAAAACGCTGAACCATGTGCTCTTATTTTTAAGAGCTTGTTTACCGAATTTCACATCTGCAACTTGAGCGAATCTCTACATTCGGCTCTTTGTGAATAAACAAAAAGAAATTTGAGTATTTTAAGAAATGGTCCTGTTTTCCCCCTTAGGAGTGGAATTTTTCAAAAACGCTGAAATGTATAACCTTGTTAATGAGCAGTTTTTTTTTTTTTTTTTTTTAAGTATTTCCAAAAAGAACCTTCCTTATCCCTCGATTTTGTGATAAAATAAGTATTCTGTAAAATTTCCACGTTTCTATCTACAGTAGTATGACTTGGGGCATAGTGAGTCACTCATTTCTACTCTTTTTAGATAATAGTATAGATATAGATACCCTAAATTTTAATCACTAATAATTTCCCCACTATAAGGAATTGGTCCATCTTAAAATTTGTTTATATTTGCACATTAAGTACCTAACGTTATAAGAAATAAGTACAAGAAATATTATTTTGGAGAAAGGACAGATGGTGAAAAAAAAAAAAATCAATTCTACATTGGGTATTTGCATTTTCTAGTAATACATATGCTAAGTTTTAATCCTTCAGTGCATTTAAAATTCAGTTACAAGACAAACTAGCAAATGATCCACGTGTTACTGCAGGCATTTTTTTTGTTCCTCCTATCCTACCACATCATATGAAATTCGTCTGAACTCGGAAGTCTTGCACAAAATTCGAACACCTCATATGGGAGTCTTAACGAACCACCAAAACACCTTTTTCTTCCATTACATGTACAGCATAGAAAAATGCTGAAAAAACTTGTTTAACTACTTTAAATCAAAAGTACAAATATCAAATTTCATGTTGAGATATGGACATCTTATTGTAATAATTGTAACCTTATCACCTTTACAAAGTATGAAGTGTGCAATATTAGATTCTTTTTCTTTTCACTATGGAGGGAGTTATACAAATGAGATTTTACGAATGCTATTATACTCTTTCAAACCTGAATTTTTAATTTTCAAAAGTCTGTACACCCTTTTATTTCTAAACCTCAGAGAAAATGTGAAATCTGTTAACAGAAGATGATAATAGAGAGGGATGGTGGTGGTGCACAACTTATAGGGTACATAGAGACTATGGCTACCATTTTAAGCACAAGTTCGAAATTTCAAATGGAAAGGGGAACCTGTTACATATTAAGTTACACCGGTATGAGCTTAGAATCCAAAAGTGAAATTGTCTCTTTCATATGTTGTATTGCTGTACGTTATGAACATTGAAAGTCTCATTGTTACTTACAATCTCTTACTGTTGCAGATGATTTAAGACCCTTCTGACAAAAATAGAGATCACACATGGTTCCAAAGACATTTCAGAGAACTACAACAGACAACACCCAGACAGACATTCAGTATAACACAGCAAGGTCGCGTTCGTAATTGCCCAATTCCGAGAAACTAGCACTGTGGAAGATAGGGCACGTAATGGGCGACCAAAGACTACCATCAGTAAGAATACGCACGACGATTCTGGAATCATTTGTGAAGAATACCCAACGCAATACTCGTCATCTCTTACTGGGAAGTGTATTCGCTAGTCTTCCATTGTCCGAATATTGCATACTGATCACTAACATTCTTGTAAGCTGCACATGTAACATATACTAAATAAGAGTCTACGAGTAGAGTTCTGTACTTGGGCTACGAACCAACTCGAACTGAATACCTTGTTTACACGTAGCATACTATTCAGCAACGAGATCTATTTCTGTTTGAATTGGGAGGTCAATCCCCATCATTATCGGTACGTGTGTGTGACAGTAATCGGAAGTGGGTTGATTCGAATAAGGAACTTAGCCCCGCAGAGGTATTGGTATGGGTTGGTTAATAGAACACCCGCATCATTGGTCCATTTTTCAGTGACACTACCTTAACTTTGCAACAGTACGTGATGCTTCCCTAGCAACACGTGTTTCCTTCCTTTCTAAATCCAGAAGGCAACTTTCCTTCTTTAGCACACAGTGGCGTTGGTGTGCGGTAATGGCTCGATGCCAGGGAAGTGTCTCGCAGAATGGTCATTCAGATGATCAGACCTCACATTCTTTGATTTCTGTGTGGTGCCATCTAAAGCAGATGGTGTATGCTGAGAAACTCCGTGATATAAAGCACCTATAACAATGCATTAAGCACATGTGTGGACCACATTCGCGGTACATTCTTTTGCATGTGCAGTTGGAGTGAATACGGCGACTACGATTGTGGATAGACCTCTTAGAATATGTGCTGTAACGTGCCATTGTAGATGACTTTCAAAGTTTTTCATAACGTGCAAGCCATACAAAATGTGAAAGAAAGAATTACACATTTGGATTCCTAAATTCACGACGGTGTTATGGCACATACTCCTCTTCTCATTTGAAATTTCGAACTTGTACTCAAGTTGGCGGATTTCAAGGTGGTCATGGTCAGCATGCTCTCTACAAGTTGGGACCTCCTCCACTACCATTTCTCATTACCAGATTTCACACGAATTGCTTTGTATTTTCAAAATACGAGAGTTTTGAAAGATTTTTGAGGCATCCTGTAGTGTAAAAAGAGTCATTATTTTCGCAGATATATATCATTTCTCCAAAGGAATTCTTTCTCGAATAAAGATATTACTTTATTTAAAATCTATCTTATATATATATATATATATATATATATATATATATATATATATATATATATATATATATATATATATATATATATAAACAATTTTGATGATACAGCATATTTTTTGTACATTATGTATTCACTCATTTTTCAACTATTTGTTACAAGTATTCTAGCATTTATATTTTAATAATTAATTACCTAATTACACAAATAGCAGTTAATACATAATACTGAACATAATGAGCAAAAATCATGCCATAGCCATCTTACCCATTTTCTATGATTATGTTTGTTACGCGTTGTACCTATTAGTAATCACACTTATTGTAGATAACTGATAAACTTGAATGGGCTGCAACTTATCAACACTGGAGCCAAAATATCTAAAATTTTACTGTTCCCTTGCTAGTAAACAAAAAGCTTCTGCCAAAATTCCCTGAAGATTACTGTCAGTGTGGTGATGTGTAGTGATTGAAGTGACATGGAATGACCCAAAAGGGATATTCCGTCAAAAATTAGTATAAAAAACACCCGCAAGTGTAAGAAATTCAATGGGAAAATTAAATTACTTCCCAATCTAGACTAGAATATAAAATACAAGAGCTGAGGGTGGTAGTCTACCCTCCTGTTCTATATATTTATAATGTGCAACATTATTTCAAAATATCTTGAAGATCAGTCACCGCTTGATGAGGAGAATAATCTACATGAGTTTTCTCTGACGTAGGCTCCAAATAAATTTCCCGAAAAGTATTTGAGAGAATCGACATTATAGTGTACTAAAAACGCTACAGACGTACTTGATTATTTAATCATCTAAAATTATGCTCCTACTTGGTCCAAAATTAATGTTAGACCTACTTTATGTTTGAGGCGTCACATGTTAAACTTAAAGATGCTTAAAAACCACATATTTGTAGGATTCCTATCACCATGAACGGCACTATAACGCCAAGGAAGTCAAGTGTCTTTCTGACTTTGTCTATTACTATATTTCATTTCATAATAATTCATTGCATTTCATTTTAGTCAATCTTAGAAGAGAAGGCAAATTCAAAATTTGATAATTTAGTTATTTAATTAGGTTCCTAAATGAACTCTTTTCTTAATAATTGATTATAGTTATTGTTGTTAGAGCCAATATAAGTTGAAATACAACATAACAATGTTCTTCCGTTCGGGCGCAGCTATCATAAAATTAAAAAAACGTAATTCGTATGTCATGAAACAAAATTAGCTTCACAATAAATGAGAACAACCATTGAAGGAAAAGAAACACACAATCATTAATAGAAAATAAGAAAATTACTTTATTTAGATTGTTCAAATTGTTCTATCAGAGGAGTCAACATTATTTATGTTGATTTTAGATGACAGTTCTTGGGGAACTAAAGTAACCATTTGCTTTTCATAGGCCAATTGAGTTAACTGCCAATCAACATGAGAGTTTAAAGGTCGTCACTAGTTTCTACATTTGTAAGTTCACGACATTAAGTTTCAGTTGCTGACATAATTTTAATGTGCTCCCCGCCAGCAATCGTCAGTTAAAGTATAACTTCATGTCACATCAGTTAAATCGCCTTGAACTGCATACTCTTGCGTAGAGTTGCGAGGAGAATTCACTTCATTTCTTGTTTGTCCTCAGTTATAAAAATTACTACCATCTATCCGATTCATATTGTTACGAAATCTGTTAACTAGATTTGGCTGTTGTTTCTAAAACCTGATAACAAAGTCCACATAATGCTTTTATCTACTTTAGAATAAAATCTCCTGTTTCTAACTTGTGCGTCCCTATTTGCCAATATAAAGTCATTTACAAAATTAGCAATGAAAATAATCTTAAAATCTTCGTAATTACGTAAGTCACTTTTAATAGCTTTATATCTAACTGAGCAGGGTATGAATAAAACATGAGGCAAGATCTTAAGTAAATTAAACTTATCAGTACATATCAAATCACATTCTTCAAATTTTTGTATAAAAGTACTAGTCGGAATATCATCTACACGACCACTAAATTTTACCTGTATATTTAAAGATTAACATGACTAGATTTTATAGATCTTAATTTTCTAGATTTTACGTTAGTAGAATTACATATCGGTTTTTCCTCCTCGTTCTGACTCTCTGGATCCGAAGTGGTATCTACCCGTGCTGTATTCTCTGATGGACTTCCATCTTCATATCTGTGCCTGGAAACTGCTGGAGGTGATTCAGGAGTGACAACTTCTTTGGTTGGAAGGTCCACGTTGTTCTCACTACTGGTCATTAACTTGTTCTTAAGATCCAAAACTTCCTTTTGTAACTCTGAGATTTGGGTGGAATTAGCATCTATTCGTGCTTCCATTCCATCAAATTTATTTTTCAGACTCAATGATAATTACTGTAGGTTAGTGTTATGAGATTGCTTAAATCGTTCCAATTTATCATTTGGTGTTGTAATTTGGCATTTTGTTGTTCCAATTTAGAGTTTATTTGACTCTGCGACACCATCTGAGATTGCTCTAAACGTTCTAATTTATTTCCCATCTGATTCATTTTACAATCAAGTAGTTATAATCTGCTGCGTGAAGGGCTGCAGGTTCAAGTTAGGAATTTCAGAAGAATCTTCATCTGATATGCTTTCTTGCATAAGTTTTATCCTTTTTGCCTTGTAAATCTTTCGCTGATTTCTCAGTAGTATGCAATCCGTTATGGATAGTCCTTACTATTCTTCAGAGCTGTCACAAGTATTCCTGGGCGGAACCATCATAAAATATAAGATGATAATATGCCATAGTTCGTATATTTAACGTATTTAAAGATTTATCGTAGTATATACGAGGGATAGTCAAGAAAGACTTGGACTGATTTTTTTTCTAGGCAATTTATTATTACTCAGCAACAGGCACATGATCCTTTTCAAAGTAGTCCCCGCCCATTTGAATGCACTTTTTCATTCGAGTCTTCCAGTCCTCAAAGACGTGTCGCAGGCCATTCTTTGAGAGGTTCTTCAAAACCGCCTCCGATGCCTTCAGAGCCTCGGAATTATCGGAGAAGCGGCGTCCACGCAGTCTGGATTTTAGGGCAGGGAATAGAAAAAAGTCGCACGGTGTGGTAGGCGTCTCCACCATCCTCAAACCTTTGCAACAGCTCCCTGGAAGTCTCCACTCGAACGGCCTTCTGCTCTGGTGTCAGGAGTCGCGGAATCCATCGCGCACACACTCGGCTCATGTGGAGGTGGTCATGCAAAATTTTGAAGGCACTACCATGAGATATGCGTAGTGCGGCTGCCAGATCGTCGATACTGATGCGGTGATCTTCTCTAACAATGACTGCTGCCGTGTTAATGTTCACCTCAGTAACAGCTGACGCTGATACACCTGGTCCACCAGCTTTCGTGATTGTCATTCGGCCCTCTTTAAACTCTTTGAACCACCAGAACACGGTACTTCGTGGCAGAGCGTCATCTTTGTAGGCTGCTCTCAACATTCCTAGAGTTTCTGTTGCACTTTTCCCCAGGCGATAGCAGAACCGTATAGCTGCAAATTGTTCATCTCGTAATGACTCCATTTCTTCTACAGGCGACTTCTAGAGGCGGCGCAGAACATCACCTGCAATAAAAAGTCGTGGTTACCAAACATGCAATGATTCCTTAACAACATTTTATATATATGCACAGCAAGACCCACCCTACTTGTATGCCAAACTATGAAGCTCCAGCGTTAACAGAAATGCCGGGAAGAAAATCAGTCCAAGTCTTTCTTGACTTGCCCTCGTACTCATATAAAATATTGTTGTTATTTACTACAATGAATATTTAATGATTACACACTATTTTCGATCACTTAAATGCACTATATTTCAAAATACAGAGGTTGTTCAGTCTACATTTGGCCAATTTCGAAAAATTTAGAAGAATCCATGGCGCCAGGTTCGTAAGTGCTCGATGTGTTTCCCTTGGTTCCTAACAATAGCCCGATAACGTAATTTCCACTGTAATAGACTTCTCTGAAGAACTGGGAGAGGAATCTTGTCCCATTCCCGTTGCACAACTTTCCAAAGTCCTTCCACAATTGTCACACGCCGTTTTCCCAAAGCCCACTTCAGCAATCCAAATCTACAATAGTCCATAGGACTTGCATCTGGAGATTTAACAGGTACCTCATTGAAAGGTATCACCTGTATACCACTTGCCTCCTCCATCTCCCTGTAGAATGCGAGGGACGATCGTGAGGTATGTGATGAGGTCTTGTCCATGTGAATGCGCACTAGATTGGTGTCATTTCGGTACATTGTTGGAATCTCATGCTTGTAGATCGGCCGCATGGTCTGCTCCTGAAAATACTGCGAATTTATTTTGCAGTTCTTCGCCACCCTACGAATCTTCAGTTTACCTCGTGAACAGTAGCCAGTAACGACCATGAACCCTTTTGGGAAGGATTCTTTACAGACACGGACCCACCTTCTGAAGTCCTTGACGTTACGACGTACATCCACCTTCGTTTTGCCAGATGCCGTTCGTACAGCTTCCGGGCGTTACACTTTCGTCCCTTTTGGTGGGCATCCGTGAGAAGATGACCGCGAGCTTCCATGACTTTTTCCAGCTTAAGTTGATGGTGTGACGTCTGGCTCACAGTCCCCAGACACGTCAAGACGATTAGCCATACATCTTTATGTTAGCGGATTTTCTTGCATTGCCATTTTGCGAAGTTTCCTCTGCATGGTGGAGATGGCCTTGGTGCATTCCCACTTTCTAGGCAACTTCGTTGGTGATCCAAATGTTGGAGCTTCGTTGCCCTTGTACTTTTTAATAACATTTTTTATTCCACTTAAACTGATGTTGCAACCATTCTTCTTGCACTGTTTTCTAATGACAGAAACACGAAAGTGGGCGTCATAAAGAGCCGCAGCATAGCCTTCCCAAAACCGGCTTAGTTTTGAGCGGCATTTTGGTCACAGAGCGGAAACCCACACACTTGGAAACAAATTTAACACAGCACTCACAACAATGGTCCTATTTTGCGCGTTATTGTCGTCCGCGCGGAAAAACAACTCCGTTCCCAGGAAGACACTGCACAACACTGCAGGACGCCACGAGCCAGGTCGGGTGAGTCCATTCTGCCTGGGAGGGAGAAGGAACCAAATCGGTCAAACGTAGACTGAACAACCTCTGTAATTATTGTTTGCTTCACAGCAATTCAATGCACTTCTAGATTATATGGCGTCCTGTTGAATTATATTATGTTAATTAATTTTGAACAAATCCCTGGTAACGAAAACTGTTACCATAACAACCGGATTACTGTGAACGACGAATCAACGAACATTTACATCTAGTGACAGAAAAATAAATTATATACAAATCAAGATTATTCTTTAGTTTTTTAAATAACATTTCTTCTTCTAATTTTTAGCTATTACCAGCTAAACTATCATTTTTTGCCCTGAATATTAAATAAGATCAAAGACGTAAATGCATGTTATCATTGTAAGCTTAGCTCAGCTCAAACTCAAAATGTAAATAGTGCGTTACCTCATGTTCTAACTTAAATATTGGAAAAGAAGCGCGCTCAACTCACGCTCATCATCAGGGAAATTACAAATATAACTGTGTGATGATTTAATAACTAAAAATATTTAAAATCAGATTGAGAACGATCCGGTACACAAATGGAGATTTTTAGGATAAAATATATTACTTTACAAGGAAAGAATATGTTTTAGGGTTCTTCGTTATACAAGCAGAAAATCTGCTATTTATAGCAATAAGATAGAAATAACATGGATGATATAATTACTATATGTTGTTCCATAAGAGAAGCACTTCATACATCATATGTTCTACACATAATATACACTTAACTTCGAATAGAACCCTCTCTCCTGCGCATTCAGCGCTTTTACATGATGCCACTCGTTTGCTTTCGCTTCCTCAGTCCTTGCGTCTCCCTGTATGTTACGAAACAAATGTCCTGAGGGTAAGTTTTCTTCGAAATCTTCCGAAAACGTTTATTATAATTTTGTGGATATTTCGTAAATAAAGGTGTTAGTAATAACCTCAGCATGACTTGATTTAATTTGACATAGGGGGGCGCGGTGGCTCAGTGGTAGAGCGGGGTCGCGGGTTCGATCCCAGCCCCCGCCAAGTGAACTTTGTGGTGGACAAACACCGTGCTCGTGGGTTTTCTCGGGGTTCTCCCGTTTCCTCCCACTTTCTTCATTCCACCATTTCACTCATCTCTCATAATCACCGTCTCCTTTAGCCTAACCGGCATAACCGTGGGACGTAAAACTCCAAGATTTCATTTCATTTTTTTAATTTGACATAAATGGAAGCAAGAAAGTTTAGTACGGTGGTCCTTACCCTTTGTTTCTTTCTAGATATATATTTTAATAAACTTTTAGTGTCAATATATATTCTCTACATATGATTATCCTCTACAAACACTATAATTATCCTACTCTCTACGGAGTGCTGAAACCTTCAAATTAACTCAGTATACTCTACAAACACTTATTCTGTGTTTTAAAATTAGTTTGAATTGATAGTATGTTCTTAAAATGCATTTCCTCCAGTGTATTACTCACTTTTCTGAAGTGTGATATGCTTTGTTTTACAAACTATTATTTATTTATGCAGGTAAAAGAAGAAATATTTGCTCCTGAACCACCAATTGACGCTACGACACAAACCCAGGAATCCGACGTTCGAGCTGCGTGGGTAAAATGGTGTCTGTACCTTTCATCTCAAGGAAAAACTTCACTTTTACAACAAAGTCATGCACCAGCACCTACACCACAAGGGCCAATACCTCAACTTCCGGTGCATGGAGTATATAATACAGCTGTTCCGCCATCAGCGTTACCAGTTAATCAACCACGTATTCAAGTTGTTAATCGGTTAACTGGAGTTCCTGTTGGTGTTCGCACTCCACAAATCGTCACACCAATTCAGCAGCCAGTACAACTACGTGTTCCAGTTGTTAATCAGTCAACGGGAGTTCCTATTGGTGTTCGCGCTCCACAAGTCGTCACACCTATTCATCAAGTACAGCCACGTGTTCCAGTTGTTAATCAGTCAACTGGAGTTCCTGTTGGTGTTCGGGCACCGCAAGCCATCACACCTATTCAACAACCAGTGGCATCTGCGACACCTGTAACTCCTGTAATGCCATCCACACAAAACAACAATACGGGGCCGGATCTGTCGCAGTTTGCATATGAAGAAACTTCAGGAATGTATTACGATTACAAATCAGGATACTACTATGATCCAGTACGTATTTATTTGTTTTCAGTAGTAATATGAGTATGAGTAGTAGTATGTGTATGAATACCTATAAATGAATGTTCTTGAATTTGTTATTAAGGTCAAAATCTAATTAAATCTTTGTAGTATTGTTTACCATCGTAATCTATATATATAAAAGAGAACGCACAAAATCCTTTGTCCGCTCATCACGCTAATACGGCTGAACCGATTTCTTTCATTTTTGGGGGGTTGTTAGGATTTGGACCCTAGATGGTTTTTATCATATCACTTTAATTTTCAATTACCAGTGTCTTGAGATAATTGACCAATCAGGTGTAAATACGTACAAAAAATCCTTTGTCCGCTCATCACGCTAATACGGCTGAACCGATTTCTTTCATTTTTGGGGGGTTGTTAGGATGTGGACCCTAGATGGTTTTTATCATATCACTTTAATTTTCAATTACCAGTGTCTTGAGATAATTGACCATTCAGGTGTCCATACGTAGAAATCCTTTGTTATTAGTTCATCATAGGTATAAAAATAAACGTATTTATATGCAACCCGCATGACCCTGTGACTCGGCGGGTTAACATAACTAACAGGCGCTATAAATCACTTGAAAGCGAAAAAGTAAAAATTATCTAAGTAACAAAGTTTATTGCGTTCCGGGGTGACCGCAGCGAAGCGGGGTGAACGCTGCTAGTGCACAAATAAAATCAAGCTTTGATAACAGATTTTTTCCCGCATAATTGTAAAATGTTTTGATGTGTATAACTTTTCTAATAGCTTGTATTAGGGTGAGTCATAAGCTCGTTTGTTTTTGAATCGTTCCGATCGTATAGTGTTGTTTCTGCTACGGGAAGCATCAAGTGTAGCCGTAAGTTGCATGACGAGCGCATGTCAGTTACTATTATATAGACAGCACCACAACACCTGTTTCCGCATTACATCAAACTGAGTTGGTCACACATGGAGCTCGACCAAGTGAGTATTCGTATACTGCTAAGGTGTAAAAAGCTACAAAAGCTACATAGAAAATCTTTGCTCTGGAAAGAGAGGGAATTGCTAATATTCGGAGAGCCCAATACTGATTTACGTGATTCCAGTTAGGCGTAACGCGTGTTAAAAAAAAAACTTTGAGCCCGGAGATCAGTTGCCATGAACAGAAATTTCCGGGATTGAACAGGAGCAGAGTGTTAACGATCGGTACACGCACGAGTACAACACAACAGAATTGGTACAGTGCAATTAACAACACAAAAGTTATTATCCTAAAGCACGATGTATCATCTTTATCAACTGAGGTTTGTAGACAATCTCAGAGTTGACACCACAAGCCGAGAGACGAACCACTCTTTATTAACAATTGCTACAGAATTCTCTTGACAAGTTTTGATGTTTGGATGATTAGAGGTGATTAAAAAAATGGGGTTTTCTATGATATTCTGTCGGTGGCCATCAGTGGTTACGACCAGGGCAAGAATATTGCTGACAGTCCAAAAAGCAAGATTTGAAAGAAAGCCCATGTTGTGTATACGCTTGAATATTGATGGCCCAGTTAGTTCCAGGAACTCGTTGCAGACGGCAGTGCTATGGATAGGAACTTTACGCTGAATTACAGCGGTCCGTGATGTTATACGATAGACATCTCGACTTTGATCGACAGGAGGAAGGCTGTACTTCAGGTTGATAACGCCCTGTCATGGGTAGTTACCCCTTCACGCTTTTTACGTAGTAGCAATGTTTCATTGTATGACACTTTGGGTAATAATACAAGTGTCAAGGGAATAATATCTACAAATATTCCAAAGAAGAAAATAATTGTCTGATAATTTTCAGTTTAATAGAGAAATGCACTTTTCGAAATTCAATGTAATTTTACGTGTAGTAAAAATATTAAGTGTTGGGAAAAAATCAGTTGTATATGTTTCTCGAATACTATATTTAATTGTATGGTTTTGTCTTTATCTTTCATCAATAGAGAGAGTCATGAAAATCCTTCATATTTACAGGGGCAAATGACTTAATAAGATAACTTTCAAAAGTATATTCGACATTATTGCCTTCAATATATATATATATAAGTAACAAACAGTATTTCACTGCATTAATAGAGAAAGTGTGTAAATTATTAATAATTAAATTATATTTTGATGTATTGAGAACCAGTTTTTTTTTTTAATGATTCGAATGGTAATTTCTTGTTGCTTTTAGTACAGATTGTCAAACATACTAGTTCTCTCGAGGGATGAAAAAATGTTTCGCAAATATTCTTTGCTGTGATTTTGTTCAAATATAACTTTTTCTCTCTATTTTCTGTCTGATTTGAAACTTCAGCACTAAGACAATATAACGTCAAGTAATTGTGGAGATATTGTTTTCAGATAGCTGAAAAATAATCTCTCCATATACGGTGAAAGAAAAAATTCTGAATGGCATTTCTATTTTTTTTCCCACTTTCAATATATGAAAATGAATTCGACGTTGTCAATCTTATCATCACAGGACAACGGGTGAGTCATTTGAATTTTTGGACAAATTTAACACTTGGGACAACGTGGGACTTCATTATATCACTTTCATTGACGTTCGTACTTTAAGGAGAAAAGGTATTTACATTGTCTGCAAAGACTAAAGTCATAAACAGCGGCGCAAATCTGTCTTCAACATTGAGGGGGACGGGTAAGACCGTTCCCCCCATATATATATATATTACAAACCAGTTTGTAAACAACACATTCTGAAATTTCAATACATGCATATTTATAATTGGCACCTTAAGACGGGGTTACTTTGCATTGTAGGGGTAAATTGCACAAAACACCAAAGGAGTTGCATAGTCTTCTGTCGGTAAAATCATGAACTGTAAAGAGAAATATTCAACTGCCACCGTAAGATAGAACATCTAACTGTATTTTGCGTATAATGTTGACAGTTAACATCAGTTTAATCACCCGGAGGATTTGTTGTAGAGGTTTGGAAAGCAGTTATAAAGACCGATAAATTTTGAAAGATACCACCTACAAGAATTTTCGTCAAAGTTAAGTCAGTTTCGTAGAATACTACTGGACTTTGAAGCAATAGTTGAAATTGAAATGTGAAACGTTTTAAAACTGGGAAAAAATAAAACTGGGAAAAGGCTGTTTTAGCATCTAATCGGGGCTACTTGTCACCGGGTAGATAGGAAATTATTAATACTAATACCTCCTGCCTTCTGATTTTAGGCAAATTTCCTATTTAAGTAGATGCCGGAATGGATTTCTTCTTGGAAAATAAATTACGAACAGTGGCGGACCCAGAAAAATAGTTTGATAGGGGCTTCATTCAGAAAGACTTTTTTGTTTTGGTTTTTAGAAATCACTAAACTTTTAGGAAGAGGGGGGACCTTGAAGCTTATACGAATAGGAATGACTAACATTAGATGTTTAAACAGAAATCCTGTAATTTGGGTGGGCCTCAGCCTTAAAGCCCCAAACCCAGTAAATTTTCCACTGACTACGGTTGAGATGATATTCTTGGACATAAAGAGCAACCAAGGCAAATCAGTTCCCGGGATTTTTTTTTTCTGTTCCTGAGTTCGCATTTTTGTGGAACATGTGATAAACTATCAGAATGTAGTTCCTGTGCCGTTAGTAGAAAATACAAAGACCTAATTTTCTTTACAAATATCGGTAATTCATACTAAGTACCGATATCGATACCATCATTCTAATATAAATATTTGTAGACTAAGTACCAGGGTGGATTGATTTAAATCAGTCTGATTTAAATCAAGATTTAAATCACTTGATTTTTTAAATAAAAATCGTTGATTTAAATCGAATTCCTAAATAAATTAATTTAAAATGAAGATAAGTAAAATCCCGTTTCTGTTCTGTTATTTCGATTATGGAAGTTAATAATCATAATACAATGAGACTCAAATGTACAGTATAGTATGAAAACAAGTGTCATGCAGAGGATGATTAGGGAAAATCCCGTTTTGAACTGGTAACGGAGCAATCCTTCCTTCTTCTTTTCGTAACATTGGGTTTGGGTTTTAAAATCGTTAACTATTCCAACGGGGAAATCACCATTGACATTTAAGACGAAAATTCTTTTTTGTGCGTGTCTGTTTGTTTGTCCTCAGATAATAGGGCGTATTTAGAGGGGTCCTATCCCCTCTCCAATTTTTTTGTTAATTTTATAACTTTAGGCGAAATTTATGTATTTCATGCCGCAAGCTGGTTCTGAGTTTTTAAAAATAAGCCCCTGCCAAATATCAGTAACTTTTGTGAAAAAAAAGTGTCTTTTTGATAAATGTTGCTGTACTTTTTCCTTAATGCTTGACGTTTTAAATTATATCACCTATTTTTAGGTGATATGGTAGAATCTTAATTATTCGATTAAAAAAGTACCAATAAGGCATTTTACTTCGTTTTCTGTAAGGCTGGAGGCATTTTAGAACACGTTACATATGCTTTCACGCAGGGTTGGCTGGTTTAAACCATGCAAAAAACGAAAAATGTTTGTAAAAGTGTAAGTTTTCGTAAAATCTTCAACACACACATTAGTGGGTTATCGCATGTCACTCCCGCATATTATTCCTATTATATTCAAATTTAAATTCCCCATTCATTACTCAAAGAAATTAGCCCTATACTACAAAAGCAACTTTTTGTAAGGTTATGAATGTTTCTTTTGTGATTTTTTTAATAGTTTGTTATTATTGTTATGCAATTGCAATCAAAGGAAAATTCTAAATATTGTATCGTTTTAGTAATGTTTACTATTGATAATATACATCAAAATATCGTACTTTGGGGAAGGGGGTCATACAAATCCCCCGAGAGGCATTTACTGAAATCAGAAATATCTTTGGTATCTATTTATGTATAAATGGGTCAGAGCCAAAGTCGACTCAAATAATTCTTATTTTTATTCACTTTTCTTACTGATATGAAAATTACGTCGTTGTATTTCTTTAACTTGGACTAATCAAAGTCGTAGTGAACTAATTTGGACTAAATTAGTTCTGTACTCTGCAGTATTTTGAAACTGTCCATATGTAATTCTGTATAATGGTTTCAATTGTGCAACTGTTTATCTTTTTGTCCTTCTGAAATGACTCTTGACAATTAGACAATTATATTAAAAGTATGTAAAAATCAGTACAACGTATCAGGAGTCCTTCGTGAGTGAGTCGGCAGACGTATTGCATTTGTGGCCAATTAGTCCAGTTTTCAAGTTCAAATGGAGGACAATTTGTTTCGGATGTAAGAGACGAGAAACGGTTTGGACTCCGCTTTAAGCTTATGTGATCCGTTCCAGCACAACCCGGTTGTTGCATAATAACACCAAAGTGAAACAAACTTATTTTTGTTCATATGTGATATAAATGCATAGAGTAAATTATTTAATTAAAAAAAAAAACTGGTTTAAACCAAAAAACCAGGTTTAAACAAAAAAAAAAAATGATTTTTTTTTCAATAAAAACCATGGTTTTTGCCTACCCTGCAACGCCTTTCTGCGTTGAGGCATAGTGTGTGATGTGATAAATTTAAAAAGATATTTTTGTTATGGGTATTATTATTATTATTATTATTTGGCGGGTTACATTTTGCATTCAGAAGACTGAAATTTTGCACACTCGTTCAGTGCACCCCTTAATAATTTTCAGATGTTTTCAGATCTCTACGTGGAAACAGCGGGGTCCAGAGGGGCAAAAATGTTTAAAAAAGGATATTTTTAACAAAAAATAGCTTTTTTCGTGATTTTCCCGTCTCAGATGAAGACATATGAATTGTACCGTTTGAAAGGCTGTTCTATTCTGAAGAAAATGATGTACATACTATGCTCCTAGGATAAATAGGGATGTCTCAGGAAACTGTTACCTGAGATCCTGTTTTATACGGGAATCTGGGGTATTTGGGGAATATTATTTTTCACGGGCTTACTTTTGCACCTACAAGATTGAAATTTTGCACATTTACTCAGTGCACCCCTCAGTATTTTTCAGATTTGTTTCAGATCTCTGTCTTAAAACAGGGGAAGGGGTCCACAGAGGTAAAATTTTTTTAAAAAAAGACATTTTTTAACAGAAAATTCCTTTTTTCGTGATTTATCCGCCCCAGATACATGATGGAGACATTTGAAGGGTACTGTTTGAAAATTTGTTTTATTCTGAAGAGAATAATGTACAAATCATGATCTATATATATAAAAGAGAACGTACAAATCCTTTGTTAGCTCATCACGCTAATACGGCTGAACCAATTTCTTTCATTTTTGGGGGGTTATTAAGATTTGGACCCTAGATGGTTTTTATCATATCACTTTAATTTTCAATTACCAGTGTCTTGAGATAATTGACCATTCAAGTGTCCATAACGTAGAAATCCTTTGTTAGCTCATCATAGCTAAATCTAACCGTACTTATATGCAACCCACATGACCGTGTCACTCGGCGGGTTAACATAAATGACAGGCGATATAATGTTAACATTTACTGCAATCTTCTATGGTTTTTATCATATCACTTGAAAGCGAAAAAGTAAAAATTATCTAAGTAACAAAGTTTATTGCGTTCCGGGGTGACCCCAGCGAAGCGGGGTGAACGCTGCTAGTCTTAGAATAAATAGGGATGTCTGAGGAAATTTTTATATTAAATCCGGGTCATCTGGGGCATTGTGGAAATGTTCTTAGCTCATTGTTAAATAGTTTCCTCACTCTTACTACTCAAAAGAGAAGCTTGAAATTTTGTACACACATTTAGTACACCCCTTAGCATTTCCCAGTTGATTTTGAGATCCGTGCTGTAACACAGAGGTATCCAGAGGGGACCAAATTAAAAAAAAAAAGTTTAAAAAAATGCCGATTACTCTCAAAATTTCCCGCTTCAGGGACATGATAAGGAAATGTGAATGTTACCGTTTCAAAAGCTGTTCTATTCTAAAGAGAGTGATGTATGTACCATGATCCCAGAATAAACAGGGATGTTGATGTAGCTGCTTGACTGAAAGTCTATAATTTACCTTTAAAAAGAGCCATAATTTAAAAGGGTTAAGAAACATTGTTTGGGATTGATATAGGTTAACGATTGGGGATAATTCAAAATTCAACCCCAATACTTTCACTTAAATGGCATAATTAGCATTTAATACTAATTCCTAACGCTTTATCTTCAATTCGCGACTTGTATTATACCAGGAGAAAGATTTGATTTAAATCAAAAAAATCGATTTAAATCAAAAAAATCAACAAAAATGATTTTTATTTAAAATATCATGATTTTTTTCCACCCTGCTAAGTACGGTTTTGTGTAGGAAGTGAAATGTACAAACACTGGAGGGAAAATATTGCACAGAAACATTATGTTCGTATGTTGAACTTACTTTTTTTGTATGTTGTGCAAAGTATCCTCACCTATGGGTTAACTTTGCACCAAAGTTCTTATTTCAATAACCATGGTCATACTAAATGTTTACTAACGCATGCTATTATATACAGTGTTCTAAATCATTACTTTTGTAAGTTACATGCGATTTCTTTAAAATCCCTTACATCTGATTCAAAGTAACCGTCTTACGGTATGTTTTTACTTAGGCATCCACAATGTTCCACATTAAAACTTTAGGACATTTGTTTTATAATAACATAAATAATGACTTTCCCAAAACTATAAAGAAAGAAAATCAATTATGTATGACGCAACAATACTCTTATTTGTGCAAAATGATGAGGCTCAATAGCATTATAGGAATTAAATAGTTGAAAATAGACTAATAATAATTAATGACAAATTTAATGTAATGAAGTTTCAAACCTTTACATCATTAAGGTGAAACGGACAAGCCAAGAGAAATCAATTTCATCTCACTTTCTTTTGTGGCAGTCGGACACAAAATCCCCCCAAAACACTTTTCAAATCGGATTATGGGGGGGGGAGTCCCCCCAGTTCCAAGATTGGAGAGGACTTGTCCCCCTCATCTCCCCGGGATTTGCGCCAGTGGTCATAAACGTATTCTTGTTGTGCGTAGAACGGAAGCAAAGGCTGAAACATGGCGCGATAAGCACAAACTAATTTGAGTTAGATTTCGAGCTAGAGCAATCAAGCAGAGTGCACGAGAGAATAAAGAATTTCACTTTTTGAAAGAAATTATACTTCTACATGATAAATGGCTTTTCTATGGCAGTATATTAGGTAAATGTTTAAATTCTAAGATTAAATGTCTGCATGACATATCTGATTATTTCTAAATAAGATATTCAATGTAAATAAAGAAACTGATTCACGAAAATAAATGTACTGAAAAGCAGCGTCTTAGAACAAATAATAATTTCTAGAGGCCATCTATTGTCGTGCTATGAACCCATGGAACTAAACGCAAAAGCGGAATGAAAATGTGCAAAAACTAATCATCATTGGCTAATGTTACTATTACTGTATGTTCCTTTGAAACATTGGATATAAAAAGCACGAACATGGTGTATGAGAATACATTTCCCATATAAAAACGAATTTTCTTATTCCTTCATTTGTTTTACCGAATTGCTAGTTTAAAAGGCAATTCATTTTTTCTGTTTTAATTACATTGAGCTGTTTTAAATAATACAGAGCGTTCAAAAAGTCTCTATACACCTGAATCGTGACAAGTCAAAGTCGCATTCAAAGTCACATGAAATAAAATTTTATGCGAAGGTTCGCCTTGCATGAAGTTCCTTTCTTAGATTCCAGCCGGCAAAGTGATGTTGAAGTGATTGTTGCATCTAGTTAGCGGTCTCTGAAACAAACAGACAGTCAAAGATAAATTTGCAGCTAGGTTTCCGGATACACCTGTTCCGAATCATCACACTGTAAGGGCACTGATCGATAAATTCAGAGACATTGGAACGGTAATGGACTATGATCGAAGTGGTAGACCGTCAGTGCTCGATGAAGAAAAAATGCAACACATATCGGATGCAATGCAACGTAGCCTCCATAAACCACTTCGAGAACTTGCCCAGGAAGAAGCAATAAGTGTTGGTACGGCACAAAAGGCGGTTCGTAAGAACCTGCATCTTATCCCGTATAAGGTGAGACAAGTCTGACGATGTTTTGATTTTTTTTTTTTTTTTACTGATGAGGCCTGGTTCCATTTATCAGGTTACGTCAATGCCCAGAACTCACGTTTGTAGTGTGCAGAAAACCCACATGTCATACATGAAGTTTCTCTGCATGACCAGGAGGTAGGGGTGTGGATTGCAATATCCAGAAGAAGAGTAGTCGGCCCCATATTTTTCAGACAAACAATAGATTCAACTCGTTATTGTGAAATTATTCACCTGTTCATGGGAGAACTAACGGAAGACGAAATTCGTAATGCTTGGATACAACAAGATGGCGCTACAGCACATACAGCTCGCCAATCCATGATATTGCTGCAAGAGGTTTTTGGAGATCGAATAATTTCAAAGGGATTGTGGTCACCTCGGTCTCCTGACTTGTCTCCTCCGGATTTTTACTTCTGGGGTTATGCAAAGAATTGTGTTTATAAAGGGAACCCCCACACGCTACAAGAACTCGAAACAGCTATTCGAGATTTTGCTCATAGCATTCCACATGAACAACTTGTGAGAGTATTTGAGAACAAGAAGAAACGTGTGCAAACATGTTTGGAGGCTCATGGGGTCATTTCCAACATTTGCTGTGAAAATGTGTGTGTATATGCTACGCCCTGTACATAGTGCTTTTATGCCATAAAATATAATAAATTTTGTGTAAAATAATTTTCTCGTTGCTTTGAATATGTGACAGTTCAGGTGTATAGAGACTTTTTCAACGCTCTGTATAATCACAGAATTATTTGGCATTATATTGCGGTTGTGCTAAATTTCCGTATCAGTTAGAAAACACAAAGGAAAAGTTAATCCCTATTAAACAATGAGTCACATTATAAGAGGAAATTCTCTTGGACTGCCCTTTATACATTTTCGCTTATACTGTAATCGATCGATGAACATTTATTAAGGTAATATGTACTCGTATATTACTTAAAGGTTCCTTTTGGTAGTAAAACTTTTGCTTTTGTTGTAATTGCAGGAGCTCGGTTTATATTACGATGGAGATAGTGGTACGTATTATGCTTATGATTACGAAACACAGACGTATAAAGTTCATAATGTTGAAGCGGACACTGATGATGAAAGCAATGATTCTTCAGATGATGAGAAGGAAAAGAAAGAGGAAGAAGAAAAGGAAGAGGAAGAAGGCACGGAAGAGCAGGAAGGAAAGGAAGAGGGACACAAAGAAAAAGAAGAGCAAGTGGAGGCAGAGGAAGATGATGAAGCTAAGGTAATTATGAGTTTTTATCAATAATTTTAATCAAGTTTTCATTGCAAACAGTAATGATTGCGTGATTCTTTTTATATAGTAAAAGGTGTGATTTGATTATTAATGCTATTGGGGAGACCATGGGAGCTTAATGATAGAGTAATTGTCTCTTGCGCATAATAAATCTTAGCGCGCATCATGGATAGTTTATTAAAGACAAACGCACCGCTATTCGACCGATGTAATTTATCCATTATCATATCATTTAGCCATTGATAACAGAGTATAACCATGAAAGTTTTTATTAGTATTCACTTACGGATTTTAGCTTTCCTTTTCACAGCTATCCTCTTTACATATAAATGCCAAAATTTCAAGTTTTGGTTTTTGTTTTTTCTTAAAAAAAGGAAAAGTAACTACAGGAATATTTTCTTGACCAGACCCTACGTTGATATTGAAAAATGGAGGCATGTTTACGTATTCGTTACAAGGTTGATATGTTTAAAACAAAATGTTTAAAGCAAGTGTTTAAAACATATTTTAAACGAGGGCTGTTGTTTTATTCAGTTTGTTTTAAACGTTCTAAACAAATTGTTTTAAACGTGTTTTTTTTTTTTTTCGATGGTGGTTGGACATGTTTAAAACAACTAAAATATCAGATTGAAGAAGCTAATTTAATTTTCTAACAAACAACCCATCCTCCGCAGGATTTGTGCATGAAGTAAATTACAAGCAGAGTTATATTCTTATTATAACAGCAATTACTGAACGAAATTCTGTACATCAATGTGCGTATAACTAAACCAACAGAAATTCAAGTGAAGTATTTAAACATTTCTTAATTTCCAAGAATAACTTAGGTTAAACACACTATACACTATTATAAGATCCAAATTCATAAATTCAAAACTTGAATATTTTTTGGTCAGTATCATTTCCATAATAATGAACAGTTCTCACATCATAAACTAGAAGAAATACTCTGACAAATACAATACAACTCATGGAAAAGAGCAGTGACTAGCCTACAAGGAGCAAATGACATTTTTTAACTAAACAGTTTTCAAGATACATCTCTATCTGCAACATGGATAGCTAACAATGATTAGTGTCTACGGCATAACAACACAATTAACCTTTAGACGCCCGCCACATTCGTGAAATTCCCGCCATATTTGTAGAAACGAACAGACATAAAACCATTAAAAAATATGAAAATATTGACTTCGCGGGGCCCTGGCAACTCTTGTAGTCACTTGCGCTGACAAAATGATGCTAATGTGTGGGCCACATACTTGTGACAATAATATAAGAAATGGTAGCCATTGCTGCCATTGCGTAATGAATTCGTTTCATGTAGAAAGTATTCAAAAAATGCGCAGAAAAACATTAATTGAATTAGACATTCTCTCCCCTCTCCCACGAAAGTACCACGTTCATATGCAAATCATTTTTGCTGCACACATCATGTATACGAACAAGAATTATGCTTCTAGACACTTCAGTAAAATATATCTTGCCTTATATGGAACCGTTCTGAAACTAAATGTAAATTAGCCAAATTTGACCCCTCTTCCTCTATAAACAACAAGTACACATACAGGTTACTATTCTGTAGTGGACTACTTCATTGCTTCACATACCAATTTTTATGGATGTACCACAAAGGAACAATAGTTCAATATATAATTCAATATATATAATTCAATATATATATTCAAGAAACAATATATATACTGGGACAATGGTTTTGTAAAATGCACTAAAACGATTAATTTGAGGGGAGAAGGTAGAACAGAGTCAAGAAATTGGACTAAGACTACAACCATAAGGCGCTCTTCTTAAGGATGACGGCTGAAGTTTGATATATTTAATAGATAGATTGGTAGATAGATAGATATAGATATAGATAGATAGATATTGATATTAATATAAGAGACTTATATTTATGAAAAGGAAAAATTTTAAATTGTGATAGGTCAAGAGTAAAATTAGTTATTTTATATGATACCATTTAATAAGTATCTAATAACGATATTAATTCCACTGCAAAACTTTATACACTGTTTCAGGTAGACGTGGATAAGAGAGTTGATCAGCTGATAGCAGATATTCATCGTTTGGTCCTAAATCATCATGAAAATACAACGGTTAGTTTAGGTAAAAGAACTTGTCTATTACTTTCAAAGAAATTAATTTGTGTTTTATTTCTGTTTCTAGGAGGAAAAACGGTTGAAGTTGGACTTTGCGAATGAAAGAGAAAAAGGGGACGAAGTTAGGATGGAAGGTGACAACAACGAGGAAAAAATTGCTGAAACTGAGAACAATACTGAAATGGAAGTAAACGCTGAAGGTGAGAGTAATGAAGCAGAAATGAATGCTGAAACTGAGAATAATGAAGTGGAGATGAATACTGAAAATGAGGAGATTAACGGAATGGAGACGAACACAGTAACTGAGGAGAATGAAGTGCAAATGGATGAGACAAACATGGCAGTAAATGCCACTGAAGTAACCACGACAAATAACGAAGTTACGGAAGATGTAGATGGCATTCCATATGATGATATAGATGGCGTTCCATTTGATGATATAGATGGAGTACCGTATGCAGAAGAAGATAGTAATACAAATTACATATATTACGAACAGCCGTTGTTAACTACTCCACAGTATGGAAGTGAGGCTTACAGCGTAGCTAGTGAACTGCAAGATGCGGGTACGTGTTTAGAGCAATATGTGAAGGTGACAATTGAATTTTATCATAATTAAAAAATGAATCAATATAAAGTTCAAATTGACTTGTTTGCAGATATTTTCTCTATAGTACTGGATAATTTAATGTAGATGATTTAATACTAGAATTACGTATCGTATTTACGATTCTAGTAAAAAACAAGTGATCGGTCGAAGATCAAGCTGATATCCCGAACTTACTCTACCAGTACGTTAACTATTACGCTATCCAGTCGTCGAGGCCTGCTACACATCAATACTAAACCAATTTATAGATCACTTCGGCTGTGTTTGAACCGTAAACCGTATAAACAGGATGTTTGTAAACTCGTGCCGGATTTGAGTACGTCTTTGATTTTAAGTGGAGAGTCGCATCAACATAAAATAACTTAAAAAAAAAAAAAAAAAATCTTTAAACTTTAAATTCTTACGATGACTCTCAGCTGATCGAAGCTATATTTAAGGAGGAGTTAATGCCATTTAAATATTGTATTTGAGAAACATAGGTTCTAGTTTCATCAAACAGCGATCATTTGGATTTGAACAGTTTTATCACCGGCATAATCGTGGGACGTAAAACTCAAAGATTTCATTTCATTTTTGAACAGTTTTAAAATTTTCGTTGCTCACTTCTTTTAATAACTTAAAAAAAAAAAAAAAAAAAATCTTTAAACTTTAAATTCTTACGATGACTCTCAGCTGATCGAAGCTATATTTAAGGAGGAGTTAATGCCATTTAAATATTGTATTTGAGAAACATAGGTTCTAGTTTCATCAAACAGCGATCATTTGGATTTGAACAGTTTTATCACCGGCATAATCGTGGGACGTAAAACTCAAAGATTTCATTTCATTTTTGAACAGTTTTAAAATTTTCGTTGCTCACTTCTTTTTTCAAAACCTTTAAAACAACCTCAAGCCGTATCATCGTGATTAAAGCTGATAATTTTCTTCAGAAATTTTGTACTCACATATGGAAAATATAGGAAGTTAAGAAAAACTATTGCTGACTGAGACATCGATTCTCGGGCGAATATGGGGGCCGCGGTGGCTCAGTGGTCAAGGACTATTCAATGAAGAATAAGTAAACCTACAAGTCGCCAAAAACAGGCAGGGTCTCGATGAGGTTCTTTTTTAATTTAGTCCCCATCTAGTTGAATTCACTTGACTTAAAGAAATATTTGTTCTGGAAATCGTGTTGGAATCCATCCTATGACATGATTATAGAACGAGATTTGTCTTCGTGACATATCTAGATCTTATAACGTTTTAATCTTAGTTCCGTTTTGAGGCGTTGAAATAAAATCCAGATCGAAGTCAGGGCTTTATAGGGGCACATGTTTGATGATTTTTTTGGTTAGCTTGGAAAATACACTGACACGTGACTTACCATTATCGTAATAAAGATGCCAACAAGATGGATGTTTTCGGAACGTGTAGTGAATCTCTCTCTTGAGAGTACTTACATTATATGCCCGTTATCCTTAGTATTGCTGGCTCCATTTCCTGCCAAAGAATCAGCTTTGGATTTCTTTGGCGTTCCAGACCTGAGCATTCCCAACCATCTGGCCTGTTTGCTTCTAAATCAATTTTCATCACGAGTGGGGATGAACTGCGGAAAGGTGTTACGTTGTTTTCAATCCCATTCTGAAGTTCTTTGTATATGATATACATACCAGGAGTGAAAAAGTGTACGTCTGGGCCAAGTTTCGAACCTAGGTCTTCAGCTCACGGTACCGATGTGTTAATCACTTCGTACCCAATCCACGTCCCGGGGGCCGCGGTGGCTCAGTGGTAGAGCATTCACCTCTGGTGTATGGGGTCCTGGGTTCAAACCCTGCTCCCGCCAAGTGAACTTTGTGGTGGACAAACACCCTGTGCGTGGATTTTCTCGAGGTTCCCGTTTTCTCCCACTTTCTTCATTCCACCATTTCATTCATTTCTCATAATCACCGTCTCCTTTAGCCTAACCGGCATAAACGTGGGACGTAAAACTCAAAGATTTCATTTCATTTTTTCAATCCGCGTCCTGAATAATTATACATTCTATCCCTGTTGAAGGCGATGCTTAACCATTCAGACCACATGAACTATATCACAGCTCCAGTTGTACTTGACATTCCAGTGTCTACACTACAGAATACCTATGATGTTATTATATACAATAAGGGGAAGAAATAACCGATTTTCTGTAGGTGCGAAATCAATGATATACAAAGAGTGAAAAAATTGCACTACTGGACCAAGAGCGATTCTGGGTCTCCGAATTATTGTATCAACACGGCCAGTGTGTTATGTCTGTCGTAGGAAAGTGTCGAATCTAATGATCGTACAGAATTCATGGCATAACAACATCGGCGAAGAGAAGAAAAGACGATAAGAAAAGAAGTTTCAGTGACAGAGATTACCGACCAGGATTGTCACAGAGAACCGTAGAAAATATGCGGCAAAAGTGACAGCGGAACTCAATCACCACCTGGAACAACCTCCTATCCCTACAGTACGACGCGAGTTACATAATCCGCGGTCAGGTTGCAATTTCCAAACCCTGATCACTGCCAAAGACGCTTTAGCGGAGGGAAAATGGGACCGAGGACATGCAAAGCTGACGACTGGAATCGCTTAATTGTCTGATAAATCCTCTTTCACTTTATTTCCAATAACTGCCCATGTTTATGTATTGCGTACGCGCAAAGAAGCCTATTTATTTATTTTATTTCAATCCCCTTTCTATATTCTCCGCTTATCAAGTAGCAAATAACAGATATACAAATAATAAATTACAATAAAAAAGAAACGGTTAGAAATACAAGAAATAAAACAAATACAAGTAAAAATACCTAGTACAAATAATGTATGAATAAATGGAATAATTGATGAGATAATGATGGAGATAACAAAAATGATTTCGAATATTATCATAAATTGCAAAGTACATGAGTATACATTGAATACTTCAAATTGAAAATTGCATTTAAAAATAAAATAAGTACACAAATAATTTTCAGTCAGATTACATTATACTTGTAATAATTGCGAATTATAGAAATGTATTGAACAAATTAAGGCAAAGAACAATCAGCCTTTATTCTCTTAACAAATAACTAATTTTAGAGATTACATAATCTAATTGCTGGAGAATGTTGATGTTGAATAGTATTTGATCTGCTTACAAAAATTGTGTATAGATCTCAAACGCACATATTTTACATTTAGTTTAATATATTTCATAAAGTCTTAAACGTCAACAAAATAATTAGTAATTTTATGCCATAAAATATTTTGAACAAATAATCTATGAGTAATTAGCATAGGTATAGAAAATTCCATCAACATAAAATATGATATTCTATTTATTTTAGCTGCTCTATTGTACTGCTTAAAATACAAATAGCAAAAAATTTAAAGTGAACACGTTCTATATCAGTAGCCGCAGTGGCTCAGTGGTGATCCAAAAGATCCCAGTTTCCGCCAAATGAGCTTTATAGTGGACAAGTGGGTTTTCTCAGAGTTCTCGCATTTCCTCCCATTTTCGTCATTTCACTATTATCGCTTATATCATCATCACAGTCTTTCTTCGCATCGGTGCATAATCGTGGGACATTAAACTTTAAAAAAAAAAAAAAAAAAAGTCAATATAAATTTAAAAATAAGAACTCCAAATTTTACAAGCGTACTGTAATTTACTACGTAAAAATGTATAACATTTTGATCGCAGAAATGTTATTCATAGATTTAAATGTTCTTACAATAAAACCAAAACATTTATATGATTCGTAAATAAAATGTTTTAAATGTAGATCAAATATAATACCCAAATCACTAACAGAATCGTTCTTATTCACCTGAGCTTCATTGATACCATAATCATATTTTGTAAATGACCTTTATTCTTAATAAACGTCATAAGGGAGGATTTATTAATATTAAATGGTAATTGTTAATAATATTCCATTGGTAACATGAATCAAAATCCTGTTGTACTTTGGTAGATTCAGTCACTGAATTAATCTCCTTGTAAATTTTTAGATCATCAGCAGAAAGTAATGACTGTGAGTATTTGACAGCATATGGTAAGTCGTCGATGAAAAGTAAGAATAATAAAAGGGCTAAATTAGATCCTTGAGGATCGCCAGATGATGCAATATAAGGGAAAGACGATATATGATTGGAAATAACTATATACAGGGTGTCCGGAATGGGATTGATGGTTTTTAAAAGCGTATAGTTTTAATATGGTCAGAGATTTAGAAGAAAGAAGAAAATGCATTTTAAAGGTGAACTCAAAAAGTTTATTTGGTCTTACTTACAAGTCATTCTAACTCAGTGTAACTCCACGTGAGCTCCATTTGTAACTCTTACAATATCTAGTCTTGAACTCAATCTCTCTCCATGCATTCTGTAATATCAGGTATTCCTGAAACAATCGCATTCCTAATACATTTCTTCAGTTCATCAAGGTTACGCACCTTTTCACCAGAATACACAAGGTCTTTCATATACCCCCCACAGGAAGAAGTCCAGGGGAATAACATCAGGAGAGCGTGGAGGCACACGCATCGCGTCTTTTCGACTGCCGACGCCATTTCTGTTTATCGGCAATACTAGCGCCGTCACTGGTAGTTGTTCAAGTATGAAAATTTGCTGAACATAACTTTTTGAGTTTTCCTTCAATATGAATGTTTTTTTCTTCTGTATCTCTGACCATATTAAAACTATACACTTTTACAAACCATCAGTCTCATTCCGGACACCCTGTATTTCCGATTGAGTACAAGTTATCTGATAAACCAAAGGAATTTAACTTTAGCCAATAAAAGAGAAGGATCTGTTTTACACTTCAGGAAGAAAGAACGTATACTTCAGAATGTCCAAAGAATCAGAATAGATGTTGATATGGGATGGGGTCTCCTCCTCAAACGTCTTAGAAAAATCAGTATATATTACATCAATCACACGATTGGCATGTTAACGATTCTAATAGGAACTGAGTAAATATAAGAAGATTAGTTAAAGTAGGTCGTTTCAAGATAGAAAACATGCTGTGATTGAGTGATATAGGATTTCACCTGCACAAATATTCTGTTACAAAGAATTCGTTCAGAGATTTTAGAAAGATTTGAAATTAAAGGAATAGGCTTGTAATTTTCAATCTGATTCGGATTACCTTTCTTAAGAATTGGCGTAACTTTGTTATGTTTCCAGAGATCAGAAGAGATACCAGTAGTTGAGAGGTAGATGAATGTTAATGAATATTGAAAATATCCGCACAACCTTTAAAAATGTAAGTGGGAATACCATCGGATCCATTGGATTTAAATCTTTCAGTTCCATACGATTCTAGACGTCTTTTAAATTAACACATTGCAGAATTTTTGTTGCATCCATGGTTAAAATATGTAGGTGTAAACACACTCTCAAAGTAAGGAGCAAATACATTAACTCCGAACTGTCTCCGCAGTTTCTTAACAGTGATTATGTGGACATTTTAGACAACCACGTTCATGCTGTGGTTTAGATTTAGATATTTTCCGCCAATGACGCAAGTTTTGAAGATGGCAGTGCAACAATTTACACTGTTGGAGTTATTCAGGCGTTATTCATAATTATCGGGATGAATTATACATCCCCTAGCCCATCCAAAGCTGCTGTCAATTCTGGAACTCAGAATATGGAGCAGACAGATATTATCCCCCTGGACGGAACTGAATGCTGCACTGTATGAGGAATATTATAGTATTCCTTTGGAAGTACATCTATTCTACGACGAATTAGAGGTTTTCTGCAGGCCAAGGGGGGTTCCATGCCGTATTAATAAAATAAGTTTCAGTTGTTTCCATTATTTTGATAACCCTCTGTATGTGCTTTTGCTGCTACTTCACAGACAATTAAAAGTATGTTTTTGATAACCAGAGTGCATATCCTTTCAAATTACGTACAGAGTATAATACTCTAAACAACGCATTTACTACCTTTATCAAAAAGTTCCCGGAATCACCACGTTGTGGCGCTCTCAGCCACCTGATTTGACCTTTTTTGAGGGAGAGGTTGCTACACCTGTCAGCGATATTCGCTCCCATTTTGAACATCCTAGTTTGCCATTTGTGGCAGTGACGCAGTGTTGAGTACACCTGTTTGGATGGATGTTTCGAATTTTACAATGGAGTTAATTTTGCAACAACGAGTGTGTATTAAATACTGCGTTAAAAACCGATTCAATGGTGCAAAGATCTTAGAAATGTTGGACAGCTGCTTACCAGTGGCACGAACGCTTTACGCTTGGTCGTGTGTCAGTCGAAAATGATGCACGCAGTGGCAGGCCGTCGACATCGAAAACGGACAAGAACATCGATAAAGTGAAAGAAATGTTGGCTGAAAACCGTAATTTAACAATTAGAGGACTGGCAGATGACTTGAATATTGTTTATGGATCCGTTCAAGACATTATAGTTAATGATATGAGTTTGCGCCATGTTACAGCAAACTTCGTGTCGAAAGACCTAAATTTCATGCAAAAAAGGGACCGTGTCGGTATCACCAAAGACATGATTTGCAGAGCTGAATCCGACGCAACATTTATCAAACGCATCATTACTGGAGACGAGACGTGGGTTTGTGAGTATGACACGCAGTCCAGACATCAGGCGAGAGAGTGGCGAGCACCCAATAAGCCAAGACCGAAAAAACCACGTCGTTTTCAGTCGAAAAGGAAGGTGATGCTCACTGTTTTCATGGATTACAACTGTGTTGCACATCATAAATTTCTGCCTGAAAGTCAGACAGTCAACAAGGAATATCGTTTGGGCGTTATGAAGCGTATGCGTGAAGCAATTCGCCTAAAAGGAAAATACCTCTGGACAAACAACTCGTGGATCACAATGGTATCACTATACGCGAGTTTCTCAGAAAAAAAAAGTAAAGAATACCATTCCGCAGCCAGCGAATTTAGCTCCGTGCGACTTTTTCCTGTTTGATCGACTCAAGGAACCATTACAGAAAACGCGTTTTAGCAACCGAAAGGAGATAATACGAAAATCGAAGACTGCTTTGGTGGACATACCGAAAATCGAGAACCACAAATGTTTTGAGAACTGAATCAAGCGCTGGCACAAGTTCGTTGCAGTCGATAGGTATTACTTTGAAGGGGACAACATCAATTTTCAGGAATAAACTTAAATTTTTAATTTTGTGAGTGAATTCCGGAAACTTTGTGATCAAGGTAATATTAAAAAAGTATCGTAGTATTGTTTTCACGAAGAGAAATAGAAATATTATTTATTGCTCCTGCTTCTTAGTTTTCCTTTCAGGAAAGAAATTCATTCAGAAGATTCTAAATAAACTTGAATAAATTAACTTCTCTAATCCAGTTAATTAGCTAAAACCAGCAGTTTCTGGTAAATTTTGTGTCTTGTCATTTGATTGAGCGTAAATTTGTGCAATCTCTTCTCTTCGAAGACTAATTTCGTAATTGCCTGCCAATGAATCAGTAAAAAGTTACAAATACTGAAATAAACTACGTGTTTAAAACAGAAAGTTGAGCAAGTATAGTATATAATTATGAAGTTGTTTTACACATGTTATTATACATGTCAAAACAGTGACTGTTTTATTTACGTCGGTGCTCTACAAGATAATCCACTACTGGTAATACAGGAATTCCTCGATTATTGTGATTCTCGTTTTAATGCAGTCTATAATTTGACCCTAAAATTTCATTTATACACTCTCAATCTTGAAGTTTGTGTTCTTTTACGCAGACTATATGATTTGTACCACAACTTCTTGTTGTGCTTGGGTAATCCAGTGTCCATATTCGGAACACCTCTGATGGTTGTAAGAATACCAGCTTCGTAAGTGCGAGAGTGTATGACTGTTCAGGGAGCGGACTGAATAACATAGGTGGTTAAGGTTATTCATTACCTCCAAATAGTTTGTGTCTAAAACGGTAGATGGCGACACCGTCACCAATGTTAACATATGCAACTAATAAAATTAAAACAATCAAAAATAAAATGAACAATTCAAAAATTAAGCAAAAACGGATATAATCTGGTTAATGGACGTTACAAAATCTAGGGAATGGTACGTGTCGATTTCACTTATTGTTATTAGTTTCATTGTTAGAGGCCACCATTGTTAAGTAAACAATCAACTTTATCTGCCGTACTTTTTACCAGAAACTGACCAAACTTTACACACCCATTTAAGATTGAAATATCTAGGGAATGGTACGTGTCGATTTCACATATTGTTGTTAGTTTCATTGTTGAAGACCACCATTGTTAAATAAACAATCAACTTTATGTGCCACACTTTCTAAAACAAACTGACCAAACTTGGCACACCCATCCGATTAGCACAGATACATCTAGCGAATGGTACCTGTCGAATGTTCGACAGGTTTCATTGTTCGAGGAAACCATTGTTAAACAAACAATTGCTGGATTTTTCCATTGTTAAATAAACAATTAACTTTATCTGCCATACTTTATACTACAAACTAAACAAACTTGGCATACTCATTTACAATTGAGACATCTATGGAACCGTACGTGTCTATTACACTTATTGTTGTTAGTTTCATTGTTAGAGGACATCATTGTTAAATAAAGAATCAACTTTATCTGCCACACTTTCTACCAGAAACTGACAAAACCTTGCACATTCATTTAAGATTGAAATATCTAGGGAAAGATATGTGTCGGTTTCTCATTGTTGTTAGTTTCATTGTTCAAGACCATCATTGTTAAATACACAAGCGTTGGATTTCTACATTGTTAAATAAACGATCATCTTCATCTGCCATATTTTCTAACACAAACTGACCAAACTTGGCGCACCCATCGGATTACCACAGAGATATATACTGAATGGTACCAATCAATTTCTCATATTGTTGTTAGCTTCATTCTTCGAGGCCACCATTGTTAAACAATCGTTGGATTTCTCCATTATTAAATAAACAATCAACTTTATCTGCCATACTTTCTACCACAAACTGACCAAACTTGCACAATCATTTACGATTGAGATGTCGATGGAACGGTACGTGCCGATTTCACTTATTGTTGTTAGTTTCATTCGTAGAGGCCACCATTTTTAAAAAAAAACAATCAACTTTATCTGCCACACTTTCTACCAGAAACTGACCAAACTTTGCACACGCATTTAAGATTGAAGTATCTAGGGAATGGTACGTGTCGATTTCACATATTGTTGTTCTTTCATTGTTAGATGCCACCATTGTTAAATAAACAATCAAGTTTTTCTGCCACACTTTCTACCACAAACTAACCAAAATTTGCAGAATCATTTAAGATTAAGATATCTATGGAATGGTATGGGTCGATTTCACATATTGTTGTTTGTTTCATTGTTAGAGGCCACCATTGTTAAACAAACAATCAACATTAATGGCCATACGTTCTACCAGAAACTGACCAAACTTTGCACACCCATTTAAAGTTGAAATATCTACGGAATGCTATGTGTCGATTTCCCATATTGTTGTTAGTTTCATTGTTGTAAGACACTATTGTTAAATACATAATCGTTGGATTTCTTCATTATTAAACAACAATCAACTTTATCTGCCATATTTTCTACCACAAACTAACCAAACTTGCACAATCATTTACGATTGAGATGTCGATGGAACGGTACGTGCCGATTTCACTTATTGTTGTTACTTTCATTCTTAGAGGCCACCATTTTTAAAAAACAATCAACTTTGTCTGCCACACGTTCTACCAGAAACTATCCAAACTTTGCACACGCATTTAAGATTGAAATATTTAGGGAATGGTACGTGTCGATTTCACATATTGTTCTTTCATTGTTAGATGCCACCATTGTTAAATAAACAATCAAGTTTTTCTGCCACACTTTCTTCCACAAACTAACCAAACTTGCACAATCATTTACGATTGAGATATCTATGGAATGGTATGGGTCGATTTCACATATTGTTGTTAGTTTCATTGTTAGAGGACACAATTTTAAGTAAAGAATCAACTTTTTCTGCCGTACTTTCTACCACAAACTGACCAAACTTTATACATCCATTTAAGATTGAGATATCTAAAGAATAGTACGTGTCGATTCCACATATTCTTGTTAGTTTCATTACTGAAGGCCTACATTGTTAAGCAAACAGTCAACTTTATCTAACACACTTTCTAACACAAACTGATAAATCTTGGCACACCCATCGGATTACCACAGAGATATCAACTGAATGGTACCAATCGATTTCACATGTTGTTAGTTTCACTGTTCGAGGCCACCATTTTAAAACAATCGTTGGATTTCTCCATTATTAAATAAACTATCAACTTTATCTGCCATACTTTATACTACAAACTAACCAAACGTGGCATACTTATTTACGATTGAGATATCTATGGAATGGTACGTGTCGATTTCATTTATTGTTGTTAGTTTTATTGTTAGAGACCGCCATTTTTAAATAAACAATCAACTATATCTGCCATACTTTCTACCAGAATTTTGCATACCCCTTGAAAGTTGAAATATCTACGGAATGCTATGTGTCGATTTCACATGTTGTTGTTAGGTTCATGATTGATGGCCACCATTTTTAAATACAGAATCGTTGGATTTCTCCAGTGTTAAGTATACAGTCAACTTTTGTCTGCCATATTTTCTACCAGAAACTAACCAAACGTGGCACACTCATTTACGATTGAGATATCAATAGAATGGTTCGTGCCGATTTCACATATTGTTGTTAGTTTCATTGTTGAAGGCCACCGTTGTTAAGTAAACAATCAACTTTATCTTTCGTACTTTCTACGAGAAAATGAAGAAACTTTGCACACCCATTTAAGATTGCAGTATCTAGGGAATAGTACGTGTGGATTCCACATATTGTTGTTAGTTTCATTGTTGAAGGCCACTATTCTTAAATAAACAATCAACTTTATCTGCCATACTTTCTAAAACAAACTGACCAAATTTGGCACACCCATCGGATTTGCACAGAGATATCTACTAGTCGATTTCACATATTGTTTTTAGTTTCATTGTTCGAGGCCACCAATATTAAATAAACAATCGTTGGATTTCCCCATGGTTAAATAAACAATCAACATTATCTGCCACACTTTCAACCACAAACTAACCAAACTTGGCACACTCATTTAAGATTGAGGTATCTATGGAATGGTACGTGTCGATTTCACTTATTGTTGTTAGTTTCATTGTTAGAGGCCAGGTTTGTTAAATGAACAATCAACTATATGTGCCATACTTTCTACCAGAAATTGGCCAAACCTTGCACACACATTTAAGATTGAAATATCTAGGGAAACATATGTGTCGATTTCTCACATTGTTGTTAGTTTCATTGTAAAGATCACCATTGTTAAATAAACATTCGTTGGATTTCTACATTGTTAAATAAACGATCAACTTTATCTGCCACACTTTCTACCACAAACTAAGCAAACTTTGCACACTCATGAACGATTGAGATATCTATGGAATGGTATGTGTCGATTTCACATATTGTTGTTCTTTCATTGTTGAAGGCCACAATTGTTAAATAAACAATCGTTGGATTTCCCCATGGTTAAATAAACAATCAACTTTTTCTTACACTCTTTCTACCACAACTAACCAAATTTGGCGCTCTAATTTACAATTGAGACATCTATGGAACAGTACGTGTCGATTTCACTTATTGTTGTTAATTTCATTGTTAGAGGCCACCATTATTAAATAAAGAATCAACTTTATATGCCATACTTTCTAGCAGAAACTGACCAAACCTTACACACTCATTTAAGATTGAAATATCTAGGGAAAGATATGTGTCGATTTCTCATATTGTTGTTAGCTTCATTGTTGAAGACCACCATTGTTAAATACACAATCCTTGGATTTCTACATTGTGAAATAAACGATCAACTTTATCTGCCATACTTTCTACCACAGACTAACCAAACTTTGCACACCCATTTAAGATTGAAATATGTAGGAAATAGTACGTGTTGATTTCACATATTGTTCTTAGTTTCATTGTTGGAGGCCACCATTGTTAAATAAATAATCAACTTTATTTGCTATATTTTGTACCAGAAACTGACCAAACTTGGCACACCAATCGGATTACCACTGAGATATCTAGGGAATGGTACTTGTCGATTTCACATATTATTGTTAGTTTTATCGTTTAAGGCCACAATTGTTCAATAAATAATTGCTGGATTTCTCCATTGTTAAATAAACAATCAACTTTATCTGCCATACTTTTTACCACAGATTAACCAAACTTAGCACATTCCTTTACGATTTAGATATCTATGAAATGGTACTTGTCGATTTCACTTGTTGTTGTTAGTTGCATTGTTAGAGGCCACCATTGTTAAATAAACAATAAACTTTATCTGTCATACTTTCTACCAGAAACTGACCAAACTTTGCGTACCTATGTAAGATTGAAATATCTATCCTATGGTTAATGTCGATTTCACATATTGTTTTAATTACGTTGTTGGAGACTACCATTGTTAAATAAACGATTCACTTTATTTTCCATACTTTTTACCACAAGCTGACCAAACTTGTCATATTTACAATTCAGATATCTAGAGTGGTACATGTCGATTTCTCAAATTGTTGTTAGTTTCATTGTTGGAGGCCTCCATTTTTAAATAAACAGTAAACTATTTTCCATACTTGCTACCAGAAACCAAGCAAACTTTGCTTACCTATTTACGATTGAAATATCTATGGAATGATACATGTCGATTATCAAGGGCTAACAAGCTCTAGCCAAATTGTGTGTAATACATCAGTATGCGTTGGGATCAAACGATAATTATTCGTGATCAAACGAGCTGGACAAATTCCGATTGAATTTGTTTTCATGGTGGCTGTGGTGGAGGGGCTAACAGGTCATCGGTAAATGTTATTGTTCGGAAAATGGAATAGTAAATATATATATATATATATATATATATATATATATATATATATATATATATATATATATATATATATATATATATATATATATATATATATATATATTTCATTCAGAACTTTGTTGCGCCAGAACTTGTTTATAGCCAGTGTGAACTAGTTGTGTGCCTCCAGATTTTTTTTTTTTGTCTCAGGTGGAGCGGGATGGCCCCCTACAGCGTTCCTAGAATTACACTCTAAAAGCCCACAGTGTTCCTAGAATTGCACTCTAAAAGCCCCTCCCATACAACTGACCTGTGCTTCCCAGCAGACACCTCACATTTGAACTCTGTTGAGATTCTATGTAAGTTTGTCGGCTGTACGTACAAATTCAGAGAATAAACATGTATTAGGGAATGAGAAGTTCTCGAAATAAATTTGCAAGCTGAATATTTTTTGCGACATAAGTGAAGAGTAATTATATACCCTTGAAGAGTACCCTGGAGAGTAAGAAAGCTCTAAGCAAAATAATCATTGAATAAATAGCAATGTAATCACAGTAATGTGTATATATGGCATGTTGTATTTCTACCAGATTGTCAGAGCACTAATTATCTCATTTTTTGATGTGAGCGATCTCGCTATCGAATTTCCAGAAGAACATTAAAAAAAAGTTGTATTTAGGTCTATTCCATTTTAAACAAACGAAATACGTTGCGTAAAAGAATTTTCCATGTTAAAATATTTGATGGGTAGAGTAGTTTGTGTGGGATTTGATTGTTATTGCATGTATCTATTGCATGCTGAATGGGTAGCTGGGAAAGCAGCCAGGATATTCATTCTGACGGTTGCAAGCCCATGAAAATACAGAGCAACAGTTACTCCAAGGGAGTAGATAATAGATAAAAATTCTTAAAACAACCGTGGGGGAGAGAGCCGAAAATTTGGGCCAGAATCACCTGTATACAGCTCTCATTGTTGAGACACTAAAATTTTTCAATTACTCGTATACGAAAGATAAACATTACGAAACTATTTTTATTTATTTATTTATTTATTTATTTACTTATTCCTCGGGGGGTAGTCTATCTCAGAAAATTACGATTAGCATAATTCTATGTTTCAGGAGTGCGCTTCGAACCCACCCCCCAGAGGCGGTTTTTTGGGCGGGCGAACTATACCTTGTCCGCAGGTCCACACATTAATTAAAGTATATGTAACACACATGTACGTGTGTGTGTGTGTATGTGTATGTATATATATATATATGTGTATATATGTATGCTAAATGTAAAATATTTTTGAACCAATGTTTCCAATCCAAATAATAGAGCCCCACGGCTCCAACTCGCCAAGGGCTCCATAAGAACAAATTCCGCCTGTGTCACCTTCTACACATCAGTGACTATGCCCATAGTATATTCTATGATAACAATTGACTGAATGTGCTTTTCAAGTTTCACTTTTTTGGAAAGAGAATGCGTAAGACTCTCTTAGTGTTCCAACGAGACGGAACTCGACTCTTTGAAGCGAGACACGATACAATACGAAACTTTTTGTGAAATGTCTCGTCTCGTGTCTCGAAAAATACAAACACAGTTTCTGAATTTGCTTAAAAATTTATTAACCCGGAATAAATTATTTGTCTTCGAAATGTATACCATCTTTTATTATTTCAAATGATACAAATGATTCAATGTTTCAAATCCTACAAAGAACAGGGAATACCTAAAGAATTTTTTAAAAATGATTCTTACAAACAGCTTTCACTGTTTTCAATTTTTCAATCGATTCAAGTTTAATTATTTTGTGATAGTGCTCTAGATTCAAATACAAATGTAAAGCGTTCATTGAGATCAGTGTTTCAGAAAATTTTATTCCGGGGGCTGGTGGAGATATCTACGTATAAAAATCCTGTTATAGAAGTACAAGTAGAAGTGGCAATTTTATCAGTAACTAACTATTGTTTCATTGTCTTTCTCGTTCCGAACCAAGACAGAAACGTGTCAGCCTTTCTCGATACTGAGTTTTGAAAAGATGCTGATTTGACAACAAAATTTATCTTTTTTATTGTTTTATGATGTTATTCGAAGCTAAACCATTTTCTAATTGGGAAAGTTACATAGGCCTCCTTATTTGTTGAAGTGACGCCAGGGGTTCTGAAAAAAGGATATCAGAATAAATGGAAAAATCTTGCCTTTCGACTGTACTGACGGTATTGACAAATGTTCCTATCGAAGTAATTACTGGTTCAGTCGAATCTAAGCAGCCGTTGCTGGAAGATTGCAGTCGTGTTGTGTGTTGTGCTACCAAACAAAACTTGGTTAAAAGTTGTAATTTTAACCACTTGGTATAACAGCTCTTTTTGTGGGCCTCAGCCTTTCTGGTGTTGCCACGAGACGAGACAGAACCATTCGATATGAGACGAGACGACACAGCCAGAAATCTCGTCTTGTCTCGTGGCAACACTAGACTCTCTAGATATGTCAGTAAAAGGAATGACAACGTTCCTCACGGAGCACGTGTTAGCTCTCAGCCTCTTTCTTTCACTGATGTTTGTTTACATAGTAGATGAATATATAGAGAGTAACAAAAGGATGAGATATGCAGATTCTCCTGAAACCACATTAAAATTGTAGCAGTATTTGGAGCTTGTTATAAATGGATGTACCGCGGAACTAAAATAATTCTTGGAATTGATCATACAGTATTGATATAAAAAAAACATGGAAACAAGTAAAGACAAAGAACTGAAATCTTGAATTTGTTTTCAAAATACAGAAATCTCAAAGGAATATCTGTTTAGCCGACTTTAATTGTAAACGAATTTTGAATAAATTTGCATTCCCTGAATTCTTATACATAAAAAATAGAAATTTTTCTTTTAGCGTACGAATGAGAGGCTTTAGGAAATTAGGCCAAGATAATTAAAATGATACTGTCCTTTACAAAATTTAAGGGATACTGTTCTTTACCATGATCGAAAAAGCATCAGTCAAACTATAAAGGTCAATGGTAGCTTTTGTCATTTCTTACGACCACTATATGCACCTTATTGCGAAAAATTTATTCGTATTATAAAACCGCTATCGTTCAATAAATGTCAAATTTAATAGATCTTAAAGATGAAATTGTCATTACCTCTGTCGCATAATATATTCTAGCTTTGGGACCTATGTCATTATATGACTTTCACGATAAGTGACAAGAAGAATATAAATCCCAAGTTCAAAACGTAAGGAAAGAAACCGGCTGTTCGCCCTTCAAATTATAAAAAATGTACCAAAATGGTTGAAATTATGATTTTGTATTTCTTTACGAGAGAGAAGAATAAAAATAAAAATTGGAGCAATTGTGTATGTATAAGGCCACTATCTTCTTCAAGTTACTAAACTAACTTCAAGTGTTTCAACCATTTTTGACACATATCTCGAAAACTTTTAGTGATATTAGAGGCAAGAATACGTGGTTGATAATGAGCTTTTTAATTATGTCACAATACTTTTGAACTTTACCTTATGAGAAATGGCATATTCCAAAAATAATTCAGTACCACCCTAACCTGAATTTTACCAAAAGATTAGCGAAAGTGATACGGTGTGCGTCGTCCAGAGTTTAATTCCCGGTGTGGCACTCAAACATTGCTGTGTTGACCAAACATCGAGAGAAAAGTTGGGAAACTAAAAGATAACGAACTTCAATCTAGACAGCCGGCTACGTTGGGTGTAGTTGTGCTGACCACTAACATAAGCCCGCTGCAGACTCAGATCACAAGGGACTGTTGCGCCAGGAGTTTATATATATGTATATATTGGTGTTATTATTTTACCTTACCTCTCAGTAGCGTAAGTAAGGACGAATGGGCCTCCCCGCAAAAATGTTAAACGGACCCCCTCTATCCACATCCATGAGGCACGTAAAATTTACAGAGAACAGTTTTGACTTTATGTTCTATCAGTGAGTCACAACTTGCTCATATGCAAAAAAAAAGCACATTATTATTATTATTATTATTGTGCTATAGTTTTCGTCTATTCTTCTGTACCAACCTCGAGAGTCTACGACATTTTTAATGAGATGTAGTCGCCCCACTTTTTGTTGTTTGGTTCGATGCTGGTTTCACTGTCCTTTTCCCATCTTTGAAATACATAAGCACTGCAGATCGCGAAAACTCGACAAGTCGCGCTGTTTCCGAAATGAAGCTCCCAGCCATTTAGTCACCCTGATATATCGTCGTCCTTCCCCATTCAAGGCACAAGCACCACACTGACTAATCGAGTGAGATTCTTGTCGTGTTTGGCGCGCGGTTGTGATATGCCTTGTAGCTCTTATCTCAGCCCGATGATTTCGTTCAAAAAGTAGCGAGTGGTCATAATGTTTTCGCTGGTCAGTATAAGTTTTGTTGGCATTTAATTTACTAAATAATCGCTCAGGTGTTACCGTCTTCACAGGTAAAAATGATATATAGTTGAAACATCACATAATTTTTAACATCCTAACATTATAAAGTTTAACTTCGAAACTGAAATGGGCCTCTCAATGTTGCGGGCCCTGCAGGCCCTTTAGTTGCACCACAGCATTCTCTCTACTCAGAAGGATAGGGACAAATAGAAAAAAATCAAAATTTATTCTGTCCATTTTTCAAGCATCATACACTTCATGAAAAAAAAAATCATATAATACTGATATGTAAGAAAATATTGGTATTGTTTGTTTTCTGTATACAAAGAACCATTTAGGTTTTTTATCTCATATTCTGGTAATAATCGAAAAAAAAGAAAAGAGCTTCATGTGATAAACGGACGAAAGAAAATTTGTCAACGCGATGCGAATGACGCTCTTTGCAACCTAATTTACGTTTTTCGTACAAAAACTCTATTCCTACCTGCAAAAAGAAAAGATTTCTGTTACCCGTCAATGGTTGAGATTTTGCCCTGCGGCTGAACAACACGGCTTGCTGACTGACTGCAGGTGCACGAAGGAAAAAAAAATGTTGGATTCCTCTCCCCGCCCACTTCAATTGTGGATATCCTGGACACATTTAAACTGAGCGGTACGATCTTTCAGTTCTTCCCAGTAGAGGTACCAGCAGTGATTGCTAAATGAAAAAGTGAGCATCTGGTGGCGAAAAGGCGAAGTGCTCGGACAAGGGGGTGGGCACAGTAACCTTAACGCATCGATACAGTACCCGAAGATTCCGGCTTCAAGTCTCGGTCCAGTGATGCACTTTTTCACTCTTCTTGTATCATTGAATTCCCACCTATAGAAGGATTGCTGTGTTAAAAATTGGTTGTTTCTTCTATTTGTTAATATAATTATAATACAACCGTCAGAGGTGTCCTAAACGTGGACACTGGATTATTCAAGCACAACAGGAACTTCTGGTACATACCATGAGGTTTGAGTGAAAGAACGTCAATAACAAGAATGAGAGAGTGTAGAGCTGTTCGGGGAGCGGACTACGTAGTAGTTAACGCATCGGCACAGCACGCTGAAGATCCCAGGCTCGAGTTCTGGTTGTCATGCCTTTTTTCAGTCTTTGTCTTCTATGATTATTTGCTATGCTTAAATTAAATAAAGTAAATACATTCCGTCATAATAATTACATTTACATACTTACTGAGCTTTTTAAGTTTTGCTCTGCACGGTAATGTTACTTGTATATTTATTTTGCTCAAAGTATTTCTTACACCAATTGAACTAAAACCAATATATTGAATGGCTTTTTTTTTTCTAGTTATGAGTTTTGCATTAGTCTTCGTTCAACTTTGCTATGATATAAATAATTATCGTATACGATAAAATTAAATAAAAATACCGTGTAAGATGAAAAAAGTATTTTCTAATAGTGGTACAGGTTGACATGCAAGAATCCGGCAATCTCCGAACCTGAAGAGTGCCGGATTTTGGATGATTATATATGTTATGTATATTTAACAGAAAATAACTTCCAGTATATTCCTTTAAAGAAACAAAGTTAAACACTTAACGAAATGCAAATGAAATTTTAATGTTTACCAGTTAAATAAAACAGTACTACAGAATTTTAGTTCAACTGAATAAAATAGTTCTACAGAATTTTAATTCGACTAAATAAAGATAGTTCCTCAGAGCTACAGCACGATCGAAACAAGCATCAACTCCAGAAAACAGTGAACGTGCCGACGCGGCAAAATTGAAAATGCGCTCCTATACTCACGTTAGAAATATGCCGGATTTTTGCATGTCAACCATTATTTGAAAAATTTTGCAAACAAGCACTTTTTAAATGTTAAAATTTGCATTTTTAGTTCACTAATTTATAATAAATATAAAAGAATGCACGAATTTATAATAAATATAACATGTTAAGGTTCGCGTTTTTAACACACTTGGAATTTTACGCACAAATTTACTATAAATTTAAAATGTAAAAATTTTTTTTATAACGCACTAATATATAATAAATACGTTAAAATTTTCCTTTTTAATACACTAATTTTATACTTTTATACTTTACTTATTATATATACTATTATACTTTGTATTTGATTTTTCAGATTCTACTCAAGTGTGGGCTCCGTGTGTGCGAGTAATAGTTACGGCGACGACTGTACCTGGACTGAAAGTTGGAACATTATTTATTGTAACGTGCACTGGAGGAACTATAGGAAGGCAAGGAGACCACGCCATTTTGATTCCGGATCCAAATATTAGTAAGGTATGGTGTTCCATGTTCATAATTTTCTATACTTCCCTTTAGTTTATACGTCACTATCTAATTCTATGGCCTATGCAACAGAAGGTTCAATGTCGCATTCACAAGCACTCTGCGTTGACTTCTTCATTAGCTATTTGGATCCAATTTCTACTGTGTATTTCTGCTTCTGCGAGATCCATCTTAATAATGCCCTCCCATCTACGCCTAGGTCTTTCTAGTGGCATTTTCCCTATTGGGTTTCCAGTTAAAATTTTAAAAGCGTTCCTTCTTTTTCCCATTCTGGCTACATGACGTGTCTACCTCCTCCGCCTCGTAGACTTAATAACCCTAACAATGCAAGTAAACAGTGTAAACTATGCAGTTCTTCGTTATGAAGTTTTTCCGTCCCGCTTGAGTCTGAATATTCGTCTCAGAATTGTATTTTGAAATATTTTCAACCTGCGAACTTCCTTCAAAATCAGTACCCTGTTTCGCAACCATGCAGCATAACAGGCATAATTGTCGTTTTATATATTTCTAAAGCTTCAAATTCTTCGACAGAATTAGCGAATACAGAGAGACTGAATAATAACACGAATTCCCTGGTTTTAGTCGATATTCAGTTTCTCTATAGATATGGTTTTGGTCTGATAATGCTGATCCTAGATACTTAAAAGTGCCCACTTCGTCAAAAGTACTACTTGATATTTCATTGTATCCTTAATTTGCAGTATTACAGTTACATCAAATTTCCATGTTTAATTAAACCTTTGCATTTCTTTCTATTGTTCTTATATCATTTCCTATAAGATTTATATCACCAGCATAAGCCATAACCTTGGTGAGTGCCATTCAACACTAGGCCCTGCTTGCTATCTTTATTTTTATTTATTTATTTTTTTAAGGATATAGCGTACTCCACAGGGTGGCGAACGTACTCCACAGGGATATCATTCATGCTGATTTCATGCACATTGTCAATGTTCTCCTGAGCTTGTGCTTCAACGGGCCTTTCTGACCGAGTGTCATCTTCAATGGAGGTTATGCTCATTTTAAATTCGGCTGCCCATTTCTTCACTGTGACATATGAAGAAGTATTATCACCTAAAGTACCAACCATGTCGGTGTGGATCTCCTGCTGTTTTAAACCTTTCTTGTGGAGATATTCAATAACAGCTTTCGCCTTCAATTTTTCCATTTGATCACACTTTTCTCACTCTCCTGTCTTTCTGGACTAGTAACAACAGCATAAAAGTCCTGGACCTATAACAATAGAATAAAAATATATTAATACCCAATTTGGTATGACATCATAGGAAGGTTTAATAAGTACGGCCTTAAATTATTACATGTCTAGTTCTAATACTTCTTGGTTAGTCGTAGAATTTATGTAACAACCCTCGTACATATGGGATCAATCTTGCTAACAGTATGTTTCAGAGAATTTCATAAGATGTTGAGAAAAGAGAGAGATGCGTCGATAATTATTACAGTTAATTTTATCGCCTTTCTTGTAAATTAGAACCATGATTGATTCCTTCCAATCTTGTAGCAATTCGTGGCCCGGTATAGCGTGGTCGCTAACGCTTTCGCCTTTGGTGCAAGCGATCCCGATTCCCGGTAGAGAGACTCGATTGAAAACATGTGACAGTTTTTTTCAGGCCAGCCATTTTGAGTGTTTTTTTTGGGGGGGGGGGTTCCTCATTTACCCCAGGCAAATGCCGGGGTGGTACCTAAAATAATAGTCCCAGGCTGCTTCCTTCCTTCCCCAGTCCTTTTTTCCTCTCCAATTTCTCCAGGTAGTGCGATCACCGAGGGACGTCATTCCTCATGTGTGTGACGAGCTAACATGGCTACAGATGCCAAAAGCCTAGAAATCTAGTCCATAATCACTAATCTTGAAGCAATTCCTCCTTGTTTCAGAAGAGGAGAATGAATATATGTGTGTCGTTGTAGTCTCGTTCTACAGTTCGTACAATTAACTCATTGGAAATTCCGTATACACCCGGAGACTTGTGTTTCTTTATAGCAATTTCTATTTCTGTTCGGTTAGAATGGAGTATAAAATTCTTCTGTATGCATTTCACTTTCTCTACAAATATTATTTTTTGGTTACGTATTTAGCAAATTGTCAAAGAAATATTTCCATCTATTCAAAATAATATCCGTATCCGTGAGAATTGTTTCGTATGCCTTCTTTAATATATAAGCGTGAGGGCAATAGTTTTTCTTAAATTCGCTTATACCTTTATACATGTTCCGATATTTTTGTTTTTACTGTTGTCATCAAGTTCAAAAATTTTACCCTTAAAAGCCACGTTTCTTTGTTCTAAAAATTTTGGAAATTTCCCGTCTATTGTCTTCGAAATTTTGTGCAGTTCTATCTAAATTTTGAACCAACGCAGTTTTACCTATTTTCTCTCCTGTGCTAGTTCAGTGCATTCCTGATCAAACCGTGGTTTGTTTCTGTGTAATTCAATGTGCCACAGATTTTCTTCTCTTGCAGTTTTAATATTATCCCTAATTTTAACTCTTGTGTTCTCAACGCTTTTGCATTCCGAGCCTTCTAAAACCGAGAACCTATTCTATACTTCAATCTAGTACTTTTCTCTTACTTAACCCTCCTCTAATTCCTTTAAATTAAACTTTTGTGTTTACAAATGTTGATTATTTCCTCTTTTCAATGATAATCTCTCCTTTGTTATCACTGCCACCAGGCAGTGGTCAGTATCACAGTCAGCTCCTCTAAACGACGAATATGTTACGCTAAACTGTCTTTTTCTATCTAGTAAACATGATCAATTTATATCGATTCATTTGATGAAGTCCGAGTATATTTATTACTGTCGCAATGTGAGAATTTTGTACTCTTTATAATAAGATTTTTGGATGTTGCAAAGTTCACGAGTCTAACTTGTCATTACTTTCCTCATGCAGACTTTCATTCCGTATAATTGGTTTGAAAATATCCTCTTGTCATACTTTTGTATTGAAATCCCTTAACAGAATTTTCATATGGAATTTTAGGAATTGGTCAAATACAGTTTCTACTTCTTCATAAAAAACAATTTTATGTAGTCATTCTTACCTGCTATGGAACATGTTCATTTAGAACAATAATATGACAACACCTACTTTTAAGAGTAATGATGAAAAGCATATATTAAAAAAAATAACACGTTTAATTGCCAATACTATTTGTTAGTGAAAGAGAAACCCTATTTCTATTTGGTGATTTTTATTTCGTTCCATAAAAGAAAAGAAAAGTAACATTTTCGGTCTGTACCGCTCTGTCTTTTTTAATTTTCTGTCAAATCTATCCTGTATTCCTCTAACTCATTCGTCACAGATATTAATGCCCGTAATATACAAGTATAAAGAAAGCTTTATATCAGGGTTTGAAAAACCCGGACTTTTTTGAAAAAGCCCAACCCACCTGGGTCCATATGGGTTTTTTCGGGTATTTTCGGGTTTAATTGGTTTTTTTCGGGTTTAATCGGGTTTTTTCGAAATATTTCAATGTCTTTGGAGTAAAAGTGTTAAAATGTGATTTATATTTCATGATTGTCATTGTCACAACTTGCAACAATTTTCTACTTACTGCTGTTTTGAAAAAAATGGCCGCCATTTTGAAATTTTACATTCGATCGCCGAGATAGTCTATACAGCAAATTTAGCATATCTCGTGCTTCCACCGTCAAAATTTCAACTTAAAAAACTGAAAATTGCTCTTCGTAGTGTGGATACTCGCTGTTTTGAAAAAATGGCCGCCATTTTGATATTTTACGTTGGTATGCCGCCAAAATCTATACAGGAAATTTAGAGCGTCTCGTGCTTGTATTCTGAAAATTTTAATTTAAAAGGCCGAAAGTTGTACCCTGTAGTGTGTGTGGTAGAGGCAGACAAACGAGTTAAGTTGATTTTGTGTTTAACGCCCCTTTCAGCAGCGAGACAATATGAGACGGGACCTATTGATTAACGTGGAATCCGAACTACATGAGCTACCTTGGGGAAGCAAACCCGGGTCCCACACCGAAGACGCGTACACTAACCGCATAGCTATGAAGGAGCTCGGCAGACAAACGAACAATTGTAGATCAAGTCATTCAGAAGCCTGACTGAAGTTCGCCAAATATGAATACTAAAAGGGGTCTATTAATTTAAAACAAAGATACAATTCATGTTGTATGAAATAAATAAATGTTTTAAAATGTCTTATATGAAATTAACATCTTCCAGCGTAAATAAACCTGCCATATTCTCTCCATGAGAATACGGGACACCTCAGATTCCCCCCCCCCCTCCCTCAACTTTCCAACACAATGCAATGAAGTGTAGTCTGGTAATGAACAAAAGTATAATAAGCCGCAATGGCTCAGTGGTAGGACGTTCACCTCTAGTGCATGGGGTTCCTAGTTCGATCCCAGCTCGCGCCAAGTGAGCTTTGTGGTGGACAAACACCTTGTGCGTGGGTTTTCTCGGGATTCTCACGTTTCCTTCTATTTTCTTCATTCCGTCATTTCATTCATTTCTCATCATCGCCATCACCTTGAGCATAGCAGGCATAACCGTGAGACTAAAACTGAAAGATTTCATTTTATTTATTTATTTTTTTCAGAATACGTATAATAGGCGAAAGTTCACTAAGCAGCAGCTGCTTTTCTCTGTTCGTACCCTGCAATTAATTGTATAGACTGAAGATGCCTAAAACCTTAAGATGTGCTATAAAAATGCTTTACAGGACAACAATATCCAAATTATTTAAATCAGCGGTACAATCTACTTTCAATATTTTTCGCGCGTTTAGCAATATTTATTTACATGGCTGTATTTGCCAAAATTACGTTCGTCAGTTTAATCTGATGAAAAGATGATTTTTCTCCTTGTGTCGTGTGTAATTGTCAGGACCAGATTTACATTTTTCTAAGACCTGAACCAAAGCACACTTCTGTGTCCCTAGCCTCTGAAAAAGATTATAATTCTTGTTAACTTATCTAATGTGTTGCTGAAGAAAAGGTTAGTCATCTTCCCTGTGTTTGTAAATGTAGAAACACTCAGTCATCTTTTTTCTTTCTTTCTTTTTTTTTTCTTTTTTTTATGTTTCGGAGAGTATTCGAGTTTCCATCAAGTACAATAGAAAAAGTAGCATTGCAAATTTCGCTCGCTATCAAGTCGAACAGGGTGGTGTTATAACTTCCTCGAAACTGACATGCAATAGCGTATTGTTCATTCACTAATTACAGGATTCCCAGCCAATGTCAGAATTTTTTGTTTTTCACTTTTCGAATAAGCTGATATTGATAGCAGAAATGGAACGGAGTTAAAATACGGGACATTTCCCCGTCCCGACTAAATTTACGGGGGCACGGGACACTCGGGCCCCAAAACGGGACATTCCCGTTTTTTACGGGACGTATGGCAGGCTTAAGCGTAAAATAAGTAGTTTTATTGTTGAAGTATTCATTTCCGATCCTTCTGCGTTTAATTCAAAAAATTTCCCGAACACTTTTTTCACGGCGTGTACATCAAAACTTCCATTAGTACGGAAATTTGAACTCAGCACTTGAAATATTAAGCGTTACATAGTCTTCGGAACCCCGAGCATTACTAAGCTTCTTAAATTTGAAAAGAATTTTTACGCTATTGCTGGTGTTGATTCTACAGAATGCTTATTTGAAGAGTAGCAACAAATGACTGAACTAAACTGTTGTTGTTGGAAAACCTAATTTTAGTTGAAGAACCTTGTATTTTACATCAAAGGTAAGAGATAATACTAATAGATTTAATAATGTATTTACATATGTATTATTAGTACCGGCACCTATGACTTTAAATCCGTCAAACGTATGAGTGATAATGTCCCTCGGTGTCGCCAAGTCGACGAGCATACTATTCACGGAAAATATTTTCTAAAGTACAAAATTGCTTATTTTGCTTCAAATAGGCTATAAGCATAATCCATACATTAATTTGTTCTATAACTATCTCAAGCTAAGGTAAGTTTTTTTAAAAAAAAAAAATCATTTAGTGCATTCAGAACTTTATAAAGGTCTTAATGTTGAATATTGTTGTATACCTTAACGTGGAAGCTTCTAATTCGCCCAAGGAAAGTCTAAAATTTGATAAAAATCACGTACAATGTGATCACCTTAGTTGTATCAATAATATACTAACAAATAGGTCAAAAACCCAAGTGGGTTTTAAAGTGGGTTTTTTCAGGTGGGTCCAACCCGAAAAAACCCACTGGGTTTTTTCGGGCTGGGCCCACTTGGGCAAACCCTGCTTTATATTCCATGTTTCAAATCTTGTGCCCGTTTTACTTTGCTGAGGTCGTGTCGAACTATCAGGCATAGTCCGAGTCTTGTATCAAAGTTCGTGAACGAGTTTCGTCGAAAGTGTCATTCATGCATAATCAGATGAAAAATGACTTAGGACACTAACGAAATAGTTGATGCAGGCAACCGGGCATAATCAGTATAGAAACATCAATAAAAAAAATTAAAAAAAGGAGGTAGGGGGTTTTGGGATAATACGAGATTAATAGCAAGATGATACTCCATCACATCTTGAAGTTTTAGAGGAAAAACAACGCAGCAAAATGGTTTTAAATGAATTTCTCCAGAAGTGAGTAATTCATAGTATCTGCTTATCAAGAAGCTTATTATGGTGAAAGTAGTAGTTTATTTTCGAGAATTTATCACCCGTGATTCTGTAACAAAATCTCTTTTAACCTAATACACAGTGGTAATTTGGTCAGTTATTAGAATGAGGTAGAAAATGTTGATTTACGTTTTGAAAATTGTGTTTATTTGTTGACATATAGTAAGGTGTAGTTTTCCCCTTGACATTAATACATGTGGTTCAACAATGTTTTAAAGCTTTTTTGTACCGCGACGAAGAGATTCCCCTAGGCTTACAAAATACTCCTCCACTAATACTGTAAGCTCTTCGTCTGAAGAAAATCGGGACTTTTTGGTGACCTGTTATTAGTCTAAAATCTTGTATATAGTATTCAGTGGTGATGTTTTTACCAGGTGCAAGTTAGTGAAAAGAATACTTTTTGCATCCCAAACATTTGAAATCATGATCTTTCCGACAGACTTTTCCTTATGGTCTCTATTGGAGGTGGAGAATCAGGATGTTTTCATTGCTTTGACTTCTGTATCGTGTTCGGAGGGTAATAGTGACTTAAACCGGACAAGTTGTTCTTTATAGATTTGCATTCTGATTCTTACCTAGTTAAGTATCAGCAGTTGGAGCACCGATCCTACAGTCAGTTTCTTCATTCTCAAATCTTCCGTTAAAATGTATTGTTTACATTCTGCAATATCACTCTCACAACTAATTGGTGATTCTGGAGCAGCATATCGTGTAATTTTTGCATGTTTAGTGTAGTGACAAATTGTGGTCGTCCACTTTACTGTGTTTATATATATATATATATATATATATATATATGTGTGTGTTTCTTTTATACTCTTCTTCACCAAATATTTAATGACCTCTTGGATTCAAAATTCGTATTTGTTCTAAAACAAATATTCGTGTACTGTAATTATACAATTGGTTACTTGCAATTTACGTTGTGGTCACTGGTTTAAATATTTATTTTTATTCTTTGGCCATGGGTGAAGATGGTCCGTAATAATAAGTATTCAATTTGAAACTAGTGTTGTCATCTCCAGGTCTGAAGTTTCCAAATGACCTTGTATATAGTACGTATATTATCTAGTACTTTTATAGTGGGTTTAGTGTTTTTTCGAAGATATTCTGGTAATTACCAGAAGCCTACTCTCTCTACATACAAAAGAATAAATCCATTGACTCAAATCATTAGTTTACTCATCACCGGATTTCTGAAGTCGTTAACCCTAGCTGTAAATTAGACGAGGTTTTGCAAAATGCAAACCCTAAAGGGAGAGAGAACTGTAGTTTTTAGACAATATATCTTCTGAGAGGTGTTTATCATCAGAAACGAAAGTGTTGTGTTTTCAGGACAACATCCCTGAAGGCATTGTTGGTAAGGTGACTCAAGATGTGATGAAAAGAAGCCATTTGAAGTATGTGTATAACTGCAACAAATCCATATTTTAAAATATAAAAGGAGAACTTGGACCAGTGTGAGCCAAATGGTTATGTGAAGTTTTGTATGATTCAAACAGAATAAAAGGAAGTAGAAAAGACGTTATCAGTATGAGGTGTGTTGAGGCGAAAGGTGTTTTATGTAAAATTTTGAAGTTTTTATTGAAGGTACGTCAGAAGAAGTAGGCTAGATGACCCATCTATTTTGTTGATTAACTGAAAATACGGTGAGCTTTGGGAAACCTAGTATCTTCATTCCCAAAAGCAAATCTATTGTGGTTGAAAATCAGCATGAACATGGTGTGGGTGAACAGAGAAGAATATATAATGCCGTTGTTAATTTTGGAGCGATAAACAGTATTCGTATTGGTCAGAAAATAGTGGAAAATTTCAAATCTGCTCGAAAATATAGAGTTTGGAAGAATCTAGTAAAAGAGTACAAGAACACAAGTAGCAGCATATCGTATCCTAGAGTTTAGTTTCCTGGAGTTGTCCACATTCTCATTCCACCAATTTTTTCATAATTATTCACCTCTATAAGTTAGTCGTCTCCTTTAACCTTCAAGAAATAAAGGAAGAGAAAAGCAGTTGACGAAAATTCAATTACAAATTATAAGAATAAAAATATATTATGAGAATAAGAAATTATTCCAAAATATTAAATGCTTGGAAGGCACAGTACAGAAATGTGTATATAAGTATTGCGTATAAGTGTGTATTACTTTCTTGCTAAAAAGATTTACTTGTAGATGAGCAATTTGGTCTTATGCTCCTTCTTCCTGTTATTATTATTATTATTATTATTATTATTATTATTATTATTATTATTATTATTATATATTTATACAGTATTTTTATATAGTAATAATGTGCGATTTTGAAACATTTACAATTAAAAGTAGGACTAAAAGTTGATTACTCGATTTTATAGAAGTTCGACTAAAAGGGGGGTGTTAGGTGGCTAAATGCAGATAGTGGAGGCAACATTAAAATCTATTTCTCTGTTATGGAAATAGGTAGACCTTTCTCTAGAAATGTCAGGAAGAACAGTTGGTAAGAATGGGTGGAAACTTGCTAAAACAATTTACAATAACACATATTAATGGGCTTATTTTTTGCACATTTTCTTGCCCTATCAAAATTTGTGTAATACGTGAAAGAAAGACAGCTTCGTTTACGATATGTGTAGTTTGAGTCGTAGATGACAGAGGCAAAGCTCGTGCTAGACAAAATATCATTAAGAACAGCAGTCATTTTACTTCTGTTTTACGAATAGTTGGAGCGATGCTTGTTGTTCTCACGTAGCGCTGAACTCATCTTTATTAATTTGCAAAATATTGTTTTAGTAAATACAAGTAATTTTTAGGTTTTTATTAACATATTGACGCGACTGTAATTCGCACACCAAATTCAGAACTTCAAATCATAAAAAAGAGTATATTGGCAAATGTAATGAGCATCAATGCTACGGTAAAATTGAAGTGAACAGTTGTATACACAATATACTATTACCAGTAATTACAGGCGTGACTCATCATTTTTCACTAATGTTTCCATTATTGGAATTTTCAGAGGCGTCTACATCACAAACTCATTCATTTGCACTTTACCTCTCATTCTCTGCGTCGTTCAGGAGGAGAAGCTACCGGTAAACTACGAATTCAAGTTGTACTCGAACATTATGGGTCATCGATTCTGATGCGCCCCATAGTATTGAATACTACATCAGTACGAAAAAAAGTGTACATTAGATTCGCGTAAATATTGTAATTTGCAAAATATTGTTTCAGTAAATTCAAATAAATTAGGTTCTTTGGACGCTTTGTATGTCGTTCAGTTTATTCTTATAGTTTACATAGAAGGGAAAAACTTCAGTAAAAGGATTTAGTTCATACCTATAATAATTTGCAAGCAAGTACTGTGATAGATTAGCGAATTAATTTTCCTTTGATTGAAATTTCTTCACAGTTTCATGCAAAGTTCATGTACAACAGTATAGAAGGAAAGTACTTCATATGTGATTTTGGGAGCCGAAATGGAACTTATCTAAATGGAGAGCGATTGTCCGTAGCGAAACAAGAAAGTTCATTTTTTGAGGTTACCCATGGGAGTATATTGCAAATTGGAGGTACTACTCTTCTGTGTCATATCCACGCAGGAACAATAACCTGCAACGAATGTGAGCCTGGTGTTGTACAAACAGAAAATCAAAAGCTGAATGGTAAGTGTATACAAGTTTGTAATAATATAATTAAGATAATATTTGTATTTATTTATTTATTTTTGTTATATGTATTGAGTGCATAAAATGAATATTTTATTAGTGCACTTAATGTACTTGATGCCGATTTTCCCTGTCCTTTACAACCTTTAAAAACTCGAATCACATAACTCGATGTTGATGTTACACGAGTGTTTACTGATTGGTGAGCAGGAATGGTGTTTTGTCTGCTTCCCGCAATATTTTTGCTGCACTGCGTGCATATACTTCTGGTGAGGTGGGTTACTCCTCTTACTCTCACATTATCGCCGTTACATGGGACGAAATACCCAATGCTATATAATCCCTCCTCCTTTAATAGCGATCGAACATCGTTATTTATTTTACTTTTTTTTTCTTCTTTCAAATTACAGACGAAATCTCAATAAGTTATGTCAGTCACTGAAAGATTAAGTGGTGGCACTGGTAAAGATTCTACAATCCTGTAAAAACAGACTTGGTATTATTTTTCTGCGAAAAGAAAGATGAATTTTTATATTGCACTTTACACAAGTTGTGAAATAGTAGTAAAGTAGTGACAAAGTGTGGGATTGGCAACGCTGCTTTTGATTTAACTTCCACATCCAAGGTGTTGTATCACCATAGTAACAGTGTAAGTAAATATATTGACCAAGAACAGGTTTACTAGTTACGAAGACTTATTTTATGTAGCACTCACCAGTGTTATAACAGCTGTTCAAAAATGTCTTCTGTAAGGTTTAATTGGGCTACTGAAAGTTTGTGCTGACGAGCAGAGGGTCTAGTGGGAATAGGAGACTCCATCTTGAGTAGTACACTTCTTATAGGAATTGTAAAAACACTTTGCATAGAAGGTCATTTGAAACGAGTTGCAGGATCATGTGGAGTCATGAGAGAGATCGTAACATCTTCCAGTTCGAGCGATACGTGCGTTATTTGTCCCATTCACCACTGATTGTATAATATACATGATACAAAATCAAGTACACACAAATCCATCACAGGATAACGAGATTTGGTTACAAAGCTAAAAATAACAAATTTATTTATATGAGCAGCAGTTCTGGCAATGGAAAGTTCATGTGATGCACTCTAAAAGTGGCTGGACTGAATTCCAGTCACTGGTTTCATATTCACCCACTCTTTCCTTTTACATAAACGATATTCTTCCACAGTACACTTGTCTAAAAACAGTAATTTATATTCTTCATGAATGTAGAGACAGTTTCGACGAATCCTCTTGCATCTCTAATTGCATCAACAGGCTCATGTTGCAGATTAAATTTAGTTATACAGTGTTGTACTAAAGCGCCTACCCCATCACAGGTGCCTTTTCCATGCCCAGTAGCTGAAAATACCCATTTCCTTGTAATGTTGTCACTCATCCGTTGTAGCTCAAATAACTTAAACTTTTTGAAATGGGAGGCTGCACTATCAGATACAAATATTGGGTAGAAAACGCGTGTCCATCACACAGTGCAGATATTTCACCCATGATCAACTGGACAACACATAGTGCATGTGCACTATCATGAGCCAAATCATCACTGACTACTGCAAAGCTATCTGTGGTACGATGAAAGTATCCAACATATGTGAATATTGAGATTTGGGATGTTTACCAATGATAATTTTCTCTTCCTGCAACACAACCAGTTCTCTGCAAAATCTCAGTGCAAGACCAAAGTATCAGTTGTTGATGTGCTTGATCTTTTCTCAGCAGCAGTGGTCTCTCTTTGAATGCGGCGAATTTGAACATGACAGACCTCTTTCATGAACCAGTTGTTTGCCAGTCACGTATTTCTGACATTAAATTTTATTGAACCTGTTCTTGGACTTGTTGCCACTGTTGTTGTTACATTGTTACTGGTAATATAACACCTTGGGTGTGAATTAAAAAAAAAAAAAAAAAAAGTGTTGCCAATCCCATACATTGTTCACGACTTTACTATTATTTCACAACTTGTGTAAGGTGCAATATAAAAATTCGTATCTCTCTTCGCAGAAAAATAATACCAAGCTTGTCTTTACAGGATTGGTGAAAAAGGTTATGTGCATGATTTGTGTAATTTTTATAAAAATTCAAGATGGGGTTTTTGAGATATTTATTTTTTAAAATAGTCCAATTCTGAAGGTTTCACTTTTTCATGCTAAATTCTCACTTGTGATGTACAGATAGATAGGAAATAATATTTTTACTGCAATGTCATGTTTCCATAGTATTTATTTCTAGCATAAAACAAATCTTGTGTGTTTTCATTTAGGCACTGGAAGTATCCGAAATATGTGCACAACCAAGTTTTGTCCAAGTTTAACAATTTTGTTACACTTTATGTCACAACTCTAATGTCTCTGTTTGGTATGGTATGGAATTGTTGGAAACACAGTATAAAATAAACAACAAAAAAATGTTTGTAGCACTTTTTGTTTGTTCTTATTAATACCTTCAAAACGCCAATTCCTCACTTTGCCGCAATCGTTCTTATTAATACCTTCGAAACGACAATTCCTCACTTTGCCGCAAAAGTAACTATCTCTGGTAGAAGGTATTAAACATTTCATCCTGCCCTTTTTCCTCCTGGCATGTGTCTACATTTATATACTAGTTCGAAGATTCAGGAGAGCAGTGGCATACCTAAGAGAGGTTTCGTGGTTTTAACCCTCTGTTGAGCAAGATATTATGCAGAAATAAACATTTACCATAGTGAGATACGTAGACACACATCTGAAATTATAAGAACTTTGGAGGTTAAATGTCCTCCTATAAAAAGCTCATTTCATTTCATTTGTAATCTCCTTGTTTCCTCCCTTCATTTTTTAACACAAGATTACGTATAAAACTTTTTTATTTTATTTTATTAGTTAATAACACTTCTACGCTGCAAACTGCATTGTTTACAAAGGCTGCAAAGCTTCATGAAAACCAATCTAGCCGATAAAGAGAATTGAACTATAAACTGTCACTCACAAATATAAGAGGAACCAAGATTTTTCGTAATATAAGACAAAGTATTAGAAAAAAAATCATTCGACCACGTTTCTGATGCCTCCTGACCGAGTGTAAACAAAATTTCTTTATCTGGTTACAGACACGTGCAAGATTCTGGAAAAATAGATAGAAAAACAAATTCGCATCGAAAACATAAGTATTACAATCAGTATTTCAATATACAGGTTGCTTGAGAGAACAGAGGTTAATCGAAAACTTCTCACTTACAGAAATAAACTACTTTACTAATTGTGAAATCTAGTCATTCGAAAATGGTTATTACTTACTTAAAACTTACTACATTGTGCTATACAGAAAGAGTTCACTCCCGTATTTGATTTTCGATATCTCAGCTTTGTAAAGAATGATTACTATGAAGAATGTGATAATTATTTCCTATGTATATGAAAGAAGAGGAAAACATGTATATGACTAATCCAAAATCAGGCAAAATGAAGCTAAGTTTTAAGTTACAGTTTCTGATGATTCACTGATAGTGTATTCATTCAGTAAACAAAGTAATATTTTTCCTCTCATTTTGTAGGTTTTTGTGTATATATTCTTCAGTAATTAAAAAGTACAGTGGACGCCCTCTTGACCGCTCATCTATTTTTGTTGAATACTGTATTCTATTATTGTTGTGTAAATGTGCTCCACAACAACAATAAACATTCACACAACAATAATCGAATATAGTATTGTACTTCATTCAGTAGTGTAGGTTCAATCGTATTTTTTCAGTTTTATGTTTTTCTTCAATCAATACACACGAACTATAAATAAGTATGGTATGTGTGATGTTCTAGTGTGCTTTATTCAAATACAGTGTATCGTTTAATTGAATGTCATTGAAGCAGCCTGCGGTCGAAACTTTTCTTTGGTATTCTAAATTTATTGAATTAATATACTGTAAGCCTTTTTCTTATAGAAATGCTATTCAATTTAGGAGCTATGAAATGATTATTTTAGTTTTAACTGACTTTTTCGTTGTCCGACCAAAGCCTGGTTTCATGGTGATCAGTTAACAGGGAGTCTACTGTAGTTGGTACTGTGTTTACCCAGCAATCATTATAAAGCTAGAAATTCTTATGTTATAATCTGAAAGTTGTAATATCATTCATGATACATAATTTTATTTTCAGATTCTCTGCTGCCAGAGGTACCTGTTCACAAGCAGTGGAGGAAAGAAATTAAACGAATACGTAAAAAATTTGGTCTTGAGAGTAAAGAACCTCATCCAGCTTCTTTGAGTGTAGCTGCTGGTTATAAGGACCGAGCTACGAGTAGACGAAAAACTATTGGCTCTCAGAATCCATATGAGAAGACCCAAACAGCGTCCTTGAATGAGTAAGTACTTAATTAATAAGAATATTTTTATGGCATTACGTTTCATAACATAAATGTGCACAGTTCAGTCATATTTACATATCATTGGTTAGTTGGTGAATGTGGACCTTAACGTCTCCTTTCAAACCGAGTCTATATGAGACGTGGTCCTACAGCTTAACGTGGATCCGAACCTTATGGATTTCCATTGGTAATCGAACTCGGCCTCCCGCGCCGAATGCAAATATGCTAACTATGTAGCCACGGGTACAGGTTCTGTATGTTCAGTTCATTTTCAGGAAAAGTGCAGTTGAGTAATTCTCTGAAATGCCTGCCTTTCAAAGATGACATGGGAACTCTAGGTGCATCTAGATATATTGTTACTAGGAGGCGTTTACACTGCGAACTAAAGTTTGCAAAGTCACCCGCGCTGCAATAACATTATCAAGACTTTATATATGAATATCTGGAGCTAGTTCATGTGGAGATCGTGCCCACAGAAGAGATAAAATATATCCGAAGAGATCAGTTGCTACTTGTCCTATTATGCAGTGACGAAGTTGTGCAGTTCAACCACAAAATTAAGAGTCGTGTTGGACGCCAGTGCTAAGACGTCATCTGGCGTATTGTTGAACGATAAGCTCTTGTTCGGGCCCAAGCTCCAAGATAACATATTCCCATTGTTGGTATGATTTCAGGATTACAAAATCTCCCTGTCTGCGAATATAGCTAAAATGTATCGAGAGAGTTAGTGAATAATAATAATAATAATAATAATAATAATAATAATAATAATAATAATAATAATAATAATAATAAAGGACAAATTTTAAGAGAATTGTGTAGTGTGAGTCATCTGATTTGTCCATTCAAGACTTTAGTTTACGAACTATAAATTACGGTACTGCGAGTGCATCTTTCTTAGCGACACATTGTCTACGCACCTGACATAAGATGAAGACGAGCACTTTACCGTGGCTACCCCAATTGTCAAGAGGGATTTCTATTTGAATGATATTCTTTCAGGTGCGGCTTCGACACCAAAAGGTATCGAACTTCAATAGGGCTATTGCGAATTAGAGGCTTCTAACTACGAAAGTGGTTCTCAAATGAACCGGAAATGCTAAAGGTTATCCCGGCTCGTATGCGAGAAACGAATATGCCCACCCTTTCGTTTTGACACTGACGACACTCTAAAGACTTTTGGAGTCGGGTGGTTTCCTTCCACCGACAAATTGGTTGAGTGTGTGCCCTTCGAAGCTCCGGTCAGTGTTTACAAAGTGCATCATGCTGTCGGAAGTAGCAAAATTATTCGCTCACTTGGTTTGTTGTCCCCCGTGACATTAAAGCCAAGACGCTGTTGCAGTCCTTGTGGAGGAATAAGTTGAACTGTTATGACACATTTCCCGCAGAGCTTTGTGAAATTCGGTGCAACTATTGTTGTGAGTTATCACCATTATTGAAAGTACCGTGGAGCGCTATGTTGTGCCAGTTGACCTAGTCAAATGCCAATTAATTTATTTTTGCAACGCCTCCGAAAAGGCGTACGCTGGTATTGCTTATTTGCGTGTGAAATGTGCAGACGGTTATCTGGAGACAAGATTAATCGCGGCCAAAACAAACCTATAAAGAAAAAGAAAAACCTCTCCAGACTCGAACTGTGTGCCAGTGCTTTGCAAGGTTGCTAGACGCAATTTTAAAGGTAACACTACTCAACATAGAAAGCGTAATCGCTTTAAGTGACTTTATCATAGTGCTTTCGTGGTCAGCAGCTAGCTTTAACAAAATGGAAGACTTTTGTGGTGAATAGAATCTCTAAAGTCAAAACTTAATTCCCTCGCCTCATCGGTACCAAGTAAATAGTCAGGACAATCAAGCCGATTGTGCATCAAGCGGCATGAATCCTATGTATTAATTTGTCAAGGTTTGTAGAGGAGTGGACCTTCGTGGCTGTTACTAACAGTGTTACCGGACGAACGACCCGTATTCGAGCTTTGAACCAGATGCTGTGGTAAGTAAAAAGCAAAAATGTGTGACATCCATGTGTCCAATGTAACAAACGATCATAAAGCATTATTTTTCATTCACAAAGTTAAGAATGGCCTTAGCGTGGTGCTGAGGGTCGTTGGTGTTTGAAGAGTTCTCTCCATAAGATTATAAAGGCCGTTAGCAGCCAACGAGCTCAAACATTCCTTGTATTTAGTGAAACAAACACAAAGTGAAACATTCGCTACAAAAGTGAAAAATTTAAGAAATGATAAACCCTTATCGTCCAAGAGCTCTCGTTTGTTCTTAAATCTTTTAATAACAATGAGGAGTTAATGGGGGTGGGCGGTCGATTACAACACGCCGAAATCGCCACAGACCACAAGCATCCGATCGTATTGCCTAAGAATGATAAATTGAGTGAGTTGCTAGTTCAACACGAATATGAAGCTACTTTGCGTGGAGGCCCTTAGTTGGTAGCATCTACCCTTAGGCAGAGATATAGGATCTTTGAAGCTCGAAATTTAGTAAGAACAATTACGCTAAAATATCTAAAGTATCATCGTTTCTCACCTAAAACAGAGACAGAAATGATGGATTCCCTGCCAGCAGCCAGAGTAAATCTCAATAGATGCTTCCTGCAATCAAGCGTCGATTACGTGGGTCTTATTCTCCTCAAAAAGTGCATTTGAAACAAGGAGAGTTCTTATATGGCCTATATTGTTACATTTGTATGCCTCTGCAAAGGCCGTGCATCTGGAACTCGTGTCTAGTGCAAGCACTAATTTTCCTCCGGCTGTATTTAAGCGCTCTGTCTCTCGTCAGGGACGTCCCACCAACGTCCATTAATACTCTGGAACAAATTTCGTGGGTGCGAACAAAGAGTTAAAACAGCTTTAAGTTCTAGTGCACATAGAAAGGGATATTAAACAACTTCCACCTATTTGAGTGAGCAGGGCATAACGTGGTACTTCAGCCCTCATTTTGATGGGGCGTGGGAAGCAGGTGAAAAATATCAAGCATCATTTGAGACAAGTAGGAAATGCCACGTTAAGTTTCAAGATGTATAATGTTCTCATTCAAATCAAAGCAGTTCTAAATCCTGTCCACTTACCTCGCTACCTAGCGATCCTAATAATCTCTCAGTGTTAACAGCTGCTCATTTTCTCATTGGAGACTCTTTGGCTTTCCTTCCCGATAAGAATTTTTTGCAAAACAAACTATCCAAAAAAGGTGGCAACTAGTCCAACAGCTAACAAAGCATTTCTGCAGACGTTGGGTGCAGAATTATCTGTCTCGCCTCCAACAAACGCCTAAGTGGTGGGTCTAGTAGTACATAAGGACATAAGGAAAGGTGACATTGCATTGGTGAAGAAAGCACCCCCCTTCCCCCAATCAACAATGGAAAATAGCAAGGATCACAATCTAGTTCACTCTGGAAGTGATGAATTGGTGCGAGCCGTAACAGTAAAGACAGCCTTCGGCGGCTGTAATCATCTTATTGTGAAGTTTGTGCATTTCTCTTTGATATAAATAGAGAATCGGAGCTTTGACCATAAAAAGGCTAATTCGCGATACCAATACGATAAATAAATAAATGTGTATGTGTAGTGATTGTTAAATTCATTTAAGTTATATTCTATGATTTTGAAATACAATAGCATTTCAAGGCGGGTAGTATGTTCGAGCGCGTATTGTATATTCTCTCCTTTCCTTGGAAATTTGGACAAAATTCCTTTTTTAGCTAATAGCTTTATTAGGCGTACGAATTGTCGTACCGTCTCACTTCCCGGAGTTGATGCGCATCCGTTTTTGTGTGTGAAAGAGAGGGAAAGTTATTGTCCGTGGAGGTGTCTTCGCGTCAGTGTGTGTGAGAAAATTGTATTTTTAAAACGGTAATATACTTATTTAATAGTACAATGTTGAGTAGTGACATTTCGCTACATCATTTAGAGAGAGAGAGACTTTTATATACTTGTTAATTATTATATTTCTTTGGAACAATTTTGCTTTATTATTGGAAAATAAAGGAGCGTGTAAAACGGTAAATCGTAGTTTCTCTAGCAAACATTTACAATAATAATAATAATAATAATAATAATAATAATAATAATAATAATAATAATAATAATAATAATAATAATAATAATAATAATAATAGTAATAATAATAATAATAATAATAATAATTATTATTATTATTATTATTATTATTATTATTATTATTATTATTATTATTATTTCTTTCCCGTATTTACTTTCCCTCGGCTTTCTTCGTCTTCACTACTCTTAACCATTTCCGACTTCTTTATTTGCATCTCGCTATTTACACATTTGCCATTATTCACTACAGATGTCATATGTACAGTTTTTTCCCCCCAGCGATTTTCTGTTGTTTGTGATTGTAATGTAATATTGTCCCTTCTGTTGATCGTTTAGTCAGACTTGGTTCTGTCCACACGTTCCGCCGTCATGGCATTTAATATTGTTGATACATATAAACGACCATTTTTTTTATCTCTATCATACCTTTCCGTTTTTTTTCACTATTTTGCATTCTGGTGACGAGACGACGATGGCGAATTTCAGTGCTTTGTAACATTTTAGTGTATTCACCAAAATTTGCTTATTAAGATCGACCACTAATTAGTGAAGTTACTACCCACTTTCACGGAGAAATTTCTCAACCACTTTGTACGAAAGAATTATACTAGGAACAAGAAGAGAAGTTATCTAAATATGTTTCTTGAACTCACAGAGTTCACAATGAATTATTATAATTCACCCTACAACATTCACAACTGAAGAAAAACAGTCGTGAACACTTATAAAATTATATCGATTTCTATCCTGTAAAAATGCAAATATTCAATAAAAAATTATTTTAACAGCGTCTTACAATATGTTTTCCCTCTTGTAACTTTACATATTTAAATTTACTAACAGTATATATGGGTAAAGTGAAAAGAAACGGAAGAGTGAATAGTAGAATACGAAAAGATAATACACATTGTAAGAAGTACGAATGTCTTTAATCCTTGTTCTCCTTTTCTGTTCTTGCCATTCTGACCTTTTAGCCTATTAGTATAATAACAAGTAATTACAGATGAATGGACTAACTTTACGCATCGAACACAAAGAAACAATCATTCATCGTAGAAGAGATGCATGAAGCAACAGTACTGTGTGTTTCAGATGTACAGCATCACGGGCAGTAGCCAATGGTGCGCAATATTCCGCATGGTGTTGCCAGGTTGCGGACTCCCCTTTCCCTTCTCGCTCTTCCTCCAGTTAAGATTATGACACATACATTAGCAACATTATTCACAATGTACATATACTATTCCAGCGAACTCAAGAATTTTGACTGTGCATCCTAGAAGTACATGTAGCAACTAAATTACTTACCTGTTAACTTTTTCAGTGGAAATGCTAAACACTCATCTTCAACACTACTTTCACTATGGTCTATGACAGTTAATATTTCGTAGCTCTTTTTTTCTTTTTTAAAGAAAACTCCGCACCTGTAGTCGGTTTGCTTAAAGACATCATCAGCTATAATTTTAGAGAACAAACGAACTACCACGAAAGAAAGCAACCCAGACACTGATGAATTCTGTTTATGCTAGAAGAGAAGTTACATTCTACACAACTAGCCATTTGTTTCCTTACCAGTTTTCATAACGAATAACACTCTTGGGCTTGGTGTAGGTGTTACAAAATCAATCCGTCTGATTCCTAAGCAACTCGATATGCTCGAGTTTGTTTTGGGTTACAATAATTTATGATACCATTCAGACACCTGATGCTTTTGAATCCCTTCTAGAGGAGAAAAGAGGGAATAAAAGTTGCACATAATAAGGTAGTGAAACGTGAAAAAAAAAAAAAAAAGAAAAAAGAAACAAAACATACTGCGTTTCTTCTGTAGAATAAGGAAGAATCTATCTTAAAGTAAATTTCAAAATAATATTACGAACTTCCCATGCTTTGTTCTTAAGATGTTAGGCGTATATATATAAGCCGACAAACTGTAAGAGGTGGTTCTTTACATCAAAATAAGAGAAGAAGTTCATATGGACCTGTGGGGAAAAGTGCGTAGTTTCAGAGTTAGGTCTGTCCAAAATCGCGAAAAAGCCAAATTTCAACAGGCCCTATTTCGAATTACAGAAACTGTGGATAGTGGTCCTTATTAGCGTAAAAGAAGTCACGCATACGCAATCCAAAAATGCATATTTCATTAATGGTCAATTAGTGTATAGAGTATTCCCTGCAGGGTGAAATTCTCAGACATGCCATCAACCGAATTTTGAGTTATGCTCTGATTTTATGATTGGTCGAAAGTAGGCAAACGATAAGCCTTGATAACAGTGAACACGGAATCATTTGCCACAATGTAGGAAGTGTTAAGGATCGTTAGAAGCACGGTCTCTCGTACTGGGAAAACGCATGCTGCGATGTTTTCTTTCACCCTTATAAGTGAAGAAAACGTAAAATACAAAATACACCCATCACACGTTATTCCGAACACACACACACACACACACACACACACACACACACACACACACACACACACACACACACACACACACACACACACACACACACACACACACACACACACACACACACACACACACACACACACACACACACACACACACACACACACACACACACACACACACACACACACACACACACACACACACACACACACACACACACACACACACACACACACACACACACACACACACACACACACACACACACAAAAAACATGGAGTAACATTTCCGACTTCCCTCCGAAGCAGTGGGTGTCCATTGTTGTCAAGGCTTACCTCCTGCCTATTTTTTACCCTCCTTGAAATCAAGGTATATCTGAGAATTCTATTGAGAGCATATCTGAGAATTACACCCTGTAGGGAATACCCTGTACACCTATTGAAAATTGATAAAATATGCACTTTTGGATTGTATATGCGTAGCTTCCTTTACGCAGATAAGAACCACTATCCACAGTTTCTGTAATTCGAAATAGGGACTGTTGAAATTTAGCTTTTACGCGATTTTGGACAGCCCTAGCTCTGAAACTATGCACTTTTCCCCACAGGTCCATATGAACTTTTTCTCTTATTTTGATGTGATGAATAATATCTTACAGTTTGTTGGTATAGTTCATTAACACCCTGTATATGAATCAGATTGCAAAGGAGTGTAGCCACGGGGAAAGGAGGCCTTGTCTTTCCCAAACTATACCCAGCTCCAAAATGAGGTTCGTCTGGTATATATTTAATAAACTTATTTAATAGTTAACGCAAATGAGGGACGTTTATAATAAAATATGAAAATTTTAAAAAATCAAACATCATCAATACGGTTTTTGTACCTAATTAAAACAACTAAACTTAATCATATGCTTTATATTCTTATTTCCCAAACTGGGCGCACACTGTGTGAACTCACTACTGTATTATTGTATAATAATATCTGAGTTGATATTTTTTCGAGTTCTTTCGCTTTACTATTTTAACCCACATAAACACAAAGTCAGATAAACAGACTGCTATAAACAACATTTGTTTTCTTATGAATAGGTTATTGATTCATCTCTTACAATCTGGTTTTTAGCTTCAGTACTGTCAAGATCCGGCTTTTGATAATGTAGTATCGTGAAAATATAATATGTGTATAGTATGTATGGTGAGTTAAAATGCTTTCATATTCTGAAAGAGGCCATTTGTTCTGTTTTTAATGTGTGAAAAAGGTTTCCTCCCTCTGAAAGTAATGTTCCCCTAGAACAACCTGCTGGTTACACCCCTGATTATCCTGTAATGAAAGTTGAGTTATATTCCAAATCGAAGTAAAATCCACTGGAAATTAGACACGGGACTCAACACTCGTTTCACTAATTGTTTTATATGGAAATCTTTAAAAGCGTCTATCATGACAACTAGTTGACATAAAAAGATGTAGTTTTCACTATGTGTTCGTAATTCTTTTCTCTGCTTCGTAAAGTGAGCAGTTAATGTGCTAATACAATATTTCTAAGTAGCGCCTCTGGTATTTTCAAGATTCACAGTAACGTGAGAAGTGAGCGTGCAGAACTGCTTGTCGCGAATTGTCAACACCGCTCAAAGTCAATTGGATGCCACGTGAAGCCAACTCAAGGTCATAGGTCATGCCGCTTGTCATCTAACACACACTATAATAGAAAAAACTTCAGTATTTACGTACAGTAATTGTTCGTTGCGTGGCGTCTTGGTGCGCTCATTCAAGTATGCCGTTGTTGAAAAGAAGAACACCCAGGAGAAGAAATTAATTAGAATGAATTCGATTACAATTCGAATTCAGTGGTCAGAGATATTTCAGCATGCGTTTCAGTGAAAAGATAAACCGAATTGAAACATCTGCTGTTGTTAACGCTAGTTTGGAGCGACTTGGCTCTTGAATAAAAGAAAAAGTGCCGGACGGATAAGAACGTTGACAGAAGTAGAGAGTTCCTTACAAGTACACATATCAAGCAGATTGTGAAGTGAAACTGTTCCAATAAATGATATTCATTTTTCTCATGGGAGTATGTGAAAGATCCTGTCTTGTGCCACTGTTGTCACTAAATATGGCTGAGTTACATGTCGTTGAATGCATAGATGCTGAAATGTTGATCCGTGTATGACAAGAATTTAACTTTCTTCTGGACGTTGTGCTTTTTTCCACATTCAATATTAATTACTTTTTTTATAGTAAATTTAAATTTTGTCACTTGAGCATCTTTTTTTAAAACTACGATTCATGCTATAATAAACCTAATGTCAGGAGTGATAAAATATAATTTTAAATACACCATTTCGGAACATTATGAGACAATGCTAAAAATTTTCCAAGAAATTTGTGCCCGGAGCTAAACCAGTATCTCAACTCATTTTCTACCTCGGCCCAACACTTCATTTCACGTTACAGAGATTACCCAACCAAGAAAGCATGTGAGAATTCGGAAGGAATGCAGCTCTGAATTCGATTGCACAAACATTATCTACACTTAGTCGTGTATTCAAACAAATAAGTGAAAGTAGTGAAACGATTGTAAAGCACCTCGTCGTGTCCGAATCCCTTGTCTTACTACAACTTTTTATATATATGTTTTCATTGTCTGTATGTGTTAAATGTAATTTGCTCCATATGTTTACTTTTATAGGTCTATACATTCAACTAATGTAGGATATAAAATGTTATCGAAAATGGGCTGGAGTGAAGGGCAGTCGCTCGGCAGAGAGGGTGATGGATGTACTGAACCGGTAAGTACTGATATTTTGTATATTCCTTTGTTATGCGCTTCAATCTCATTTAAAAATCGCTTTGATTTTCAAGATGTGAATTATTTTAACATGTGCAAAGGAATAATAAAATCACTGTATTGAAGTTCGACATTTGCAGATGTCGAAACGAATTGAGGACGCAGTTCGTGTGTTGAAAATTATCGTGTAATTATTAAAGAAATGAGAATTTATTTTTGATTATATATACCGGTATATAAAAATCCGTCGTAGATAGCGGAGTATATTAAATTAAAAGCGACGATAACATAGTGTCAAATTTTTATGTTACGGTTTATTGAGAAGACAAGTATTCTAGAAGACAAAGAAGACGATATCCTGCATTTCAAGGTAAGTACATAATTTTTTCAGGGATATTGATGAATTTTTAGTAATACGAGATCAGATTCTTTAGTACCCCATGGTATTTTTAATGGAATGAAAATTTTGTTGAGGAAGCGATAGTTGTTTATGATGACGTTGTGTTATCGACGACATTAATTACGTTTATTTACGACAAAAAGATAAAACGAGTAAGGGGACAACAATAATACAGGAGTGTATAAATAAAGAGATATTAGACATAAAAGTGTTTATACATCCAGATTAGTGTAGCGTAAATCCCTATTAAATGATTGATACTTAGTTAGGTTAGACAGGAGAGAGTCTTGCCCTACCGTATCATTCGTAGAAACGTTTCAACGATCATATTATTCAACTCGTCAAAGGAATTTGAGATAGAGGGCTGATGCTTTCGTGAAGTGTCTAGGACTTTCTGTATTATGGTTTCCAAAATATGTACGTATGAAGCCCAAAATTTAATTGAGATTTTTAATTTTACAAAGAGTAGCATGACCTGCATGAAGATGTAAAAGATTCAAGTGAAACAGGAATTATGGCCACAAAGAGCCAAAGAACTAGCTTTACAATTATATATATCGACAATTATGTAGTTATCGGCAAAATTGCAAATATGTTCATTGATATTGTTTTATCAGTAACTTTGTTTAACAAGTGGATCAGTATGGATTTTTCGGTCCGTACTTACTTCATTTGTTTTTCTTTTCAACATCAAAGAAAACTTCAGTCAAATTAATCCACTTTCCAAAATTATTGGGAAATATTACATGATGCCGGTAGTCGTGTTCGTTGTTGACTGATCTTGAAAGTAAAACCAGCAGTCGTGTTCTTTGGTGACTTATCTTGAAAGTAAAACCGTAAGTCATGTTCTTTGTTGACTAATCTTGAAAGTAAAAATATAATTTTGCATGAAATATTACATGTAGTGTTTTAATATATATGTGTGCAGCTGTTCCATATCAACTTTCAGTTGGACATCCATTATGATCAACACCTCTTGTCCTGTGCGAATTTTTTATCTGTGGTATTCTTTTTTAAAAGAATGGGACTTTTCATTCCTCTTTAAGAGCCGGCGGGAGTCAAGTGACCTTGACAAATCGAGGATAGAATTTCTCCTTGCAGTTCAGTGTTTCCTTATTTTGGCAACAGATGGGGTTGTCGCTGAAATGCCGTCAAAGCAAATGCACCCGTCCTTTTCCTTCGTTTTCCCCTGCATGTGGTCAAAGTTGGACAGCGCAGGAGGGGGATGGTTACGGCTGTAAATGGGACAGAAGAGTGAAATTCTTTTCTTTTGGCTAAAAGAGAAACAGAACTGAAGAAACAAATAAATAAGAGGGACCAACATGATATCAGCCGTCAGCTCCCTGTCAGAGAGCCACTCAAATATCTACAACGGTCTCAAACATACCATAGAGAACTAAAGCACTTGTCGCATGTCTCTTTCTCAAAGGATTCTACCTATGGTAAATAACAGAATAGTGCGGGAAGAATCTGATATAAAATGAAGAACCATGCCAATATTAAAACACACACACACACACACACACACACACGGGAGAGTCGATATTCTAATTTATTTAGGGCCTTCGTGGTTAAAAAAAAAAAAAAAAAAAAAAAAAACTTGGAATTGAAAGGCAGAAAACCCAGACAAAGATTTGAAATGTATTGACAATGTGAAATCATTTTTTTAGTGGAATCCATTTCCTTATTTTCTTTTCAAAATATGACCACCAGATTTACCCTCTCTCTCGCCTTCACATTCGAATGGTCCTGGGTTCGATACCAGTTGCTGACCATCCTGAGTTTTTCCTATTATAACAGGAAAAAGCCGCAATGTTACATTCAGCCTTGGGGGCCGGCTTAGAAGGACAGGAGGGAGCACATGCCCTGCTTGATGTTGGTTTTTATTGGGGGAAATAGACCACTTCATTAACAATAGAATTAAAAGATGTGTCACTCATGTCCAAAATTATTGTCGTATGTCTATAAATATGTTATTGTAGGAATATAATTTGATAACGAATTCACCCGGTATTTCTTATAATGTTAGTATGCGTACAATCGGCAAAGACATGTATGTGGCAAATTTCATGTCAAAAGAGCAGTAAATAAGAACAATAAAACGAAAACAAAACTTTCGTGTCCATTTAGCAACATTTTATTTTACTCATTCTAATCTTCGTATTTATAATTACTGTATTTTCCTATGAAATTTACCACATATATTTCCCGATTGTACACATAGTATCAGTATTAAAAGTCTCCTGCAAAATCATTATTACATGATATTTTTACAAGAAGACAGTTATAGAAATGCGACAATCATTTTGGACATGAGTGTACAAGGATGTAACAGGTGTTTGTTTCAAACATTAAATAAGTGTTCGTATAAATTGAACTTATTTCCTGACGTCATAGAACTAAGAACTGTTGCAGAGCGATGTAAGTCCGGTGACAATACAATATTCCATTCTTACTTTCATACTTTGCAATATATCTATTTATTTTAAAAGCAAATTTTAATATGTTTTTATTTTCAACTTCCTTATCCTAAAATAAATACTAGCCTTTAACCACCCCTGGTATCCCTGGTTGCATATCACTTTAGGATTTGGAAAAGGTGTCCAACGAATTAAAAAAAATGATAAGACACCTTTTAAAGACATTCTTTTGTTAATAAATTCCCACTAAAAAGTTAAAAATAATTTTGTTTATGCAAGACGAAATAAAAAGAATGGAGTGCGTTATTTTAAGAATTTATAAAGTAACTGTAAGCCTATATGAGAGCGCATCCCTTTTTTTTTAGTCACGCATAAACATTTTTTTTTTTAACTTTTAAGTGCGACTTGATTAATGAAAGAATATCTTTAAAATGTTTATTATTATCTTTTTTTATTATTGTTAATGTTTGCGTCCTTGGCATAGGGTGTTTATTTTGGTAAGGTACCGTATGGTACGTTTCTATACTACTAGGGTATATTAAAATTTAGTTTCCTATGCGTTACTACATACATTAAAAAACATTTTTTTTAAAGAATTACTACCGAATATTACTACCGCTCCGTTAATAAGAGGGAGACAGATTGAGGATACCAAACACCCCTACCGTTGATTGAGAAATATTTAGGTGTCGACACTGATGAGCAACATCTACATATGAATTTGAATGTTTTATGGGCTTTAGACAATTGATTCAGACCGGGAAACATGGGAGACAGAATGTTGGAAGCATGTAGTCCAGTCCCTAGTTTGAATGCCTGGAATGAGTAAGGACTCTTCCCCCCTTGGTAAAACCTGCCGAAATTGGAAGCAATATCAAAGAAGCACTGCTTCGAAAAAAGAGGGAGCAAACATGCATAAATAGTCAGAGTCGGATTTAGGTTTAGTGGGGCCCCAAGCTGTTGAAGGTAATGGGGTCCTTTATGTGTCTAGATGAACATACGCACCCTACATACAGCAATGAAGAAACTAGAGATAATTTAGGAAGCAGACTGGTAGAAGGAGCCCTATTAATTACACGAACGTAGGCTACACAGCAGGAAGCACTGTTGCTACGTATATATAAATTTTACTTTATTTTTTTAAATTTTCTTATATTTTAGAAATCCAATTTTTCTTTAGATTTTGGGGCCCTAAGCTATAGCTTGTTTCGCTTACACGTAACTCCGGCACTGTAAATAGTATACATATACAGGCGCGGATCCAAGGGTGGCTATAGAGGCTATAGCCCCCCCCCCACCCCTTGACGCTCAGGAATACACTCTGGAATCCTGTTTACTCTGGATAAAGAGGCAAACTATGGTTTACCTTCTCCCTTGATCATATCCTGGATCCGCCACTATATATATATATATATATATATATATATATATATATATATATATGTACATGTATGTATGTATATAAATGTGTGTGTCTAGTATGTTGTACGATGGAAGCTGATGAAAGAGCTTTATACCATATTATTCTTGATTTTTTGACAGGTAAACAAGGAATATTTCGGGAATTAATCTATCCTAAAGATTATAATAATGTATCTTATTTTTTCTCTTGCATGTATATTCTTAGTCCTGCAGGAAGTTTTCATTTCTTTCTTGGAATAGATAAACGAAGACTTTGGTTCGGCTTCTCCTTCACAAATTTTTGTCGAAAGGTTGACTTTATCGCTACAAACACAAATTACTTCTTCTCACAGAAACCATCTACAAACACACTGTACTGCTGAAACAGAAACCATCAACCAAAGAGGTCATAAATTTTGCCATTCCTCGTGTTTGAAGTTCCCGTCCTTCACAATGATTTCCTTCCTCCCGCCCCTGTTAAGAAGTTCAAAGTAGATTTTCAAAAGGACTGACTCCCGCTGAGAAGGAAAGGGGGATGAGGAATGACTATATTGCCATCTAGCAGTTATACGGCCAAGTACGTGAACACGAAAAAATCTGATTTCTGATTTCTGTAGATTCAATTATGAAGGATATAATTTCTCATCGATTGTGAAATGGATGTCTTTGGAAACAGCGAAAAAATAGTACAGTAGCGCACAAATACAAAGATTGTACTCCATTCTCAAAAAAGTCCGGAGTTTTTAGCTCTTTTCCTTACTGTAAAAAAACAGAAGACTTTTCCGTCTGATTTTGATCATTTTCTTATGGGAATTTGGATTATAATTATCTGTATTTATAAGAAGAAAATATCACGCACAGCGTTCAAATTGCACCTTTAAAATGAGATGTATCATATTTAGTGCGCTACTGAGACATTTTTGCGAAAGAACGAAATGAAACCGTGATTTGCCTAAAAAATGGTTGAGATCCCATGTTAAATTGAACACCAATATTCCGGCCGCTGTGGCGCACTCCTTCTCCCTCTTAAGTCTTCATGTGAAATATGCTACAATGACAAGACGATAAATCATATGCAACAACAACTACTTATGATTCAGTTTCCCTTAAGTCAGATTTTAAATGGTATGTTTAGTATCACATTTAACGTTGATATAAACGAGGCATACTTAAATTAAGTCAATCTGAAGCAAATTGATAGAATTTTATCTATCAAAAGATTATTTTTTCTTGCTATTTATATTTGTCATTATAAAGCGGGAGTTGTTGCATTTCAATGTTATGAAACTTGATCGATATAAGATTTGTGAGTAGGAAATGGACGTCTTTGAATGAAGTTGACATAATTATGTAGTGAGTGTAGTCATTATTTGTGAAATAATCTTATTGTACTCCTGAATAGTGAAAATCAGTTTATTTAATGAGAAGATGACCGATTTTTATAAAATCTGTTAGTGCAGGTTCAGTAAACAATTGAGAATATTTTCTCACTCACGATATATATGTGAATGTATTTTGTAATATATATAGTGAAGTCCAGTAGTTTAGTCGGCATAAACACGCTTGATATGTGTACGCGTAAACTATTGTAAACTATTGTAAAACTGGCATTTATCAGTCTTTTATGAAAAAAAAAAATATTTGAAATATATATCGGTTTCAAAGAACATGTTATGTCGAATTAAAAAGAAAATTATTTGTTTACACTAATTTATGTTTCTAGAAGTTTGACATCATTTCTAAATTTTTGATACTAATAACACTGTTCAACACTGAATTTCTTTCCTGTAAACTAATAGGTGATTCTTAAAGATTTTTTTCTGCTGAATCTGAAAATAATATCCATTTTTGCGTATCAGGTCTCAGTTACTGGAAAAATGGGGAAATGTAGTTAAAATTTTCTATTTTGTGGAACTATTTCGGGGAAATATATATTTTAAAAACTTTATTATAATAATGTTTTATATGTATATATTTCAGACACTATACATTATTCATACATCTTGATGTATAAAATGCAAGCCTTTATTAATATAAAACGCATGACTACCCCTTCTCACACACAAAAGGTAAAGAAATTTGGCGGAAAAAGTGGAAAATTGGACGTCGGAAAGAAATTTCCCCACATAGACCTGGCAACACCGGATGACGGTGAAACAACTGACTATCAATATTTACTTTTTGCTTGTTGGTGTGGTGAGCTTTATTTCCTCTTGAATGCTATAGCAGACAAAGAACATTGAAAGGTGTGTTTTTGTGACCCGTAACGGGTAGATGTTTCATTGTAAAGTAGTTAACATTTGGAAACGTTTGGTATTGTGAAATTAAGTGTTACAATTTTGAAAATGCCTAGGAAATGTAAGAATCATCGTGACAATTTCTGTTATGTGTGTGGGCGAATAACTCCAAAACAGAAACTCACCAAGATAACGCCTATTGTTAAGAAAGCATACGAACTGTATTTCTCATCAAAGGTCGACGTAGGGAAGCCCTGGGCACCGAAATTTTGTTGTAAATCCTGTGCTGTGAATCTAAGGGGGTGGTTACGTGGTTCTCATAAGTGTATGCCATTTGCTACACCAATGTTATGGTTTGAATCACATGATCACTTACATGACTGTTACTTTTGTCTTTCAAATGTAAAGGGAATAACGTCCAAAGGTAAAAAGTCGGTTCAATACCCAAATCTACAATCAGCTAGAAGACCCATCCCACATGGCGAAGGTTTTCCTGTGCCTGTGCCGCCAGCAGTATGGACAGTAGACAGTAGTGATGATGAGAATGAATGTTGTGTGAGTAGTGAGAATGAAGATCCTACATACAGTGAACGTGTCACAGAACCACATTTGATAACTCAAGAGGAACTGAACGACCTTGTTAGAGACTTGAACTTACCCAAACAAAAAGCTGAGCTTCTAGCTTCAGGACTGCAAGGTTGGAACCTTCTTCAAAAAGGAACCAAAGTTACATTCTACCGTGAAAGACAACATGACTTTCTTAAATTTTACAGCAGTAGTGATGACTGCATATATTGTACTGACGTTGTAGGACTGATGCAGGCATTACAAATACCGTATAAAATTGATGAGTGGCGGTTATTCTTGGACTCGTCGAAAGCAAGCATGAAGTGTGTTCTCCTCCACAACGGTAATACTTACCCTTCGATTCCAATTGGATATTCCGTAAACCTGAAGGAAACTTACCAAAATTTGAAACTCCTTTTGCAAAAAGTGAGGTATGATGAGCATAAGTGGAACATATGTGGGGACCTGAAGGTGATTGGTTTGGTGTTAGGGTTACAGTTAGGCTACACAAAGTACTGCTGTTTTCTTTGTGAGTGGGACAGTAGAGCCAGGGAAATGCACTACATACAACGAGAATGGCCTACCCGTGCATCCCTCACTCCTGGAGTTAAGAATGTGAAAGAGAAACCTCTTGTAGACCCCAAGAAGATTTTTTTGCCTCCCCTCCACATTAAATTAGGGCTTATGAAGGTATTTGTTAAAGGGTTGGAAAAGGAAGGACAAGGATTTAAGTATATTCAGACAAAGTTCCCAAACATCTCAGATGCTAAACTAAAAGAAGGTGTGTTCATTGGTCCCCAGATACGCCAATTGATGAAAGATGACGTATTCGATGGAAAACTAACTGAAGTGGAGAGGAAAACCTGGAATTCTCTTAAGAGTGTTTCAGAAAACTTTTTAGGAAACAACAAAAGTGCGAACTATGCGCAACTAGTTGAGGAGTTGTTGTCAAACTTACACACTATGGGGTGCAATATGTCGCTGAAAGTGCATTTTCTACATAGTCACCTGTCTTTCTTTCCCGAAAACCTAGGAGATGTGTCTGATGAGCATGGTGAGAGGTTTCATCAATCAATTCAGATCCTGGAGCAGCGATACAAAGGGAAATCTGGTGTTTCAATGCTCGCAGACTACTGCTGGACATTGGCCCGTGATACTGTCCCCACATCACACAAGAGGAAATCTTCGTAGGTATTTCGTTTCTTACGATGTCTCAATCTATCTCTACGTTTTAATCAAAAGATGACTTTTGTTTGGGTGGCAATGTATAAAGGCATTTCAAATCCAAATGTGGAATTTTAGTGTTTTTTAAACTTTATTTTAGTTTATTGTTAATGAAAAACTCCATGAAATACTAATGTATAAGCATTCTTTTATCTTTGTGATATCCAGATATGCCATGCTTACATTTTTTTTAAAAAATGGTTTCTATTGTACATAAAAGTAATAATATTATTAAAATGCATAAATTCACCAAATATAGAGTTTGATTCTAACTTTCATTTAAACATTTCTCAAAAGGTAGACCTGATACAGCATATCTGACTTCAGATTCGTGATCAGCAGGTCAGAAACCATAAAGAACACCTACTTTCGTTTTGGAAAGAAAAAAAAAGTTAAAATTTGTAGAACAGTGTAATTAGATCTAGCATCAAACGAAAGCTGTTTTCTTGCTGCTTGTAAATAAATTAGCATTATTCTGCTATTTTAAATCATTCACTAAATATTTTTATAACAGATTCCGATATAGTGTATTTTTCTTGAAGTTCATATTAATCTACTTGATTTTAAAGACGAATACTATTTAAAATGCAAATAATGTTCCCTATTTTGTTCGTGCGTTTATATCATCCTTTTTCTTTGTTTGTTTGTCTGTTCCATGGACAATATCACTATTCATATTCTTCTGTGTGTAAAAGGCTGAATAATGAATTTATTGTTTTGGTGAAAAAGTAGTGAAGAGTTTTTAACACGAATGACATAGTCATTCGAGAATCAGTCGTGAACGATGGACCATGCGTACTGTATGTTATCGCTGAAATTTCTTCCGTATTTTTTTCTCAGTCACATTATAATGTTTAATTACCTAAAGGCTAATAGAAATTAGGCCTGCATCGAGAATGTAGCCCGAGATCTGTATCAAGAAATGAGCATTCTATCGTCTGGGCTGGTCGAAACGAACAGTCCGTTAATAGTTTAACTCTAATTATTACACATTATACCTCAGAGATTGAATATTAAAACGTTGAATGGATTTAAATGTTAATCTTCCTCAGATTTCATAACGCAAATACATGTAGTACTTAGATAGCAAGTGGTAGATAACTTTTTGTAAGATACTCTTGTCTAAGTAATGCCAATATGACTACCTCCCATTTTTTGATATTTGTGGTATAACGTTCAATGCAGGTCTCCTAATGACAATGTTTGATGTTGATCAGAATACTCCCAATAGGCGTACATGTCCATACATAAGAGTCCACGGACACATCCACAAATAGAAGTGATCAAAATGTAGGTTTTATTTTTACGGTTTGGGAACTTGCTAGGATTTCCACTGAATACTGTTCATTTGATGGGTATCTGTAAATGTTTAATGCATAAAACATTGCTATTTAGTGACTTTAAACGACAGTAATTCATTAGACATCTCATAACTATAACGCTGGTAATCACAATATCAAGTCAAAATTCGTAACTTGTTATAAATATGATATAGCAGCCTACGAGCACAACGAACAATAATAAGAATTGTTCCCTTCAGTTTTCCCAGAAAAACGAAAGTGAACTGTTGAGTTCTGGTAGAAGACCACATGTTGTGATAAATAAAGACTGGAGGAAACACGAAATGATCTTCAAACATGTATTTTTTTAAAATACATAAATAGAATTTTTTATCGAGAAATGGGTTCATAATGCTCAATGAATTTGCAAATTTTCAGAGAAATTGGAAACGAAATGACATAAATGAAATATACGCATTAGAAATGACTTACAAAGGAAATTGGAATAGGTTGCAGTTTAAAATGCTAGATTATTGTCGAGACCTTTGGTTGATATAAAAATGGACATTTCGCATTAATGAGAAATCGAGTTATATTTCTCGTGGTCTCTGACGCAATCTTCTAAAATGTCTTTGACATTAACTCCATTCCTCTCCAATAAAGGTAAAATGTGCTTTTAAATTTGTTCTGTGGTTCTGACATCCAATATGTCTCTAGGTGAGGCCTTGAATAAACATATTCTTAATAAACTTTACAGCTTTAATAGAGTTTTAGACTGGTTTAAACAAAAGCCAGCCTCATTCTCTCTCCTAATGTTAAATAATTCACATAACCTGGGAGAATAGGTGATGTTGAAAATGCGTGACATTCACAGTTTTGTAGGTGTCCATGCGTCGAAACATGTTGCAAAACACCCACCAGTGTGTCTTGAGAAATGTTTGCTACAGAACATTGAATATTGTTCATTACACATCGATTTGCTGGAAAAGAATTTCCGAGGACTTAGTGAAACTAGGGGCCACTGCGGCCTGCATATCCGTTTTCCTCCTCCTCCATCATTATTACTATTGGACAATCTTTTCGTGGTGAATTGGCTTCATTTGTCGTAGCCTTAAATTTGCTGTAGAAGGGTTTGATATTCAATTCCTGTTTCGCAGGCACTTCTGAAATCTCTGTGCAACATCATACATGGTTTCTGGTTTTATGTTAGTTCTCAAGAATGAATATACATACATTACTCTGATGCGAAGACCATGTTATACTGCAGGTTAGGGCACTGTTAGTACTGCTAAAAAGGACAAACACTACTCTTAGTGTTTGTGGGATTAAATGACTTACTGAAAACCCTATACATAATCATATTATATTCTTATTATTTTTAAATGTGAACAAATGTATCAAGTGAACCACGTAATAAGAGCACTCGTTTGTAGTAATCAGTGTAACAGCAGCAATGATCAGAGCGCCTGCGTTTTGACCTCTATGTTCTTGGATTTGATTCCTTACTTTCTGTCTCGACTCAGTAACATGGGAGCTACTTGAAGTAATAGATAGCCCGGAAAGCAGCAATCTTTCCAAAATTGTATTTATATGTATAATATGTGGATAACTATCCTGACACATTCTGTAGAAGGATGGTCTTTATTTATATGGAGAAATATAAATTTTGGAAAGTTTTTAGACGTAGGCATACTCCCTAAAATTGTTTCAAATCGGACCAAAGTAATCCACGAGAAAAAATAGTTCCATTGAATAATATTAAATAGTGCCTCAAGTAAACTAAAGTTTTCAATGCATTTACAGAATATAGTAGCCTATGTAGCAAAAATTTGTAATACGCGCATGTAATTTTAAAACGGCTGAAGGGAATGACACCATATTTTGGATACAAGTAGTGAAGGTAGAACTGCACCTCATTTTGTGTAGAACCATCATAATGGGCATCTTGGATTCAGGTCCGAAATTTCAAATTGGAAGAGGATTATGTGACATTGTTTTGGTGTATCTTTTTTACCGAAAACATAAATCTGACATTATTTTGAACTTACTTTTAGTCATGTAATAGTTATTACGTGTAGAAAACGAAATATACCTATGTAATGCTCAGTTATTTTATAACTACTTAAGAATAGCAAATTTGTAGGAGTTTTAGATATATTCCCTGAAACAAACTGCTAGAGAAAATATAATTCTAAAGGAAGCAAAATTATAAGGAAACGTGAAATAAGTTGAAATACCTCTTATATTGTAGCTTTGTGGTAAATTTTGAATCTTGTTTGCTACATAATTTACTTCTGTCGCACCCAGGAAAAGGTCTGTGATCCTTCAGTATCCGCAAAAGAAACTACTTTTGTTTCTCGTTTTTCATAGGAACATTGTATTCCTCGATTAGTTTCATATTCGCTTCTGTTTCATTGCTTGTTACTTGGAGAAATTCAACTATTTTCCTCCCTTAAAGATGGTCATCATTCTTTGACCACGAAATCGGATCACACTCAAGAAGCACTTGTGAAATTTTAAATCTATCAAGAAAGTGTTTTGTGTTTGTTGTAACAAAATCACTGATATTTCTTTTCACAAGAATTTCTATCGTACCACCACACATCTCAAGCCCCTTTACTGTTTAATTATTTCAACCATTTTTTAATTTTCCACTGTGCTAATTCCATCAAAAAAAAAAAAAAAAAAAGCCTACGCTACATCTTCCTTCGCCAGACATCAGAGATGATGGGAAAACTTAGCAAGAGCCAGTTCAGATAATTCATCATATGTTTTTCTATAACTGTCCACATCTTTCAAAGATTGCAGATTTACAGTGGTGAATGGGATGTTTGAATACGTTTAAACCAACCTTGCACATAAAGTCGTACCAGGACTTACATACTTTTCGAAGCCCCGTTTCTTCTTGCATCGTTAAATGAAATTTTGGCGAAAGAGAAATATTTTCAAACTAGATTGCTTTCCCCATTCACCTTGCATGACGAATTGCTCCAAACAAACGAAAGGAAATGCCTCAAGGGAGGTATGGCATCCAGGAATACGATGATCAGCGCTGATGATTCTCTATAATCTTCTTTGCGATGTTCTGTTTCTACAAATTTTAAAGCAAAATTTAACACCAGCACTTGCGTCGGAAATATTGTTGCTTAAACTGTTGCATCACAAATTCCAGATTTAAAGTAATTGCGATCTATTTTTGACCACTCGTTCTAAAAATGCTTAAATAGGGAAACGTCCGGTCCAGAGATAACTTGATATACTACAATTACCAAATATAGATTTAAGAACCAATTCATGAATATGTGTCTGCAAGGAAGATACAGAAGAATTTTCTCAAGCTTCTGCTGGGGCAGAAGCGAAGCAACCGTTGATATGACCCATATTTTAAGTAGTGTCACAGCAAATTATCTGCAGGAATTTTACTACGTTCCATTTTCCAAGCAAATTAACAATAGCAGAAACAATTGTTCTCCTTTTGATGATGCCAAAATGAGAACACTAATGAACTTCTCATGACTATCTCTTAAAATAAGTATTTGTAAGTGGTCGACAGTTTCTTTACCATTCAAATTTGACATTGGTTTCCCGTCCCGATTCACAACGAATGCACTTGATGCACTCTGAAAGTGTTCTTTATGATCTTGCACAACTTCGCTGCGGAGTTCCTTTCTACATCTGTAAATGGAAGACTATTTATTACCAGTTCGCTACACTATGACCTAATGTAGCGCTGCCGGAATATGTATTGTTGCTCTATTACTGACTTTGTATCGATCAAGAGCAGCAACTAGTCTTGGAGTTAAAAAAAAAAATCTTTTTTTCCTCTTTTATGAATCTTGGAGGGTCCAGGGACATATGGGTTTTCCTCCGCATTAATCGAACTGCGTACTTCTATGTCATTTGCTGTACTAAGTTCAAACAGTTAATTTTCAAAACCAATTAAAATCCAATATCTAAATGTATCAATACGATTTCCATTGTTACGGTATATAGGACTAATACAAAATTCAGTACTGTATTGATATCTTTACATTAAAGAATTTCTTCCTTTCGCATAGAATAATTCTTACATAATTAATTGTATCTTGAAAATATGTCAGATTGACTTCGTAGAGAAACGCTACTCCAAAACCATATATCACATAACCATCTTCCGGCTTAACATTTTGGACCTGAATCCAAGATGAGGGACTTCAAGATGCCTGTCATTATGATGTTGCATAAAATTGAGGTGAAGTAAGTCACTGACTCTTGAGTAGGTCAAGTCAGTGGACTAATATTGTATACGTACCACTGACTCTGAGTAGTGGCTCCTGCAGAATGTCACGTATCGTCACTGATACCTACCGTGAGCAAAGTATTAGTCTTATCAGCAATGTTTAAATAACGTTAAATTGCATTAGCTGATAAAAGTAAGGACAAATAAAATAAATAAGAATTTAAATTTTAGTTTATGAAGTTTTCATGGGAGATAAAACGCATGATAAAGTTGGTTTATGTTATTTCATATTTGTTTTATGCAATTTTAAATCTATATGTTTACGTTAAAAAATCTTAGATGATTTTCATCATTGGAACTGTAAAAATCAAATATGAGTATTTAACAAAAGAGACACTGACCAAAGCTTAAAACTTTACTTTATTTTAAATTATAAAAAGAAATGTCTCTTTTGTTAAAACAATTAATCCAAAGCCATGAATAGTCTTACTATGAGTATTTAAACTATGCAGAACTAGTGATTCATTGTATATTTTGTTGCTGAAACAGTTCAAAAGTTGTGATCGATATAAAAGAGAAGTAAGACACTCGTGTATTGCATAGGCTGATTGTTTTCCCAATTAGAAACATATAATGACACTCAAATATACCAGTGAAGGTGGTATCAGTGGAAGGAGATACTTATAAAAATTTGTTTCACAACATATGCACTGTTATCCACATCAGTAGTATTCAATACGAGTTTCCTTTGGCACACATGGAACGTGTAATCAAGTCCCTGTTATACACATTGTATCACGATCACGATCCTCCGATGCAGTGACTTCTGGAATGCGTATTCTGAGATTACGTAGGGGGTGTTAAGAGCAAGTTGTAGACAGCAACACATCCTCAGTACGTAGGGAGTTTTAAGAGCAAGTTGTAGACAGTAACACATTCTTAGATTTTTTTAAAAAAAGTGTAGTGTCAAGGAAATATGGAGGTCAAGAAAGAAACTCATTATTAGCACGACCAAGGCAAACAATTCGTATGTTTGGTAGTCGCGTATTTAGCTCATTTTTGACTTCTTTGTGAAAACGGGAGATCCTCTTAGCACCTATTATATGATGTTCCAGATAAGGCAGAATTTATATAACATATCCAGACACAAGGTCCGTATATTATTTTCTTATCGAAAAAGAAGTGGCCGTGCATTTTCCATGAGTTAACAGCGCAAAACAGTCACCTTTGTGGAAGTCACACAGTTGTCATCGTAGGTGTGTGTGCTTTCAATCCCCAGATTCTAATATGATACCGGCTAGTGTGCTAGAAACTACAGGTGATTTTATATGAGTGTAACAAAAAGTTTCCGTACTGGCTCTACAGAATCTTCGAAATACTCTAGTTACGTTGCACAGCAATGCTCTGTTCCCAATCATCTTAACACTAATGAAATGTGTCATTTTGCGTAAGCGAATCCAAAACTTTGTGCATTTCGCGCTGGATCTTGGCAACAGCGTGAAAACGGTGATTTTTCTACTGCATATTCATCTTTGGGACGGGAAAAAATTATCAGAGTTAATGTGAGGAGCAGATTTTGTGCGGAAACATGTTGCGTTTGACGGGAAACTTATGAACGAGAAGAGCTCGGTCAGAGGGTATATTGTCGTCGTGGAGAATCTAATTCGGTCGTTTTCGCAGAATTTTCTCCTTGAAACGCCGCAGAGTGTTGCAGTAAAACTGTGTATTGATGGCCTGGCCATGTGGGATTAATTTGTAATGTACAGTACTATGAATGTTCAAAAGGACCTTGACCATGTTTTCGTAATTGCGGTTCATTCTCTTCTTCGGCCGTGGATATGGTTATCCGCTTTCTGTGAGTATCGTAGCCATAGACCAATAATTTACACCTGGATTCTCTATGACGTCACAATTTACTTCTTGACTTCTCAATAAGAGAGAAAGGAGCTGACAGGCTACGTGAAATTGATAAAGAACAGTGCTGACAGGTAGGTTTGGCAGATTAAACTAAAGGGTAGCCCTGAAACCATGGACAATTGGGGATTGAAATTAAAGATATTACCATTATTTTTTGCATGTTATTAACATCGTTATGAACATTTACCATTTGTAAATACTATTACTACTAAACTCATACTGTACCAAACTAAATGGAAATAATACAAAATATAAGTGATTCTAGACGTATGGCTTATTTGTAGTACTTTTGGAGCTTCTAGTGCTTCCAAAACTATCTTGCAGAAAAATTGACAAGTCATTTTCATGTTCATCTGAACATCAGTTTCAGCCATCACGTGTTCTATTGAGATTCTGTTTTTATCATATGGTCATAAGGCTTTCATTACACTGAACATTCGTTTGCCATGTGAATTACTGACTAGTATAGCGAAAATATATTGCATATCATTAACACGTTCGTGGGTCTGTTTTCTCGAAAAATGCACTCCATAAGTTACAACCATTATTATTATTATTATTCCTATCAAGTGATGATATTGTGGATCTCAAAAATAGAACTCAATGTCCTTTCTGTTTCCATAGTAAGTAATTTTGATTCCAACTTCTGCCAAACCATTAAACGAAAACAATGCTGGTGTGACGTGATAATACAGGCACAACAATAAAAAGTTAAACTTACCAGAGACGGTATGTCCTCATTACAGAAAAAACAGAGGCGATATGGCATACAACCGCATACCGTCTCACTTCGACCACTGCCTTTATTACAATAAAAGTATAATCCTTGTACTAACAGTTAAGTGCAACAAGGTATAAATAGCATAAGTAATTATTTACAGATAATTTACTATAATTATAGATTATACTCGTAGAATGTATTTGAAACTAGGCATTCCGGGCCGCGTCCGAAGATCTACCAAACACGAACATCGATGGCGTAGTCTATAGTTTTGCAAGCTTACTACTTGTGGATTCATGACTACGCGTACACTGTCAACACCTATTTATTTCATCCTTCTATCTTTTGTCCCTCATTGTGTTTATATTTGTTCTGTTTACATTGTAAAACCGCGCTCGTTCTCCTACTTCATACATCAACCAACCCAAGATACGTCACCAGTGGTGAGCCTGAAAGTTAAGAGTGGATCATCTACAGCACGCTAATGGAGAGCTTGGCACACTTCAACGCAATGTTCCTTCTGTTCAGGCCAGTTATGCTAACCTGAAACGTTTTAAAATCCTATCTCGGGAGGCAGAAATTCCCATTTTGCTGTTGAATTTCCCACGCTCTACAAATTTTTCAAAATTTATAAAATATAAAATGTAAAGCTTCCGTATTTCACTCACTTTCTTTAATATATAAGTGAATTTAGACCTTCTACGCTAACTAAACAGTTTATGAATAAGTAATTAACATTACAGTGGTAACGTTCAGGAAACTTTCATAAATGGTAACGTTGGGTCTACGGGACCCATTTAAGTTTTCACGCACTGAAATAAATTAAAGAAGAATATTTTATTACTTCGAGCTTACATTGACGAAATTATCTTTAGTTACATTAAACGAAAGAGTACAGTAATTTATTTTGAATGCCAAATTCTAAATTAATATATGTCTTTTATTGTTATGAAAGTATTTAACGAACATTTTTCATTCAGCTATTATTTAGTTAGGTTTGGTTTAAACACAGTATTCAATACGTAAAACAATATTCCAGTCATGATAGAAAAAATGAAAAGTGTTAGGTAATGACGATATTACTTAAAACTGAAGGAAAATATATCTTTTAACGTTATTTCAATTTTTCTTTGCACTAATTTCCATCGAATTTATGAAAAACTGCAGCCACTCTTATTGGCATCTTTACGTATAATGATCTGAACATTCACCACACAACATTCTTGCGTGACCCAGGCAAATCCACTTACCACAATTTTGGCAAAAGTACCTGGTTTTGCTGTCTTTACATATGTAGTAACGTCCTCGTTTCAATTCTCGCTGCATAGGAGCATGCTCTTCAAGGGTTAATCCACATAATCTTGCAGCTGATTTTCGAAGATCAGTAGGATTGTGTTTATTTTGTGCTCTCTGCATCAACTGGCTCTGTATCAATTCTTTAGACAATTCTTTAGATATCGGTATACGAGCAGTCACGATGTTACTAGAACGAGAACGAATATTCACATTTCCTTTTTTCTTCCTCCATTTCGTGTCCTTCCTTGTCTCTACCTACAAAATATTTGTGCACAGTTTCTTCAAAATCAGAACTTCCATCACTGTTTCCTCCTTCATCACTAGTATAATGATCACTAGGCAAAGAAAAGTCAGGATCACAATCTTCATCATCTTCTTTGCAAGCTACATTACTTAGTTCTTGCTCTAACATGTCACTTCTTCTTTGAACATATGCCTCATAGCTTTCGGCCATGCTTCACTTGAATATATATATATAAAAAAAAAAAAAAAACTATACGACAAGTGCTTAAAAACAAGCAAATCAACACACGGAAATATGAAGTTTTCTCTTCCAAAATCGCCACTTAATATTATTTAATCGTGCTAGTAAAAATAACATCACTGGTAACGTTGGCTCTGTCTGGCCCACTCTATGAAAAAGCACGCGGCATACAACAATGACCAAGCGAAAACTAAAACAGGCTACGTATGATTAAACTACAACTTAGGAGCGGAAGATAAGGGGAGGATGTAGCAGTTCGAGTGTTGCCAAATAAAGTTATATTATTTTTTGTAAAGGCTTGGGTCTCACAGGCCCAACGTTACCAGCGTAGTGTTAAGAGAGAATTGAAAATGTTGACGAAAATAAGGACATTTTTTGTTAAAAATTAGTATTTGCATCACGCATTTGTGTTGTAATCTTCAATGGAACGTAACGAGCCTAGATAAAACAAGTTTCATTCTCCAGTAATTTCGTGTAGATCGTTTTGGAATATGGATGTTTCTCGTTTAATATTGTATTTTAAATACCAAAGTTATTAAGAAGTTCCATGTTGCTTTAAAAAAAAAAATCTCAAGTCACTGTATAAATCACTTCCATACTAGCGTGCATTTTCCAGTAGCAAAATTCAACAATTAGCACTGATTTCACGTTTATTGAAGACTCATTAGTCTACTTTCCTCCCATAGTAAATTTTGTTGGAGCCAATGAAGCAAATGTGTGGAAAAATCCCATACATGCTACCAATTTCTACGAAAATTCTCTTTATTCCTGTAGGAGAAATTAATGGAAAAATCCCACAAAATGTAATTTTTCCCACGGGTTGACATCACTGGAGCAGGGATGAACATTCAGGAGACAGATTGGATAGCGACACTCCGCATGTTCAATTCGAACGCAAGGATTGTCTGCACTGACCATACAACACACCAACAATGCATGAAATATCATTTATCGTCCTCCGACGATTTCATGCACAAGTTTCATTGTCCTTCCCTTTCCACATTTTCAGGTTCGATGCTCGTGGAAACTGCAAGCACAACCTTCTGCTGTCATCTGTTGGTGCTATCCAGCCTTCATGCAGGGTGGACGGACTATTTATCTAAAACTACTCCGTGTAGTTTTTAAACTAAGGACGTAAAAAAACGTTGAAATTCTGTACGGTGCAAATATCAGGAGGAAATAATTTCACATACTTTGTAATGCCAACAGATTAACAATCGCCAACTCAACATGCGAAAACTTCCAATACCATATTCATTTTTCAGTGTTGCAAACTAAAAACGGTACAGTAATATAAACTTCGAAATTTTGAAGGATTCTTACAGCTGTAATAACGCAGGCAAGACGATCGGGACAATGCACATTCAAAGTATCGTACTGTTCAGTATTGTGATCGTCATATGACGTATTTTCAATGAAAGGAAACAAAGTTACAAAAGATAGAAACAAATCATTTCGAAATAGTCATTTTCCTCTTCCAGCAATTCGTATCTCAAACCGTTTCAGAGGTACGATAAACATGGGCAAACTGATGTTTTCTCTATTGAAATCCATATAAGTACTTAAACATAATACGTACCTGTCTGACTTTTTTTTTTGTGGAATAGTCTTTCAATAAAAGTCAAATTTTTCAATCCTACTTGTTCAAAATACATTGCATCATGATTCAGTTGTGTTGTTACTGTGGTAGAGGTTCCTAAAATTGGATTTTCTGTGACACTGAAGCGTCCTTAGTTTTCAACATTGAGTAATAAATGTGGTATTCTAAGTTTTTATTTAATATGTAAATTTGAAGTACCTAATAACTTAATGTAGTACTATTAAAAAAAACTATGTTAGGTTGGGAACACTACTTACCTGTTGGAATTGCAGAGTATGTCGAACGAATATTACCTGTCGATGTTCGCTTCATGCATAAATTCAGTGTTTTTATAAATTATTTTAGAAATTAAACAGTTTTATCAAATTTAAAAAAAACTCTCTCTCTCTCTCTCTCTCTCTCTCTCTCTCTCTATATATATATATATATATATATATATATATATATATATATATATATATATATATATATATATATATATATATAGGGTGTTTCAAAACAACACCGACAACGTTTGGCAGGTAATTCCTGACACCAAGATAAGACAAAAAGTATAGACCAACCTGGGTGCACAAATGCTTCCTTTCGGAGTTTTAGGCTGCTGAAAACATGAAAAATGAACTTTAACCCTTTCCGGATCCTGGCTTTTTGGGCTATTTTTTAGACTTCCAGTCAAGCAGCTACTGTATCGTCACTATTTATCCTAGGATCATGGTTCATACCTCATTCTCTTCAGAATAGACTTTCGAATGGTACCACTTGCATGCTCATACCATATACCAGAAGCGGGGGAAAATGTCAAAGTGAAAATTTCGGCGGGAAAATTTTTTTCTCGAACTTTGGCACCCCCTGGACCCCTCCCGTGTGATCGTAGCCATCAAAAAAAATCTGATAAATAGTACTTGGTATACTGAATGTGTGTGCCAAATTTCAAGTTTCTATCTTGAATAGTAAGGGCGGGATAATTTTTATCAAAAATTCCCACAATGCCCCAAAGTACCATAAAACACTATGATCTCAGGGAAAAAATTCCTGAGACATCCCTAATTACCCTAGGACTATAATCCGCCAATCATTCTCTTCAGAATAGAACTGTCTTTCAGGCGGTACCATTCATATGTCTCCATCATGTATCTAAGGCGGGAAATTCCTGAAAAAAGGGATTTTTTGGGGCAAAATTTCCCTTTTTTCAACTTTTGCCCCTCTGGACCCCCCTGTTTTTACGCAGAAATCGAAAAAAAAAACTTCTGGTAAATACTACTCGGTGGACTGAATGTTTGTGCAAAATTTCAATCTTCTACGTGAAAAAATAGGCCCGCCAGAAAAAATTTCTCTACCATGCCCCACTTTTACCCTATACAGAAGTATATTTGGATAAAAATTCACTGAGACGGCCCTAATTACCCTAGAATAATAATTCGACCGTCGTTCTCTTCAGAATGGAACTGCCTTTCAGACGGTATGACTCACGTGCTCCTATCATGTATGTATGGCAGGAAAATGACGAAAAACGGGATTTTTGGGGTAAAAAATCTCTATTTTTACCTCTTTGCCCCTCTGGTTCCCCCCTGTTTTAGCACTGACATCGGAACAAAACATCTGGTAAATACTACTCGGTGGACTGCATGTTTGTGCAAAATTTCAATCTTCTACGTGAAAAAATAGGCCCGCCAGAAATAATTTCCCTACCATGCCCCACTTTTACCCTATACAGAAGTATATTTGGATAAAAATTCCCTGAGACATCCCTAATTACCCTAGGATAATAATTCGACCGTCGTTCTCTTCAGAATGGAACTGCTTTTCAGACGGTATGACTCAAGTGGTCCTATCATGTATGTAAGGCGGGAAAATGACGAAAAACGGGATTTTTGGGGTAAAAAATCCCTATTTTTACCCCTTTGTCCCTGTGGTTCCCCCCTGTTTTAGCACTGACATCGGAACAAAAAATCTGGTACATACTACTCCGTGGAGTGAATGTTTGTGCAAAATTTCAATCTTCTACGTAGAAAAATAAGCCCGCCAAAAAATATTTTTGAACATACGCTTAGAAAATGAGAAAAGAAATTTTTGACTTTTGACGTCATCACCTCCTAAGTCTGGACGCAGGACGGTCTGAAACTATACGTAATGTCTTCTACAAGGCCTCTAGACTTGAAAAAAAAAACCGGACGAAAAAGCTCAAATAAAAGAGAAATAACGCAGTGTACCATGAAAAGTGCATATGGTACAAATTGTACCATAGGATCCCGAAGGGGTTAAAGGTCCATAGCTCCAAAATCATGGGATCTACCGTAGTCGAGCCAAACCTTTACAAAGGAACTAATATGTGGTGTATCCAAAAATACATTCTTCAAAATTCTGCAGTACTTCCGCAACAATTTTTATAGAGGTAGTTAGTGAGTACTTCAGATTACCGTAACTAAACTGCCTGTACAAAAATTGTTGCGTGGGTACTTTAGGATTCTGAAACATGTATTTTGGATAGAGCACATATTAGTTCCTAAGTGAAGTCTTAACCCGACCACGGTAGGTCCCATAGTTTTGGAGCTATGGACCTTTAAAGTTCATTTTTTCATGTTTTCGGCAGCCTATAACTCCGAAAGAAAGCATTTGTGCACCCAGGTTGGTATATACTGTTCGTCTTATTTTGGTGTGAGGAATCACCTCCCAAACGTTGTCGGTGTTGTTTTGAAACACCCTATATATATATATATATATATATATATATATATATATATATATATATATATATATATATATATATACATATATATATATATATGGGGGGGAGTATATAGTACGGTTATGTAATAATCTAAAACTATCGTAACTTGCAAACTTCAATTTTGAATACCTTTCCTAGACACAGCTCAAGGGTGTACGGCATCCTTAGGCCAGTTCTTCAGCTTGCTGCACCTTAAAAACTGAGGGATTAAAAAAATGATCTTTTTATTGATTCATATTACAATTACATAAAAATTGTTCTTAAAACACTACACTTTACTGAAAGATCAATTACAGAAATGCAACTGTTCGAGGTTTTATCTTTTAGCGAATGTATCAATCAAATTTGTCATATCTTTTTCATTTAATGAACTGCGCTTGATAGAAATTGTTGCTAAATCTAAACTCTCCTGAGCCATTGTAGTTCGCATATACATTTTTATTAATTCTAATTTTTGAAATTTAATCGCTCTGTTCCTGCTACTGACACAGAAAGGGTTGTTTGTATTCGCAACACTACAAACAGATCCGGTTTTTTTTTATTTTTTTTTTTTTATCTCAAATGTATTTCAGTAATTTGATAGGCGGTAGTCCATCATTGGAATAGCTAATTTTAAATTATTAAGGTTCGTGAAATAAATCAAGGCCTCGAGTGTCTTGTTTCGTTTTATCTGTCGGTCACATTTCGAATTTTGTGCACTCGCTTAACAAATTACTCTTACTCATCATAGATTTCGCACAAAAGATTTCTTTTTATTATTTATTTATTTATTACGTGCTCTTATTAATTCAAACCGTTCATGCAGTGCGTTTCACAGGATAATACAAAACTTGGTAAGAAGAAAATTTTGAACTTTTATTTTTAATCGCTGCTTACATTTTTACGTTTTCGTGTTTTGGGTACTTCAAAATGCGTTCGAATATCCATTCTAAGAACGATTTCTTCTGCATCTTTAACTATTAATTATTTTTTGTTATTTATGTAATTTAAAGAGTTATTCAATGAAATTTATTCTTTCTTATGTTTATCTGCTATCTAAGGGCAAAATTGTCTGTAAAGAAATCGGGAGTATCGACCGTGAAGATGGAAAGAGGAAAAATCAGTACAGTTTTTCTTTGAGTAAAGAGAGGGAAGGAGATTCTCTTATCTGAAAACAGACATTTAATTCGAAATTAAACAGATATTTTATTTAGAAATTCAATAGCAGCCATACTGTTGCCAAAAGAACGGAAATGAAACTGAAATTTGAAAATATGTAGCAGACTTAAGAATACAATAAACATGATAAAGTTTTATATTTAATGAAAATTTGATAGAGAATTCACTAAAGTAGAAGAAACAGGCGAAAAGGAAAAAAAAAGAGAATATATAAGTAGCAGTGTCACGTGAACACCACGTAAAGTAGCTTGATTTGTAGGGGCGTGATATTTTCTGAATTAGTGAAGCAGGAAGTCGTAGGGGATTTCTACCACTTTTGGTTTTAGTAGAGATTAAAGGATGGAAATGAAATGTATTGAGATGCTTAATTGATTGTAGGAAACCGTATGTCTCAATCTGTTACCGTTTTTACTTTACAGCGATTATCATTAAAACCGAAAGTGGTTGATCTTCTGCTACTTCCAGTTTTTAATAGAGAGGTTAGAGTGGAGATGGAATATATTCTTGAGACGCTTAATCGATTGCAGAAAACCGGTTCTCACTATCTGTTACTGGTTTCACTCTATGGCAATCAACGTTAAAACAGGAAGTAGTTGATTTCGGCTACTTGCAATTTAAGTAGAGGTTAAGAGAGAAGACGGTACATATTTTTAGAACGCTAAATCGATTCCATAAATTCGTTTTTTTTTTTTTTTTGCTATCTTGTAGCGTTTTTGCTCTGTGTAGATCAATATTAAAACCGGAAGTTGTAGTGGGTTTCTACCATTTCAGGTTTTAGTAAAGGTGTAAGGATGAAAATGAAATGTATCTTGGGACGCTTAATCGATTACAGGAAACCGGATCTCTCTATCTATTACCGTTTCTAGTCTTAGCGATCAACGTTAAAACCGAAAGGCATAATTTTCTGTCATTTCCGGTTTTAATAGAAATATTAGAGTAGAAATGGAATATACAGGGTCAGTTCTTAAAGTAGTAGGACTGATTTTTTTCTTTTCTTTTTATGGACTGACGGCAGTTACTCCACCTGTTGTTGGTTGAGGTGGGTCTAAGGAAAGACAGGAAGCAGCGCCAGTCGGCTGCCAGCCATAGCAGGGTAAAGATCGTTCGTTATCGTAACCTCTGCGAGTGACCCTCGTCACGCTGCGTCATGGCCAATCTTTTGGAACAGCGTTACGCCATCAAATTTTGCGTGAAGCTCGGTAAAACTGGGAAAGAGACTCACGAAATGATCAAGACGGCGTACCGTGATAACGCCATTGGAAGATCGAGTGTGTTTGAGTGGCACAAGCTGTTTAGGGAGGGGAGAGAAGAAGTTGAAGACGCAGCACGGTCAGGACGACCTTCGAGCTCCAAAACGGAGGAAAATGTTGCAAGAGTGAAGAATTTGCTGGACAGTGACCGAAGATTAACTGTTCGCATGATTGCCGATGAACTTGGCATTGCTAAAACCCAAGTTCACGAAATTGTGCACGAACAATTGCAAATGAGGAAAATTTGTGCAAAGTTGGTGCCGCGAGTGCTGACAGGCTAGCAAAAGGGCGTTCGCAAACGGATCTGCCAGGACCTTCTCGAAGAAGTGAGTGAAAATCCAAACTTGTTAGAGAATGTGGTGACTGGGGACGAGACGTGGACGTTTGAGTATGATCCTAAGACCAAACGTCAAAGCGCGGAATGGCACACTCGAAATTCCTCACGCCCCAAAAAGGCGCGCATGACGAAATCAAAAGTGAAAAGCATGCTCATTTGCTTTTTCGATTCACAAGGAGTGATCCACAGGGAATTTGTTCCACACCGACAGACTGTCAATGCAGTTTTTTATCTCCAGGTCCTGGAACGGCTGAGAAAACGCATCGTCCGCGTCCGCGTCCGCTCAGCCATCGCCAACTCCTGGCGACTGCATCATGACAATGCGCCGAGCCACACAGCCTTCCGAGTGGTGGCTTATCTGGTCCAACATAACATTGCAACCTTGCCTCAGCCACCCTACAGTCCCGACCGACCTTGCCCCACCAGACTTTTCCTCTTCCCCCGCCTCAAAACCACCCTGAAAGGGCATCATCACGGCTCGGTGGAAGCATTACAACAGGCCGTGACGAGGCAGTTGAACAGCATTCCAGTTTCCGCCTTCCAGGAAGCGTATGAAAACTGGAAATCTCGCTGGCAGCGGTGTGTGGATGTACCATAGGAGGATCATATTTCGAAGAATATTAAGCGTAAGCGTTATTTCTGTCAATATCTTATTTTTAATTGACTCAGTCCTACTACTTTAAGGACTGACCCTGTATTCTTGGAACGCTTAATCGATTGCAGAAAATCGCTACTCGCCATCTGTTCCATTTACACTCTTTAACGATGAAAGTTAAAACTGAAAGTGCTGTTTTCTGCCACTTCTGGTTTTAGTACACAGAGTGTAGTTGAAATGGAATACGCGATTCTTGGGATACTAAATTGATTACAGAAAATGGTACTCACTATCTAGTACGGTTTTTATTCAATGGTGATCAACATTATAACCGGAAGTGGTTGGTTTCTGCCATTTCTGATTTCAGTAGAGATTTTAGAGTGAAGGTGGAATATACAGATCTATTGTAAATGATCTTCCCAATTTCAGAATTTAATGACTCACGTTTATTTATTCACAATGACTGAATGGCATACAACTTACGTTAAAAGAAAGAAGAATTCGAAAAGTTTTAGTGGCTGGTAAAGCTGATGTTTAGTTACACATACTGTTGCCAGGGTGACAGTGAAGGAAGATGGCAGAAAATAAAGACAGGCGAGTATTTTGTGTTTTCAAATTTTATGTAAAACAGTCTGTAGTTAGTGCTAAACGAAATTTGTGTTACATCCACCAATCGGGCATTCAATTCGGAAGTGGTATAGTCAATTTAAAAATGTGGGTGTATCTGCGAGAGGAAATCAACAGCCGCGTCACATGCACCGCACACGGTTCTGAGTGACAATCCGCTTTAATGGTCAGTGGGACATGTTACTGAGGGATTTCTTCCGACCTCTGCTCCTCTTCGCCGATGTGGTTTTGCTGTGAGTTTTGTAGGCCGTCATCGCCTTCGACACACCCAATACACTTGCCACTTCCGTCACGCTCGCATATGTATGTATATAATTTTTCGTTGATTCGTCTGCCGCAAGAATTACTGTAGATTTCCTCCCAATTAGTGATATAATAATAGATTACCACTTCTGGCAGATAACCAGAGTTGTGATTATAGATGACCAGAGTTGTGTCAGTTGACATTCTGTTCTTGTTACATATGACAACTTCGATCGTGTTCTTCGCGAACAGCTCGGTATCATTACGTGTAAAAATTCGACTATATGTTTAGAGAAAATGTGCACCAGTCTCCGAAAACAAGGGTACTTGGAATCATAGAACCATTTTACAGAATAAACTAATTTTTAGAGATATGTTCCTTTCTCTTTTTGTTGTGGCAAACCTCAGTAGATCTGTGGACCCATATCGACTAACATAATCGAACGGCAAGTTTTGCCCTATTTGGAAATCAGAAAGGTCGCCCATTTGAGACTCACCGTCCACTCAGTTCATTGCACACTCCTCTTCTACTGCTGGTTACGTAATACGAAATATACCCTATCACGTCACTATGAACTGCCCGGCATTGCTATCGCCGCCTGATCGTTGCCAGCCCAGACATATGACGTGTTTCCATTAAATTGATAACTGTTTATATAAAGACTAAATATAAGGATAAACCCTAGTCTTAAACAAATAAGAACAACTCGGAAAACATGAATTGAAAGATATGTAAAATTGAAGTGCTAACGATGGTTTGAGATTATTATGTAACCATAATGTATGCTGCTGTCTTGCTAGTGTCATAAGGAGAGGCCTCCCTGCTGGTTTGATAGCTGGCGCGTGTTTGTTTTCTGTAGGTGGTTCCGAGTTCGATTGCCGTGGGCAGGGACATACGCATGGGGGTGATTCCTGGAAGTCCGGACCCCCTGAAATCCTGGCTTTTCTGTAAATTTAATCTAAGTTTACGGGTGATTTTACAAATTTTAATATATTTATCCTCAAATGAGAAACCAATAGTGTGGAGATTGGAAGAGGAGTCAGACAAGGATGTAGTTTGTCGCCCCAATTATTCAACATTTACAATGAATGTTTAATGAAGGAAGCATTAATAGGAATTAGAGATTTCAAGATTGGAGGGCAGATCATTAACAAGATTAGGTATGCAGATGATATGGTTATAATAGCTAAAACCGAAGGAGGACTACAGGAGATGATTGACAAAATAATTGACACTGGAAGACTGTATGGAATGGAAATTAACATCGAAAAGTCGAAAGTCATGAGAATATCCCGTGGAAACACGCCCTTACGGATCAGAGTAGAACAAACAGAACTTGAAGAGGTCGATCATTTCAAGTATCTGGGAAGAAATCAGGTCAAGAATTGCCATAGCTAAAGAAGCATTTAACGACAAAAGACCACTCTTAACTAGCAGGCTCAATATTGGACTCAAGAAGAAGTTGGTCAAGTGCTATATATGGAGCATTGGACTGTATGGATCAGAGACTTGGACATTACGGAAGTTAGAGAAGAAGTATTTAGAGAACTTAGAAATGTGCTGTTGGAGAAAGATGGAGAAGATAAGATAAACAGAGATAGCAACAAACGAAGATGTTTTAAAACGGATAGGAGAGAAGAGAACACTTCTAACCACCATCCTTCGTAGCAAAGCCAATTGGATTGGACACATCTTGCGAAGAAATTGTCTTCTTCACACCGCCGTAGAAGGGAAGATGGAATTGAAGCGAGGAATAGGAAGAAGAAGAACACAGCTGATCGATGATTTGAAAGATAGGAGAAAATATTGTAAAAGAGGAGGCTGAAGATCGAGAAAAGTGAAAGAAACATTTCCAGGCCCAGATCTAAAATTGAAAAAAAAAATACTCATTAGTCCCAGGACGTGCCAAAAGTAATAATAATAATAATAATAATAATAATAATAATAATAATAGAATTTGAACCCTCTGAAATCTTTGGACCCCCAAATAAATTTGTGCGTACGTGCCTACCCGTGGGTGAGCGTTATGGTGGTTCAAATGTTCAACAAAGACTAGATGAGAGCGGGGCTGGATTAACCCATCTGGAGGTCCGGAGCTAGAAAAAATGTGGCCTCTGCTGACTTCACCTAATACATTTCTGTTAAAGTACAGTAGGAAAGTTAAGGGAATATGTTTTATATTTTAGTCATACTTTATTTTATGATGATGATTGTATCTTCATGATTCTTTTTAGATAGCCAGTTGAGATTTTGATCAGAGTGGCGGCCCCTGTCCACCTGGAGGCCAAGGGCTATAGCCCCCCTAAGTCCTTCCCTTAATCCGGCCCTGGATGAGAGTATATTTTAACATCAGTTTTACATTAAAATGTGGCATATTTTGTCTGTTTTTGACTATGGAAGACATTTTTAGCACCGCAAAAATTCATTTTTGTTATTTTTCTCGAAAATTACGCATGAGGATTTAACATCAAGTGTATAACTTTAGTTCAGTGCGGTGGTTTGATTAACGTAAATCTTATCCTTTAAACTTTTTTCTATTATGCGCTAATACTATGGAGGACATGCAACGTAAATTGAAAATATATATGTAGCTGTATAATTTTTCGTTTATTCATCTGTCAGAAGAAACAATATAAATTTCCTCCCAATTAGTGATTTAATGGATGACCATTCCTGGCAAGGAAATGAATTATGTCAGTTAGTCGATATTATGTCCTTGTTGCATATGACAATCTTCGATCGCGTTCTCCGCAAACAACGGGATAACATTTACCTGGAAAATTCGACTATATGTTTAAAGGGAATGAGCACCTATCTCCGAGAACAGGAATACTTGGAAGCATCAAGGCATTTCACAGAATAACCTAATTTGTAGAGACGTGTTCTTCTCTCATTTTTCGTTCAAACCTCAGTAGACTTTTAAACCGCGTGACAACCAAAAAACAGAGGAAAATCAAATTTACAGTCCAAAAACAAAATGCTAAAACGTTGAGCTGTGCTGAGAAGTGGAAATCAGTCAAGTGTTACTGAGTGGAACATGTAGGTTATCTAGAAATCTCCATTGGGAATTCTTGTTATGAAGAAACTGAGATAAAGGTGAATGGGAAAAGTCATTTATACGTGACACTTGATTTGTTGGAAACAGGTCAATAAAGAGTCTAGTATGCAGTGAATAATTCCTAGTATTTCCTGGAATTTGCCGTAGAAAAATAGCCATGTTTGTAGTATCACACAGCATTTGCTTGTCATTTAGATCTGTTTCTCTTTGCTTATTGTATTAGGACGTTTGTTTTGCTAATTCTAAGAAGTAAAAAGAAACAAAATAGCAATCGTCCATCGAGTTTTGTGAAACCTAAATTTTATGTTTGACTGTATTTTGTGTATTCCCTTTCAAAAGTTTATTTCTATATTTTATGTCTTACCAGTAAGTTCAAAAAGAAAAAAAAAACGAACTGGAATGCTGTTTTCTTCGAATCAGAGAATGGTACATTTGTGTCATTTGAAGTCATTCCGGAAAACGGTATTCATAATGTTTCATACCTTGAAAAGTTATTGATTTGAAGAATATGCAGAGTGTATACAATTTTACTACCGACGATGCAGTGGTATGTTTTCAAGTAAAATATAGTTGTTTATTATTATTATTATTATTATTATTATTATTATTATTATTATTATTATTATTATTATTATTATTATTATTATTATAATATAAAGTCACATTTTTATATTATACGGTAGATCTTCAATCATGTTTGAATATGTATTTCGTGTTTTTTTGTCCGCTGTTTAGCATACTAAACATTTGAATGACACGTGTTTTTTTTTTTTTAAAGTGATTTTCTGAGAGCTGTTACGTTGTTTTCTTTTCCTTCCCTCTTGTTTTCCTTAGACGAACACTACTGCTCTTTGGTAATGAAATTTATATGATGTATATTTTATAGTGCCTCAGTTGGTCACCGAAATTTTTATACCAGGTGATTTGATATGTATTGGGCCCATTGCGCACGAGATATTGTTAGTGTTCCAAATCTCAGAGTATATGTCACAGCGGGTCAGGCTTAACGTCATTTGACAGCTGGTAGTTGAAGTTAGTTTGTAGGTGTCCAAAAACCGTTAAAGTCTTGTAGTCAGAGGTAAGGTTGCGCCGTGAAGATAAGCGAACTTTCCTCAAAACTATATTGCATTTTACAGTTTTATTTCGATAAGAGTGCAAATGCTTCGTAGGTCCCTGAAGAAATTTGTGCTATTTGTGGACAAAATACGCTATAAAAAACAACAGCAACACAGGCACGTAGCCAAGGGAGGTCCAGGGGGTCCGGACCCCCCTCCTTCGAGACCAGAAATGAAAAATATTAAGGAAGGATGAAACAAAATGAAATGAGAAAAAGAAGGATCAGCATTAAAAATTAAAAACTACAGGAAGCTTTTAGTTACTCTTTCTTATGAGGAGATTTGTATTACTTGCAATACATGGTGGCGAGGTGAGCGATATATCCTGGAAGAGTCAGAGAATTTGAAATTTCTAGAAAAGTTACGGATTTCTCAGAATTTCTGCTACTAGTCAGGGAGATATCAAGCTTCCGAAAGCATAGTGCCGTTATGTAGCAGCATGGACATTTTTTTATTGTAATTTTTCGTCATTGCATCCTTACAGTATCAAACATGTTATTTCAAAAACAATTTTCTACTGCTCATTTTAATAAAGTATTTTAATATCAAACTATGAAGAAATCTCGAGTAAAAGAATATAAAAAAAGTATTGAAACATATTTTACAATATGTACGTTCCTTGTTCTGTTCATTCAAACATAACAATTTTCCTTTCATTATGACATCAACTACTCGTATTATAAAAAGTACATATCCAATAATGTCTTGTAAAATGTTTTACAATATCTGCGTTCCTTTCTCTGCTGAATGAAATGTTAACATAACTTTCTTTCCACATAACCTTTTTGCTTTCATTATTCCGTCATCTACTGTCTGTTCCAAATGAAACGTTAAATGAGCAGTAAAAATCTTTCTGAAATAACATGTTCCACACTGCAGAGAAGGAATGACTAAAAATTATAATAAAAATTGCCCACACTATTACAGAACGGCACTATGCTTTTGAAAGCTTGAAATTTTCCTGACTAGTAACAGAAATTCTGAGAATTCCGTAACTTTTCTACAAATTTCAAATTCCCTGACTTTTCCAGGATATCTCACCCATTCGCCACCATGTATTGCAAGTAATACAAATCTCCTCATAAGAAAGAGTAACCAAAAGCTTGCTGTAGCTTTTTATTTTTAACGTTGATTCTTTTTCTTATTTCTTTTTGTTTCATCCTTCCTTAATTTTTTCATTTCTGGTTTTGAAGGGGGATCCGGACCGCCCTGGCTACGTGCCTACTAAAACCCGTTTCTAAAAAGTATTCACTTAACATTACCTTTTACATTATTTTGTTTTTGACGTACACTTGGTGTCATTTAAATTTAACTAAAATTATAAAACAAGGTTGAATTTTACTGTTTGAATAAGCAAACTGTAAAGCGTTTTTTATTTTTATTTTTAGTATCACATCTTAAAAAAAAAGGACTATCAAAGGTAAAATAAGTCTCTGCTTTTCAACTCAAAAATACTTTAAAATGCAATGTACGAAGTCTATTTTTGAAAATTTTCCGTAGAAGGACCCCCGCTTTCCTGTGGTATCCTATACACCTCAGTCTCCCTGGTAGTCTGTCCCCCTCAAAATGCTGCCGACGCCAATGGCTGGACTAGCCTCTTAACTTTTCTTTTCTTCTTTCATGTGTTGGTTTAGAAACTGATATGAAGAATCAAAGGCGTAGAGTTTGGTTACCGTATCTTTTTAATAATGAAGTGTATGCCATTTTTGTCATGTGATTGATAAATTCAGTAAGTTTGGCAGCACTATCTTTCGTGTCCGCACCTTTCTTGCTATCCGAGCAAGTAGTTTCTAAGGCGTTGTTGCGATGGCAGGAGTGTTGTCTTTTCTGTGCGCAGTCAGTTGACTTTTCTTGGATTAACTTCATACCTTGTGCTCTGAGGATTGCATTCCGTTTTATGACATTTCAAGAATTTTATGGGGTTATTTTAGACATTATTTTGTATTGATAGTTTTATTTCACAAATCTGATACTACGGAGTAGGCATATTTATCCAAGTATTTAAATAAATATTCGTTAATATATATTTCGTTGTGATCTGTCACACTACAGGTAGCTCAGTGGTAGAATGCTATTTATTACTCCTGGAGGCCAATGGTGCTGCAAGCTGAATCCAAGAACTCGTGGACTTCATGGTTTGCTACCACGATGTTTGAGTTTTTAAAATTTTGTACATTATTCTGATGTTCTCAAAATGATTTATTACTTTTTTTAAAATCATATCGTCATTAGCTGGAAGAACATTACCGTTGACATTAAATTTTAGTTTAATTTCACTTGAAGTACTGCATATACATAAAAGTGGTGTATAATTTACAATAAAACTTCAGTTCTAATGCTAAAATAGAACAATAAGAATCAGGAACGCCCGCAAGATTTTTCTGGTGGGGGCAAGATACCGATTTGAAGGGTGGGTACGAAAAACCGACACGCAAACGTAGTCGCGAATACACACATACTTTCATGCACCGTGCATATAATATATAACATAAAACAATAGTTATTTACGTACATATTCTTATTAACTACATTAAATAAACTATGGCATTTAAAATAAATTATTCTAGAAGTGAATTAGTATGTCTTCATAAGTACTTGCAAAAATTGAACACACTTCCAAAATCCACTGTGAACAGCCTTGATAACAAAACTATTTACAGGTTTCGTTCTCTTTTTTAACTTTGTATCTTTTAATCTTCCCCGGTGGAAGCTCATGTGGTTTGGATTCCACGTTAAGCTGTATGTCCACATCTGATAGAGCCGTGCTGCTGAAACTGACAGTACTTAATCAAATCAAATAATCTTTTAATCTATATTTTATTGAATCCAATCGAAGAAATTTGTTACTGCACTGATCACATGCCTTCACATACCGTCAAAGCACGAGCAATACAGCGTTACTCGTCAGCTTAGGTCCGCATCTGATTTATACGTTGTAGTAAGTTCATATTAATGATACGAATTGGTTAGGGAATTTATAAACAAGCTTATCTTTATTGTATCACTAATCTTTGATTGTAAATATATCCTTTATGGCGAAGTAGCTGCTGCACATATTTTTAATTGCTTGTTCCGAGTTTGATTTCCAGTGGGTTTTCTATCCTCCAATAAGAAACAAGCAATAGTTAAGATTTCTCTCAAATCAGCAAACCCTGTTCCTTGGTGCTGAAAGGAAAGTTAAATTCCAATCACTCAGTTATTTCAATCAGTTAACCATTCATTTCAATTAATCAATAAATCAGTTGAAGTGTAAATTAGCTTAAATATAGCAACCTTATTTACGTGATTCACTCATAGTGAATTTGTGAGATTTTTCCTGGTTTACTTCATATTTCTCGGTGCTATGGCTATCGTGCATGTTTTCTTTGCGCGTTGTCCACAGGTGGCAGGTACTTGTTTCTGATAAAAAAAAAAACTGATTGGATAGTTCGGATGCTATTTAACACACGAACTACCAAAACATTTTGACCCCTCAACGTCATTCATCATCTTTTAATTTGAACATTAATTTAAATATGCTAAACATATGGCAACACTTTTCCTCTCTCTAATTAGTGCCATTATATCCTAAATATCATATTTCAATTATTTTTGGTTTTCTTTAAAAATGAAGATTTACCTAGAACTAGCAGGAGGATCACTTTGACACCTGCCTATTTATTTTGAAAGTGGACCTAAAGTTTGTCAGTTTTGCGTCTCACGTTTATGCCGGCTAGGCTAAAGGAGACGGTGATGATGAGAAATGAATGGAATGAACAATGTGGGAGGAAATGAGAAAAACCCGGGAAAGCCTACGCAGACGGTGTTGTCCACCACAAAGTTCACGTCGTATTTATTTTATCTTGGATAAAAATTGGCGTTTTGATTCTTGTTTAAACTTTTTATCAAAGTGTATTATAGATGCCTCTGAAACAATTGTGAACAGTCATTGATTTGTGGTGTTTGTTTTGAAGAATGTGTTTCACTGTTTGCGAATGATGGAGTCTTCAGGTAGTAAACGACTTACAGCGGCAGCGTTTCTGGCACAGTTACAGGATATTGACGATAGTGCTTCTGGTGATGAAGAAAGTAACAGCTGGATTGAGAAGGAAAATGTTACAGACTTTGGCAAAGAAAATATTTTAAGTAGTGATGACGAAGATATCCAACATATTGACTCTGATTCTAGTGATAATGATTCAAGTGAAGAATCTCAGCAAGGGAATTCTATTTAACTTAGTGATAGGCCTAGTAAAGTGGCTCCGGATCAGACTGTGGACGGTAGTGGATGTAAACAACAAGACAGGCGTCAGTGTACAAACATAATATTGTTCGTATCCAACCAGGACCCACATCACTCGTTACGGAGAATATGGATGATGGTTGTACAAGTGCATTCGGACTGATTACAACCGACAGACTGATTACAAACTGATTGCGAAATATAAAGAAGTGTAGAGAAGTTGAGACCCGTCGAGTTTTAGATGATCCTAACTGGTCAATTTCTCTCGATGAGTTTGATGCATTAATTGCCCTTGTATTGCCGTGGAACAATGCGGATGAATAGCGTAAGTGTAAAGTGTCTCTGGTCTGGAAAGCTTGGGCTGCAGCTTCTTTCGGAATGTGATGCCCAGAAACAGGTTTGTAGAAATTATGGGATTTATAAGATTTATCTCAAATCTATAAGGAGCGAAAGACGTGAAACTAACAGGTTTTGCTTATTTTCTGGTATTTGGTTTTAGTTGACTGAAAATCCTCGAAGTTGCCACAGTCCCAATACTTATTGCACTATTGATGAGCGGCTCTTACCAATGAAATCTGTCCACTTATTCAGTTCATGGGTAGCAAGAAGGATAAATATTGTCAAATTTTGGATGCTTGTTGAAGTGAAGAACAAATGATTTGTAAATAGTATTCCATATCTAGGAAAAGATGAAAAAAGGCCAACGAACATGCCTCTTGCTGAAAATACAGTTCTACACCTCGTGAAACCTTCCATACACTCCAGATAGCATGTAACGTAAGAAACTTTTTTTTTACATCTTTACATCTTGCAAGGGAAATAAAAATTAACGGAATAAGTTTGCTTGGTACTATCCGAAGCAACAGGAGGGATATTCCAGCTTCCGTACCTTCGCATAATAAAGATCTGTACATAACAGATCTTTTATGATATCACACTCGCCACCTATCAATGCTAGAAAAGAAAGTACTAATATTAATCACTCTTCACACTATGGTGATCACACCCTTCACACATAACGTATAGGTAATGAGTGCTCACGAAACGAATAAACCTGATAGTTTTGTTTTACAACCAGGATAAAATCGGTGTAAACACTGTAGACCAGATGGCTCGTAAATATTCTGTCAGGGCTGTTAGAAGAAGATGGCTGGTACAGCTCTTTTATAACCTACTTGATTTGGCCACAATAAACTTTCTTTTGTACAGTTCGCGGCATAGAAATCGTTACACAAATTCTAAGTCCAAATTAATAACAAACTCTTGCCCCGTTTTCTTATGCATCCAGGAATACATGTCTCAATCGATTAGTTGCTTCTAGTATTCAATCCAACTCCTCCATCTTCTCCACCTCTCCTTATCTAAAGCAGTATGTGACGTAGTACTCTCCATTCAGATGGAAAAAAACAGGAATCAAGTTTACAATGTTACAGCTCTAAAACAGTCTTTTTCATTCGTTTGTTCTGAAATATCTTTTAAGAACCTAAATTAAAAAAAAAGAAAGTCATAATGTTCCCATAGCTTCATAAATACCTTTAGCTTCACTCTTTCCCTTCTTTAAAGACTGCAAGCTAGTACGATGATCTCCAAGAAATCTATCGAAATTGCCAATAACGGCAGTAGGTTTTGTGGCTTGCTAAAGTCTGTAATGCACGCAAAGAGCTCGAGAATATCTACTGACAGAAATGAATGTTGTTCAATGATTCATTTCATTACTTTTCAGTAATTGCAAGCAAATGTTCCATGGGTGTCATTTGGGCAGGACAGGAGGGTGTAATTTTCCCTCCCTTGAGCTTCATAAATACATATTTTTTAATCAAATGTATAGTAATACACTAATAAAAAAAGTGAAGATCTTATGTCGGCGGAGAATCCCCCCCTTCGAATAAAATCTCAAATGACACTCCTTTTAGCAACAAACCTATAGAGTTACGATAGCACATTGCAAGAGAGCTTACATTTGGTTTCAGGAGTCGAAGGTTTGATCTCAATCCATCTGAGTTCCTGGGCGACATTGAGAGAGAGATTCAAGTATGGAGACAGAGAAAGATTATTTATATACCCAGATTTAGAATGGGAAAAAATGATCGGACAGGATTCGTATTATGACGAAAATTGTAATTTTGTGAAACAGAAGAAGGGAAGGTTTTGAACTGCGAGGATCACATTAGGCAGTTGTTGAATTAAGGTGGAGAACTCTTTCTAGAGCATCAGATGATTACGAAGGGAGAGAAAGATCTTGAAAACTGAGGAATTAAGAATTTAAAAAAATATGCAGCTTCCGAGACGGGTTTCGAACCACGAAGCTTGTAGTTATCGAACCATGACTGTATCCATTCTGCTACGGAAAACTATGTACTCCTTCACATACGTTTCTTTAGCTACGTTGAAAGCTAACTTAAAGGGGATATTCGGAAAGTTGACTCGGTGGATGTGCCATTCAGATAGGACATAAACCTTTTGTAACTTAAGTTACAATGTGCATAATGAACTTCCCCTTGTTCAGAACACTTTTTAAGGCAGTAAAATTTGTTACTGTTAATTAAGTTACATTTGATAGAACCATCTGATAAAGTAGTTTCAAACGCTGTGCGTCATTGTCAGTTAGGTGAATGGTTAATGTGAGTTACTCCTACGTGGATGGTCCGAGCTTCGAATCAAGACCATTCTTATTATTTATTCTGAGCTACGCTCATACTGTGCATTTCACAAGTTCAATTTTGAAGTAATGTAGTCACAGCTAGTTTAATTCGAAATTATTTTTAAATATGATGTTTGTTATTACATGCGTTTCTGTAACTTGCGATGTTTCAAACTTGATATTAAATCTTACAACCTTAATGTAAGTCATTTTCCTACAGCATATTATCATGAATGTTTGCACGACGACGACAGTAAGACGTTAATAAAAATTCAATTCTTACTGTAATATATGTATATACTGAATATTTAGAAAGGTTGACTCAGAAAAAAACGTACAGTGGACCGTACGATGCAACATTGACTCTTGGAGGAATTTCAAACGAATTTACTATACGTATAAATTACCATCTCAACAATTTACTGTGGGGGATAAGACACAAACCATTCCAGGGAGGGAAAGGGGTTATAAGTAAAAAAAAGTAATAGAATACGAAAGATATTGGTGTCAAATTCATAGTTTTCTGGTTCGAAGAGATGAATAGTGGCTACCAGATGGCACTCCTCACTTGTTTGTATACTTGCATAAACGGAAAATAGTTTAAAAAGTATATTTTACTTTCAAGTATGATTGTTTAAAAAAAACTTGTCCTTCAACATTATTTTACAATTATTTTCTACTGTATTTCTTATTTATAATAACATATTTTGTATTTATATTGTATTCTATGTTATACGTTTATTATTTACATTTTATGTCTTACATTTGAAGAGAAGCTTATGACAATTCAGAGCAACAGGGACATACACAGGATGCAGGCCTTGGCAATCCAGAGGTCCTGTCCCACGAAATCACTACTTTTCTGCCAATTATATCTAACTTTAGAGATGATGATAGACATTTTAGTAAAATATGCCCTCAAAAAGTCTTCGATCGCTGAAATAAATTCCTGTCTACGCCCCTGCAAAGCAGTGACGATTTTAGGAAGTGATTAGTTAGTAATGCCTCCCTGGAGCAACGAAACTTCCCCAGAAGTTATATTTCACATAATTCCGAATGTGATATCAGTATTTGTGCATTATCACTTTTCACTCGCAGTGTATTGAAGCGCACCAAAAAGGAACTCTTCTGAATTCTTCACTGGTCCCCCCTATGACCCCATGCCAATAGGGCCAACCTTGGACATATCCACATTTGAAATATCACCTTTTATGTCAGTGATCCCGAAAACTATCCATTTGACACAAATATAGGATATTTTCGATTCTTTTTGCCTGTCACCCCCCCATTGTCAACATCATGCCAACCAAGGCTTAATTTAGACTTACGCAGCATCCACAGTGTCACTTTCATCTTTGCAAATGAATTCGACCGTATTTGACTACTTTTACATGTCACCTTCACCTCTTCATAGGGGTGGTTTCAGTGTCACGCTCCCATAACTATGGAGGAATTTCAACCACGTAAGTATAATTATAAATTACCATTTGAAAAACAACTGTACGGGTGATCTTTTTCGGAGAGGAATTCGTTAACTACTTTTTCGATATCAATGTATTTTCTTTTTTCTTTTTCTTTCTTTTCTATTTTTTGCTTTCCATGCTGAGAGATTGCTAAAGGGCTCAACTTCATCTACACCATTGTGCTATGAATACAGGTTTTAGTGGTTTAGTTCACTGAATGCTCGCTTAGATGTTGCGCTCGTCACAGGAAAAGTGAGATACAGTTATAAAAGAAAAATGAAATGAAATATTTAAGTTTTACGTCCCGCCGATTACGCTAATGCAGACAGTGATGCTGAGAAATGAATGAAATCGTGGAATGAAGAGGTGGGAGGAAACCGGAGCAACCCGAGAAAATTCATGCACACGGTGTTTGTCCATAATAAAGTTCATTCGGCGTGAGCTGGGATCGAACCAAGGACCTCATGCACCATGGGTAAAGTTATAAAATAGGCGTCTAAAATAGGCGACTTTATCTTATGGATAAAGTCATGGTTCGATAACTACAAGCTTCGTGGTTCGAAACCCGTCTCAGAAGCTGCATATTTTTTAAATTCTTAATTCCTCAGTTCTCAAGATCTTTCTCTCCCTTCGTAATCATCTGATGCTCTAAAAAGAGTTCTCCACCTTCGGCAACTGCCTAATGTGATCCTCGCAGTTTGAAACCTCCCCTTCTTTTGTTTCACAAAATTACAATTTTCGTCATAATACGAATGCTGTGCGATCATTTTTTCCCATTCTAAATCTGGGTATATAAATCATCCTTCTCTGTCTCCATACTTGAATCTCTCTCTCTCTCAATGTCGTGCAGGAACTCGGATTGAGATCAAACCTTCGACTCCTGAAACCAAATGTAAGCTCTCTTGCAATGTGCTATCGTAACTCTATAGGTTTGTTGCTAAAAGGAGTGTCATTTGAGATTTCATTCGAGAAGGGGGGGGGGGAATCTCCGCCGACATAAGATTTTCATTTTTTTGATTAGTGTATTACTATACATTTGATCAAACAATATGTATTTATGAAGTTCAAGGGGGGAAAATTACACCCTCCTGTTCTGCCGAAATGACATCCTTGGAACATTTGCTTGCAATTACTGAAAAGTAATGAAATGAATCATTGAACAACATTCATTTCTGTCAGTAGATATTCTCGAGCTCTTTGCGTGCATTACAGACTTTAGCAAGCCACAAAACCTACTGCCGTTATTGGCAATTTCGATAGATTTCTTGGAGATCATCGTACTAGCTTGCAGTCTTTAAAGAAGGGAGAGAGTGAAGCTAAAGGTATTTATGAAGCTATGGGAACATTGTGAGACTTTCTTTTTTTAAAATTTAGGTTCTTAAAAGATATTTCAGAACAAACGAATGAAAAAGACTGTTTTAGAGCTATAATATTGTAAACTTGATTCCTTTTTTTTCCATCTGAATGGAAAGAGAGTACTACGTCACATACTGCTTTAGATAAGGAGAGGTGGAGAAGATGGAGGAGTTGGATTGAATACTAGAAGCAACTAATCGATTGAGACATGTATTTCTGGATGCATAAGAAAACGGGGCAAGAGTTTGTTATATTTGGACTTAGAATTTGTGTAACAGTTTCTATGCCGCGAACTGTACAAGAGTATTACTAATTAGTATAGGAATATTAGTAGACAGAACTTTCTTTTCAAGAACATTGTAAGAAAGTGAGACAAAAGTGTGCTTCGAAAACTTTACGAGCAGTATCAACAATTTCTACTGGAAAAAGGAAAAAGTGACAAATCGGGACATGTGGCGGAAACAAAATTCTCGATTAGTGTTCAGGACTCCCGATCAGTGTATTGGAATATATACCTATATGCCTCAACATAATACTATTATCAGCATTTAGATTTACTCTTGAAACTTGTACTTGTTTATGTGCTCACATCTTGTATTTTTAAATAAATGCGTTAACTTATTAGTGTAATAAATTTTTATGAGTTTATCATTAAAAAGATTTCAAGTGTACATTTATGCACATTTTGTCCAACATTTTGGGCGTGGGAGACCATGGTTTGATACCTGGTTAAAGCTAGTGTGGATCGTAAAGTATATTAAATTTTATATCTAGTCACGTCAAGTCTTGGTTGCCGAAGGAACGCTAAATTCTAACCTTAAAAAAACTCTAAAACACAAGGGGTCAACATGACCCCTTTGGTAGGTCTTGTATAATTAATTTCCTGATAGTTCTAGTGTTAAGTAGTATGTCTGGTATAGTTTCTATACGGAAAAGGGACGTACTAAAATAGTTTGTGTTGTCGATATGTTTTCCATTGTGAAAGAGTACGTCTTTAAATCAGTTATGTTGGCATAAGCTTAGTTAACGAGCTGAACAAGAACGAAGACCATAAAAATAAATAAATAAATAAACTACTAATTTTCTGAGTAGTACAGCGTGAGGTAGTACAGGGTAAGGCAGATAAAGAATACATTTTTGAAATAGCTACTACTTGGCCTGTAGGAGAGAGACATAATTGCGGGGTTTTTGCATACGGCTATTTTGTGAAGAATGGTGGATCAGTGACCGCAGTTCAGCATGGATATCACCGCAGATTCAGAATTCACCGAAATGATTGTCAATAATAATCTTCCTTCAGGAAGTTCATTAATGAAAACCAAAACACCAGGTGCCACATGAACACTAAGTGGGAACTCTGGAAAATGTTGAGAGTTAGAACAACAGCGTTACAAAATCTAGGCTGCTTTGCTCAGGAACATGCTGAAGAATTTCGAATCAGCAATCAACAGTGAGGCGTGTTTTTCATGAAGAATTACATTTTCACCTTGAGAAAGTTATTGGTTGGACAGAATTTAATCGGAACAGACTACACACAACAATCGAACTTCACGCGTACGATGGATGCTCTTCGACCATCCTGTACACAAACGCCACACGTTAAATGATTTGAAGGGCAGTGTTCATCAACAAAAAATGCAATTTGACGAAGGGCAGCTAGAAAGCAGATAAATTTCCATACACGCTTACAACATATATATAAGAAAAACTAACGATGTGATTATTTTTTTTAAAAAAAGATCCTATTTCTGTGCCTTACTCTGTATTGTATACTTACTAGAAAGTTGCGCAGAAAGATTATATTCTCTGAGGTCTGCAGTATCTTGAAACAAGTCTTTGTGTGTGGGGGGAGGGGGGAGTGTAGCTGGTCAGGACTTTGCATTCAAGGATAGACTAAATTGTATGATATATAAACAATGAAGAAAAACTGTAGGATTAAATAGGGATATCAGATGTTATACAAGGTGTATCAAAAGAAAAAAAAAGGAAAGAGAGGAAAGTTGGAAATAGATGGTTTTCAATCTAAAATGGTGGAATTTTCCCACTCGCATCAGCCGTTTCTGCTCCACACTTGTAAGGCACATTATGTTAAATGTCAACGTTCCCTAGACTCCTCACCACACGAACAATACAGCATTGTAGGGAAACGGATTGGAGGTGTTCTAGGTCCCCTCAGATAATAATGTGCACGTTCCCTTGTTACTTGTGTGTGCCTTTACGTTTCGTTCGAACAGCCTGCTGAACTGGAAACGATCTGCTGACGTTTGATAAACCCAGTATAGTTCTTCAGAATTTTGATTCGCGTATGCGTAATTGGTTGGAATTGGTGTCTAAAGCAACTGCGTGCAGTAGGAGTGGCACACTATTGTTTCGTACTCTTTGATTCAGCAGGGAAAGTAAATAATGCCACTTGCGAACTGATAAATGTACTAAGCAACATAGATTTAAGTAATGTTTAACAAATCGGTTTGCATTCTTTCACTAAGATACTTATTAAAAGAAGAAAGTCCGTAAGAATAGGAAGTTCTGTAAAATATAAAGAGGGGTTGCAAAAATAGGCATACAGTTACGAGAGTTCTTGTATTTATTAGTAGTTATGTATTATATAATGAATTCTTGATTATGAAAAAAACAATAAGTATATGAGGTCACAATAAGGACTATATAGGAATTACAATTAAGTAAAGTCTCCAGGTTCTCAAAATACCGACCATCAGTATTTACTCATTCATGCAATCTGTTTTCTACACTCAAGCTCACTTTGGCACAGATGTTTTTATTGTTGTTAATTTCTTGGCACCCTTCTCTTATGAAATTATTCATATCGTCAATAGTGCATTGTTTCCTCGACAGTACTTTATGTTAGACAAGACTCCAGAAAAAAAAAGAAGTTAGGCTGAGGTCTGGTGATCGTGGTGAGCATTTAACTGGCCCTCGTCAACCTGTTCAGAAACTCGCGCACTGTTACAGCATACTGGAGAGAGTTTCATCTAGCTGTAAATAGAAGTCGTCATTATCATGTTGTTGCCTTGATTGTGGAATAACAGTGCCATATATCATTTTAAGATGCAGGTTGTGTGTAAGAGTTCCATTAAAAGAGATAGTCCGAATAGCCCCTTTACTTGAAAGGTTCACTCAAATTGTGACTAGCCCCTTTACTTGAAAGGTTCACTCAAATTGTGACCCGTTGTTGTTCAAGTGTTACATTTTTTCCCGTAATAGACACAGGAACTTTAAAATTCGCTGCGTTTGACCAACATACACATCTCGAATGAATCCATCACCTTGTCTTTCTACATTCAACATTACTCCGCAGAATTATAATCGGCAATTTTGATCATCCTTTAATAATCCATGAAGTAATCTTGGCCTATACATTTTCAAACCTAAACGTTGGATTGATTTGTTTTGGGGATAGGATAATTGCCTGCGCAACTAACACTTCATTGTTCTGGGTAATAACACTGAGCGGTAGACCACTCTTTGGCCTATTAGAGATGGAGCCAGTTTCATTAAATTTATTGCATAATCTGTAAATTGTTAGTCTACTTGGTGGAATTGTATCAAATGCTACAGCCCATTTCCGTCGATTTTGTCAGTATTCTTTTTCGTCCACTATTGTTTGATTATCCACTTCTTTCGGTCGATGTTTAAATAATTAGCCAGGATTATTTGAAGAATAATAAATAATACATATAATAAAAAATGAAATGAAATCTTTGAGTTTTACGTCCCACGGTTATGCCGGTTAGGCTAAAGGAGACGGTGATGATGAGTAATGAATGAAATGGTGGAATGAATATAGTGGGAGGAAACGGGAGAACCCCGAGAAAACCCACGCACACGGTGTTTGTCCACCACAAAGTTCACTTGGCGGGGGCTGGGATCGAACCCGGGACCCCAAGCACCAGAGGTGAACGCTCTACCACTGAGCCACCGCGGCCCTCCACATATAATAAAGATAATAAATATATCATTACCAGTCATGATTATGTGAGAAGTAAACAATAATAAACTATACACTTACTTTCGCACCCCTCTGTATATGAACAGTTTTAGATATTCCGCGATATATAGCGAGGTATTTTGTGAAATGACATATAAACACTTGAACTCTACTTAAAAAGAAAAAAGTAATTCATGTGCTAGTATGTACGTAATTTTATTTTGTAAAAATGTGTGGGTATTGGTTTTGGGCTGTGAGAGGAAGAGTCGTAATGTTGTTTTGTGCTTCAAGTTATTCAACACAATAATTGTATAACGGATTGTAAGTAGGATGCTTATTTTTCGATCATATAGCAATTATTTTAGCTACGGAGTATGTGTGAAATATTAGGTATGCATTCCTTAGCGTACCCTACTGTAGTAGGAGGGTCCATACAAGAAGTGTGATTATGAAGAATGCCACTGAATATCTGACGGGTTACCTACTAGCACCTAGCCAGCAAGCCAGGCCGTCGTGTCAACGGCACCATAAAAGCGCGGTATCGTTGTTCAAGTAGCAAGGTCGGCTCGGCTGTTTTCACGTCGTGTTGCTGTGTGATCCATACTAGTTTTTTGATGCTTATTTCTGCTCACAGGTACAAATCATGTATTCGGGCCTCCCTCAACCCCACCCACTGTTTCCTTGAAGCAAAGTTGTAGAATTCTTTTCTTGGAGTTTAGGAAGTCAAGGTAACGTGGGTTTTATACTCTTCAAATTTTAGTGCAGCCGTAGGGCAGTGTTCTTCAAGACATCTATTTTTGTTATTATTATTATTATTATTATTATTATTTATTCAGATATAGGAATGCAGATGTTAATATATAGTTAGTTATAAATTGTTAAATCGATTAATTTCGTGCTTTGCATGAAAGCCATCGTTCATGGTGCGGATTTAAAGTTTTTCTCTACTTTCCGTAGCCCTTTTTAGTATTTCTTCGTAAATAGCTCAGTAACAACGAACGATAAGACAGTTATGGAAACTAGACTATAGTTAAAATGTACTAATAATTGCTATTTTAAGACCTTTGATACGCAGATATGTGAGTGCGTGTTAATTATAATTTCATATTATGACCACTGAGATTTGTGATCTATAAGTAAGAACTGAGAGTGCGTTAAAATATCAAGTAATACCTTCGACAAAGTGGATACTTTCAAATATCTAGGATCAGTATTAACAGACCAAAACCTATACCCACGAAGAAATTAAATGTCGACTAAAAGCAGGGAATTTGTGTTATTATTCAGTTCAAAATCTTTTGTCGTCGCGAATTCTGTCGAGGTGTTTGAAGCTTAAAATATATAAAACGATAATCGTGTCCATTGTCCTGTAAGATTGCGAAACTTGATCGCTCACTCTCACGGAAGAACGCAGACTGAAAGTATTTGAGAGTAAGATCCTGAAACGAATATTTGGACCCAAGAGGAACGGGAATAGGGAATGACGGAAACTTCATAACGCATAACTTATAATTTATACCGTTTACCAAACATTGTTAGGGTCATCAAGTCTAGAAGACTCCAAATCATGTAGTCAGAATGAAAAAAAGTAGAAACGATTTCAAAGTTTTAACTATAAATCCAATCGGAAAACGACATTAGGAAGACTGAGGCGCAGATTTGCAGAAGTAAGTATACAAAGTAGAAATTGGATCCATTTGGCTAAGGGCAGAAGTCAGTGGAGAGCCTTTGTGAACGCGGCGTTAAGGGCATACACGACGTTCAAGCTTTTCGTAAAATAATGGGAAAATATTTCTGATTTTTATTGGAAGACTGACAATGATGATATTTATATCGTTCCTAAATATTTTTTCCGAAGATTAATTAATTAATTATGACATAATTAACAATTAATTAACGATAAGCTATTCCTACTTTTCCACTAAATTAATAAAGCAAGAACAGTGAAACTAAAACATATTACTCCCTACACTTTCTCTAAGAGATCTAGTAACTTTACAAAGTTTTGTTCTTGTTTACTTAACTTTTATGTGACTTTCTTTGAAGAAGTGCGCAATTCAATTACAACAATTCTCGGCACAATAACGCGCTGCAAAGTAACACTCTTTTTTTACTTTCCGTTACACTAAGATAGTGAATATGTTTATGAATTAATATATATAGTTCTATAGCCTGATTGTTGTCCTTTCTTTTGCAATAATTATTTACTTTTAAACTTGTACGTATTTCGAGAAAAGTAGGAATTTATTACAACATTCGATAATTTTGAATTTCCCGTCGTACGGTGGCGCCGCCATGTGAACTGTAGCCATACTTCATCCATAAGCGTAGAAAGCATCAGTGTTACTAACCACTTGCTGCTCTTTTCTATTGTAAAGGTGGTGCGTGATTTTCTATCCGTGATAATGGCTAGAAAGAAACGACCACTGTCAAAGACGAGAAAAAGAAATAAGCAATCTAAAGCACGTCGTCTAGCGTGGAAACTACGAAAACTTGAATGTGATTGATAATGTACCGGTAAATGCCGTTACAAAGAATTTGGAAGATACTCCACTACAGGGAGACAATAGCCTTCGGACAGACCAAGACATCGGTGAAGAATCTACGAGCTCTTCTAGAAGTTTTCAACAGGAAGATAGTTTTAATATGAGGTAAGGATGTTTACTTAATAGTTTATATATATTTTCTACACAAAAAAGCAGAGTAGAACTATGTTCTTTCAGAAACTAATAATAATAATAATTAAAATTAATAATAATAATAATATGCTTATTATATTTACTGAGAACAGCAATGTAGTAAAATTACAGCACTACGTTTTACATATCGTATGTAGACAGTGGTGTGATCCAGAGGCGTCATTTAGGGGGGCCGGGAGGGGCATTTGCCCCCCCCTGAATTTGGGATGTATATAGATTTTATCAATAGAATAGTAGTAAATCACTGGAAAACGCGAAATTTTACTTATATCAAGGGGTCTTGTTCCGCCCCAAGCAAAATCTGAAATGACGCTCCTGGTGTGATCACACCGGACTCGGATATCTGTTTGAGAACTATATCCTGTCAAGAAAGTAACTTTGTATATGAACAAGTTAAATGTGATTAATACAAGGACTGTCACAGAATACTTTTGTACGTACAAAGGAGTTATTACGTAATCAGGTTAGGGGAGAGGGCGGGTCTGCGATATGATTAGTTTTTGTTACAAGGGGAGGGGAGCAACGACTACCGAAGAAAATTTTCTGGGGGGGTATAGTTGGAGCTGGTGGAATGGGGAAAAATGCAACCCCGGGTCCCAATGCTGGATCTATACATTATACATTTTCGTGAGTCAGGGAGGACCGTGCCCCCGTCCCCCCTTAGGGCGCCCATGGAGGGGAGGTATAAGAGCAGATTAAGTAATCAAAATAAATAATTTTAAAATTTAAATTTCGAATTGTTATTATTAATTTATAGACATTTCATTTTGTGTCTTTATGATAAAATTGGAAAAGTCTTATTCTCATATTGAGTTTTTTTTTTTCTCCACAGTACCGAAACCGAACCATTCTATGTTATCGAGCCTGAAACGGAAGTCACCAAGAAATCTGAGTTAAGTGGTCGCAGAATTGTTGATTTGAGACACGTCCTTCGGTGGTCGATGACATTACAAGATAAACACCGTGAAGTCTGCACTTTAGGGAAATTGCGGTATCACAAAGAAAGACGTGTTGGTCTCCGTAGTTATATCCATTTCAAGTACAGGGTATGCAACAGAGAAATAGTCCATTCAACTGAAGAAACTCCCAGGTCAAAAGTTATGACAATAAATGAAAGTGCAGTTTGGGGTACTCTAACAATTGGAAGTGGTTATTCCCATCTTCAGGAGCTACTCAGTGTAATGAACATTCCATGCATGAGTAATGATCTGTTTAGTAAAACTGAACAGCACCTAGAACCGGTAAGTAATACATTTGTTTGATATGCAATAAGAATAGGCTTACAATTTCCGTCTAACAATAACTCATTCTGGAGAAAACTAGAATACTTCCTTAAACTTTATTTTGGGCCTACAACATTGTAAATTTGAACATTCAAAGTTTATTATAATTACTACGTTTGCAATTGTCTTTCTAGATCTGTATTACTTACATTTCTTAAATTATAATGGAAAACTGGAATTGTATTTTAGTTCCAAAGTTTAAATTATTGTTTTATTTATTTATTTGTATTTATTTATATGTAGTTGATTTTACATTTTCAGTAAAGACACCAAAATTGCTTCAACACATTTTGGATTTATGTCACAAACATTTCGACTAAGTTTGTGCTAGGAAGTCATCCTTATTTTTCTATTTCTAATTGTCTGCAGGTTTGGGCTGATAGTCTATGGTCTCAAATGAAACAAAATGGAGAAAAAGAAAGACAAATTGCAATCGAGAAGGGACATGTTGACCCCGATGGTGTTCCATACATAACAGTGTACGTTGATGTGGCTGGAGTAAAAGGAGTTATGGTCATGGACATAATGCAGCTTCTGGAGTCAGTGGCGGCGGTTGGACGTTAAAAGTAAGGGGGGGGGCAAGACATGATCTTAACAATTGTATATCAATGTTAGATTTCCTGGTTGTTTTGTTTCTAACACTGTTTGATGAAAGGTTGTATAACTAATAGGATACTATCTTTTTTCACTTAAAATGCCGTATATCGTATTTCTATTTTATTAAGTAAATTCATAAGAGCAATACAGGTAGGTACTAGCTCTTTATAGTCTGAAACAACGAAAGTGTAAGAAGGGATTTGAGTTCTTGCTCATGAACATCTTAAAATTCTGTCTGGAAAATTGTGTGATAAGATTATTTAATAAATTTGCAAAACAAATAAGTAGAAGGGATAATATTAATCATAGTAATGAATAATGACGCTTTGTTTTGCAGAAATTATATTGAAACTAAGAATTAATGAACAACTTATACTTTTAATTCCACACATACCATTAAATGAATGTTTTTACTCTTAAAAAATGAAATACAGTAAGTACTGCAAGCATATGCTATGACATTTAAAGAAATATGCAATTGCAATATTAGTTGCTTTGAATTGCAATTAAAACGCAATTCCTGTAGCTTTCTTAACTCCACGGGAAGACAAATATCCAATACGTATTCACACAACGGCAAATATCATATGGCACCATATTTATCTATGGAACAGTAATACATACTAGGATGTCCACATTCTGGAAAATAAGTGAAAGTCAGGAAGAGGTCAGGGAAGTAAAAATGTATCAAGTGAAGTCAGGGAAATGGCAGATTGGTCAGGGAAAGTCAGGGAAAAATCGATTTAGGTCCATTGTTCAATTACTGAATTTATGAAATAGGGTTGATTTATTTACTGTTACTGGATGCAAAATGTACCGGTAGTGTTCTCAATAATGATATTGAAGGCGGTAGTATTCTCTGATATAGTTGTTGAAACTAATTTTCTACGAGAAAGACATATCTAAGTGCATCCTGGCATATTTGCTCAAAAGGGTAGACGCCGTTCTAGAAGAATTGCATGGTGCAAAAAGAATATTTGGACAAGTGGCTGAGAACGCGAAGAAATATTATCTCCAGCTCACAGTGAAAGCTCAGACTGAAGAATTTAAGGAACACTCGAATGAATTCATAGCCAATGATAGAGATGATATTGGACTTGATGAGTTTTTTTTTTTTTTTTTTTTTTTTTTTTTTTTTTTTTTAGTCTTAGGAAATGGGAAGAACTTCGTTGACTTATGGTCAGTTACGAAATTGTGTTTTATCTTCTTTCACGGAAACGCATTTTTTGAAAGTGGTTTCACAATAAATAAAATTCTCATTGTTGAGAACTTACAAGAAGAATCTCTGGTGGCTCAACGGATCATATATGATTCTGTGATAAGAATAGGTGGATCATCAGGATTAACAATTACAAGAGGTATGATAAATTCAGTGAGAAGTTGAATGAGACAATATCAGGTGTATTTGGAAAAGAAAAGAGAAATAAATGCTGGAGACGAGAAGGGAAGAGAGAAACGGAAGATTCAGCAACAACTAAAAGAGCTGGAGGAAGAAAAGAAAATTAACCTGCGAAGACAAGGATATTCAGATCAATGAGAAGAAAACTATGCGAGAAAGTATGAAAACAAATTTCTAAATGGGTTGCATTTAACAACTGCACCAGCAAAAGTATGTGTTACATAATGTGTGTGTGTGTTTTTTTTTTTTAAATAATCAGTAAAATCATGTATGAAATGTTTATTACTATAGGCAATATTATAGTGCTGTGTCATTGGTATTATAATGTGTACTGTTTATACCTTAAGTACTCTGTATACTGCACACTTTCGTTTGTAACTTTACATTTTGTGTAATATGTAGGCCTAATCAATATCGGGCAAATGCATATGTTTGTAAATTTACATTCCTTTGGAAACAAAATTAAAAAAGAAAACCAGGAGCGGAAGAGAACAATGCCAACTATGGGGAGTATGGAGGCTGGGGTTTCTTTCTTTTCTCTATATTTTCAACTTATTCAGGGGTCAGGGAAATCTGGAACTTTCGTCATGGAAAGTCAGGGAAAAGTCAGAGATCTTTTCTCCAAATTGTGTGGACATCCTGTTTACATTTCCAAATGAAATTATATAAATTAGGACATCACTTCAAAAAAGTGGGGGGGGGGGAAACTGCCCCTTCTTGCCCCCCCCTAATCGCCGCCCATGTCTGGAGTGGTTAGTTGTTCTAACGTTAACTTACAAGGCAGGGTACCCAGTAGAGATGCGCACGAGACGAGTCGAGACAGAATTTTCCTGACAAAATTCGAGTCGAGACACAGCTCTTCCAATAGAAAAGAATACATTTTTCGAATCGAGACCACTTTTACAGCACATTTTCGAGACGAGACAGCATCAAATCTTGTCTCGTGCGCATCCCTAGTACACAGGTATAACACACCGATTGTGATAAGATTGCACATACATAAAGAACATTAAAAAATAAGCGACACGTAGTTTTTTATATCGGCCAACAAGCATATTGAAAGGGTCAAATAGGGGCATAAAAATAGGGTCAAAATGAGGTTATGTGGAATATAGCGAGAACGAGAAGAGATATCGGAAAAGTTTAAATGTACGAATATTGCGAAATAGTCGACGCAATTCAATGAGGTAGAATGCACCCATGAGAAGAGAGCAGAGTTTATTATGCAACTGACGCGAAGAGAGCCAGTGTGAGTTACCTGTAAGTAAGAATATGTACTTCTGAAGACGTAATCCGTAACTATTTCCGGAGATGTAACTCCCAACCACCATGATTCGGAGAGATTTTTAAATTAGCAATAAATTATGAAACTCTGATTATTAACAAAAACGCTAGTACTGGCGAAAATATGCTGTATTATAGTTTGGTATTACAGCTTTATATGAGTACGAAGAAAGAAATTATGATTCCTGCTACAAATATATGGTACTATCACCTTCTAGTGCGAAAATTCTTGTAATAGCATTCTGGTATATTATAAGAATTATTATTGTTCCCACCATACTATGGTACCGTATGTATGTAACAAGAACCATAATTTTCTTCCTCTTTGCTCATTAGAGCTGTAATATGGAACCATAATACCAAATATTTTCGCCATGCTGCTGTAAGTTGCAAAGTTAAGAATTATATGACTTTTATTACATACCAGTTTCGGACTAGTTTTCGTATCTTTCCTAATTCTTTTAATACCAATGTATCCATGTGAGGTCTATTAGAGAGAAGTCAATAATAATAATAATAATAATAATAATAATAATAATAATAATAATAATAACTCTATGGCCTATGGAACCCGGAGGTTCAATGCCGCGCTCACAAAAGCTCTCCACTGATTTCTATCCTTAGCTAACTGCATCCAGTTTCTACTTTGTATTCCAATCTCTGCGAGATCCATCTTAATATTGTCCTCCCATCTGCGCCTAGGTCTTCCTAATGGTCGTTTTCCGATTGGTCTTCCAGTCAAGACTTTGAAAGCGTTTCTACTTTCTTCCATTCTAGCTACATGACCCGCCCATCTAAGCCTCCTAGACTTGACGACCCTAACAATGTTGGGTAAACCATATAAATTATGTAGTTCCTCGTTATGAAGTTTCCGCCATTCCCCATTCCCGTTCCTCTTGGGTCCGAATATTCGTCTCAGGATCTTGTTCTCAAATACTTTCAGTCTATGTTCTTCCCTCAGAGTAAGTGACCATGTTTCGCAGCCATACAGAACAGCAGGCATAATTATAGTTTTGTATATTTTAAGCTTCAAATTCCTCGACAGAATTCGGGACGACAAGAGATTTTGAACCGAATAGTAACACGAATTCCCTGCTTTTAGTCGACATTTAATTTCTTCGTGAATATGATTTTCCTCTGTTAATATTGATCCTATAATAATAATAATAATAATAATAATAATAATAATAATAATAATAATAATAATAATAATAATAATAATATAGGTATAAACATTTCATTGATATACAGAAACAAGTGTTCAGCTGGTTTTTATGCAAATAAAAACAGCCTCACTCCAGTAAAAGTTTTAGCTAAGGCTTTGCTCAATATACAGCACTCAACAAATAGTGACAGCAAGCTCCTTTTCTGGCCTAGTCAGACACAAAGAAATTGTTTTCAACCCCGGAATAAATGCTTAGTGACGTCACAAACTATTACCTACTGCGGAGGTGTCCTTTCTCAACGAGGTGAAGAGGGGGAGAAGAGGGCGTCTTCTCTTTTGGGGTGGAAGGTGGCTGACCTCTTGACAAGCTATTCACTGACATTGTAACTTTCAAGGAAAGGTTTGTGTATTTTTAGGAGATCCTCGCAAAACGATGAAGTCCAAACAGCTGTCACGAAGTAAATCTAAGAGCAGAGACCTGTTTTTTAGTTTCTGTTGGGCCCTGCGACGCGGTCAGATAAATGATTCCATCATCTTCGGTATTACATTGAAAAGTAAAGTGTGAGCTATTTTCTCAGTGATGGGGTTACGCGGAAAGCTTTACTACCTACATGGGCTTTTGAGACACGGACATAATAATAATAATAATAATAATAATAATAATAATAATAATAATAATAATAATAATAATAATAATAATAATAATTATTATTATTATTATTATTATTATTATTATTATTATTATTATTATTATTATTATTATTATTATTTATCCGTCCTATAAAGATTTTCATTTCAAAGAAAAACATGATATCCAGTTTTGCAGAATAATTTCTGTAACTAATTTTTATTGTTTATTTATAAGGGACATTTTAGATTGTCCCTGCGCAATAGGAAGCTATGAAGGAAATAATTGAATATGAACAACATTAGGAAGAAAGAAAACATCAATGTGTAACTGTTGTCAGGTATTTAACAAAACAATGAAAAATATATATGTGACTGACTTCCTGTAGGCCTAATTATACGGGACATCGATAAAACGGGCCAGTATTATATACATAGTTATTTCATGCCAGACTCAGTGTGCGAGGACATTTTACAAAGGAGATAAAATGCACATCCGAGAAAATTAACATGGGGAAATTCAAATTTATGGAAGTTATCTAATCCTGCACAGGGAGATTCCCCCTCCTTCCTCCCTGGTAATTCTCACACCGGTCATACTATTTTAAGAAATACAACCTATCTGACGAGAAACGTTCAAAATAGTGTCTGTTTTTAAAATTTTCTGAGAAATCCATCTGCTGTTGCAGTGTGCCAAAAGGTATATTTATTTCTCTTGAATATGTGTATTTTCTCTGGATTTTTTCCAAGTAGATACCACCTTCTTGAGAGGGTCGAGATATATATCCTTTTTTTTAAGAACTAGATAACTGCCGTAATTTTTAACGGGTTAGAACCAAATTTGGCGTAAAATTTAGTTGCATACATCTCGCGTACGGAGGAAAACGAGTATGTTAGAAATTCGCCAAAATGAGATAAATCGATGTTTGATATCTATAACTGGTTCCATACTTTGGTCCAAATTTTGTAAGTTAATTCTAAACCTGAATTGAATAATCAAGTCTTGAAAATTATAGTATATGTGCTTCACTATATGTCAGAGAGAGAAAAAAAGCATTTTCTGAAAAACTGTTTTCTGACATACTGTTTTTCCTGCACACGCTACATATATCTTGGACAACGGGTGGAACTTTTTATAAATCGTAATTTACATATTTTTTTAACCGACCGGAACCAAACTTAGCACAAAAGTGAGTATGTACAATATCTGAGTTAAATGTGATCCAACAAACCAAAATGACAAACCGTTTGGCTTTTTAAAAGAATTGTGTGTCTTCTGTAGCCCTGTGCTAAAAGGAGTATTATAACCAATAAAATGGTGAAATATGTTTCACATAATTTTAAAACAAGAAATATGTATATAGCCGCACACATTGTGTTCTTTATACTTTTCTTCTTCTTTTAGACATTTGTGTTAAATTGTAATGAAGAGTAATATTGTGCTTTGTATATTGTAAAATATTTCCAATATAGGGTATATAGGAAAATTAATTTTTATATTTCAGGCATGCGTTGTTAGACAAGCGACGAAGCAACTGTTATTTGTTGGAAGGGAGAAAAAAATATTGTTCAGTGTGCGCTTCAGCTGAATCTAAGAAAAAACAGCCAAGCAATCACAAATGCTACAAAAATTGGTCTTCATCTTCCTCGTCAATGGAAGCTGTCATTATAGTTGAAGCTTTCCAAAAGAGCGAAGAAATGCATGGCGTTCGTTATAAGAAATTCATTGCGGATGGGGACTCAAGTGTTCATGCAAGAATTATTGAAAGAGTTCCGTACGGGCGCTATGTAACCAAATGGAGTACGCCAATCATTGTGTCAGGATTCAATGTCCTTGAAAGTTGTTCGAGGATTTTCTCGAATCATTTGTTCCACAGCGGCAATGTTTTAATCTGACACAGCTGTTGTCCAGCTCTCTCTTCATCTCTGAATTCACCAAACCACCGAAAAATTGTAGCACGGGAAGGAGCAAGGTCCCCAAATGCCCCCTGCAAGTGGTCAAGGCTTTGTGTCTCGTTCAAACCACTTTTGAAATCGTAAAGGATCATTGCCCGAAAATGTTCCATTTCGAGCTCCATTCTAGACAGCCGAATACTGTTCACATCAACAAACAAGTGAAAGCAATACGGCCACGTCGATAAGCGAGGCAAGTTGAAACTTGCTTCGCTACTTCGCTCTGGATACCATTACCGAACGCAATTGTTGGAATTCAAATACTGTACCACAACAATGCGTATCTCAAAACTTTCGTAGTAACCCTCGTATATGTATATATATAGAGAGGGAAACTTGAATAAAACGGAAATTCCCCCCGGACCACCCCCTGAAATCATGACTGAATAGGAGAAACCGGGGTATTCTCTAACTCTGAGGTAATGTCGAACACCCAAGTTTACACCGCAGGAAACTTGTAAGAATACAGACGATCTTGCTGCATGCTAGCGGAGGGACCTGGACAAGTGTAGCATACATTTGATGACAGCCAATTGAGTGGATTACCAGGAAGAAGATGTTTTGTTGTGTTTGTCGATTCACTTATGAAATTGATTCAATAATCTGCGCAACGTAACTTGGCTCTTCTCTTATCTATATTATTACAGATAAAGCTATATATTTCCCTATATTTGAGCATTAGTTTTTTGTAATCTTACTAACCAGTATGCAGTCAACAATTAGTTTCAATTTTAACAATAAAATGACGCCTCATGGGGAAACGACATACAGAATGTTCACCATTACCTGGAGTGTTCGGGATTGCCCAATGGTGTGAATTTCACACTGTGAAATAAATTATCAAAAATTTTTAAATAGTTTTTCCTTATTGAAATGTAAGTAATAAGTTAATGAAATTGGTTTGGGAAATACATCATGTCTTGGTATTGAGCGTTATTAGCTTTGTTAATTAGACTAGTTTGCTATATTTATTATTTTTAGGATGATTACTTCATTATTTCATAGTCAGTAATCCTATTTTACATATCTGATCTTTCATCATAGGCTGCATTTTTTTCTCTGTGTGTGATTCACAGAGTGTTTTACACATTTATTTAGCCTAGTAGCATTCATTAGCAGTTAGCTAGTTTTGTTCAACCTATTAACCGCATTTCAACACTGGACTAATAAAGAATACTGTCTTTGGGAGAAAACATAAATGCGTATATATGTAATTTCTACATTTCAAAATAATGTTCTCATTTTAATGAATATTTTCCTTAATGTACCGTTATTTCTGAATTTATTTCATAAGATTGCATTTGTTTAGCCTATTATTTATTGACTTTCATGTGTAATAATTCAAAAAAAATGAGGTCTGGACACGTTTCTCATTAATTTGAGTTATGTTTGTAATTATAATTCCTATTAAAGATTTAAATACTAAATTACACTATAATTTTAATGTATTTTAATGCATTTCCCTTCTTTCGTAAAGGAAAGTTTAAAGTAAACAGTATGTTCGGGATTACCCCGACCACTGGGGCAATCCCGAACATAGGAACATTTTTAAAACATCTCACTGATTTATTGAAAAATGTTATTTTTGACTTTCCTCTGCATTTTAGTAGAAAGGAAAAGCTCCAAGCTTTCTATACACAAGAAATGTTAATGTTTTATCTCTAAAAACAAAGGAGTTATTTATAATCAAAGCTTAAGTGTTCGTGAATACCCCGGTCTCCCCTACATACATACAGACAGATACACATACATACTTTACTTCTACTATTCCCCTGTAACTCCCGTAGAGATGTTTACCCCCACAGTGTTTGGATATACATATACATACATACATACATACATATATATATATATATATATATATATATATATATATATATATATATATATATATATATATATATATATATACATGGAGAGAGAGAGACAGAGAGAGAATATGCTTTGTGAATCCCCCCTTGACGAGTTTCTGGCTACGCCTCTGGACCTTTCATGCATTTCGGTCTTGCTATTCGTGTCATCTTGACGTAAGTATTGCACTATGGATGCGCACGAGACGAGACGAGACAAGACAGGATTTTCCTGACAAAATTCGAGTCAAGACACGGCTCTTCCAGTAGAGAAATATACATTTTTCGAGTCGAGACATCACTTTTACAGCACATTTTCAAGACGAGACAGCCACAAATCTTGTCTCGTGCGCATACCTATATTGCACATATAGGTAGATACTCTGTGTAATGTGATTTACATTGGAAGATGAAAATATTGGTGTTAGTTCCATATGCAATAATTCTATCTGCATCGAAAGTTTTTTTTATGACTCGTTTTCTTATAAGGGGCGCGGTGGCTCAGTGGTAGAAGGTTCACCTCCGATGCTTGGGGTCCCTGGTTCGATCCCAGCTCGCGCAGTGTGGACTTTGTGGTGAACAAACACCGTGCTCGTGGGTTTTCTCGGGGTTCTCCCGTTTCCTCCCACTTTCTTAATTCCACCATTTCACTCATTTCTCATTATCACCGTCTCCTTTAGCCTAACCGGCATAATTGTAGGACGTTAAAGTTTCATTTCATTTCATTTCGTATTTCTTATAAGTAATACTGCCAATAACATCTACTTTGTGTTGTACATCATCACAGAGCAGTGGCGAAGTAGGGAAGGGGGGCCCAGAGGGGCCGGCCCTCCCAAAGAGGTCCGACAATGTACTTTGGTACTTTGATGTTTGTAATTTTTTATATATTTTTATGTTTATATATTTTTTGTTTGTAATGTTTCTATATGTACCTATAACAGCACTTGCCCCCACCCCCAAACACACATCCTGGCTACGCTACTGTCGCAGAGCAACGATGTTTATCAGACACTATGCATCGAAGAAAGACTTTTATAATGGAAAAGAATTCTGAAGTCACCACCATTCTCTGAACAAGACACAGCATGCTGGACTCACTCACTCTCCTCCTCGTTAGGGTGGTGGCACAGGAACAATACAAGACTCTTCCTATTCTTTACCACATGCTTTGAAACCAGAAACCGGTTCCGGTTCTCCTTCCCAACAACGGGAGAGGGAGTGGGAAAACAAATTACTTCGAAATATATGTTGTTTCAGAAATCCGCATGTGTCACTCGACCGTGTTGGTGCAAAGATTTCAAGATTGCAACGCTTAGCTTTTTACTCCTAACACATTTTGAAAAACTTTTAAAAAACGCCACAGAGTGCGCGGTCAGTCCGCGATGGCATTGCCCTCTTTAGAGAGCGCCACAAAGTCCGTGTTCCTGGAAAAACTTTAAACCTCCGGGTTCCATAGACTATAGAGTTTGTTAGTTATAAGTAAGAACTTGGAAAATAGATATTACACAAGATAATTATTACATAGATACATATATAGCATTTTATAAATACTGTCTAACTCGCTTTGTATACTTTATTGTGTTGAAAGTATTCACTAAAATTCGGAAAACGTTTTTGACAGCATAGTGAAGACTTTTAAGTCGATGGCGTAACAAAGAGGTTATTCTTAATCGGAACTTCCCAGACACACTGCTAGAAAAGGTTTCTGAAATAAAGCGATAGCTACGTGAAAATTAAACTGTATATTTTGTTCGTATTAAAGTTTAAAGAAGATAGATTTGTATTTCTGTATACTTTTGTGTAATACAAAACAATGACTGAATTAAAATTCATATACACATAAACTGGACTCTTAAGGGACTTGAAATTTGACCAACCGGATATAACTTTTATACCATTAAACATAACGATGTGAACATGCGCGCGACTACGTGAGTTCTCTGGGGCTCTGGCACCCACAAGATTTTTAGTTTGGACCCGGGTTTGAACCCGTTTCGTTTAAGTCAGCCGTATTATCAACTGAGCTAGGGGGCCCCAACTTATCTTTATAGTACTGGTATATTTTACTTTTTCACAGCACAGCTCTTTATGACAGTGTTCATAAAATATTCTAACTAAAAAGAAATAAATCAAATGTCGAGACTTCCCTGAAAACATACAACACGTCCCGCCATTGATATGCTCCCACATAAATTTTGGAAAGTCGGCGCCGTTGGATGTGAAAGAACTAACAATCATGTCGCTAGTAAACAGTGCCCACGCTTGGATACATTTCTACTTATACTTTTTATACTACTTTGAGGACAATAAATCTAATGGAACCATTTTAAAACATATGTGTCCATTACATAGGGTGCCAAAAGAAGTGATCTCATATTTGGGATATAAATAAATATCCACATTTTAAGGTAATTTTTCCCTTAACTTCATGGATGGATATGTTTAAAAATAGTTTCATTTGATTCAGCATCCTCAAATTAGTGTAAAAAGAAAAATTAGTAGAATTTTTTAAATCCCAACATGGACATTTTGTACAAGTGGCATGATCGTTATTTTATTTATTTATTTTTGTATCTGGGGCTACAATTAATTTTCCATTCACTTGCACTCGTTTAATGAGGGTGCAGAGAGCCGAAGCAAAGACAGTATAGCTTTTTTGGATCTACCGGACACAATGGCATTAAATTGAGTATATGAGAGATTGTCTCTTTCATAGAGTATGAATTTATCATTTGCTTAGTCCAAAATCGAGTCCACGGTGGCTCAGTGGTAGAGCGTTCACCTCTGGTGCATGCATGTACGTACATTCACCCTTTTTCGGTGAATATCTCACTTGGGCTTTTTCTTTCATATGTAATGAAACTTCTATCATGTGACTAACGTTACAGATTAAAGTTTAATCGAAGATGTTTAATTTCTTGCTTGATACAGGAATTACATTAGTTAAATGTTCTATAATTTCATATTAAAATACATTATATTTGTTTCTGTATTATTCATTGTTCTAATTGAATACGGAAAAAATGTCAGGAGATAAACAAAAAAATATATGGAAACTCCTGGTATAAAAGAGATAACCATTTCAAACACGATTTGCGTCTGAATGGTATACCCTGGCCAGTGAACGATGATTTCTGACAGCTTTGCACAAGGCCACGGCGAGCGAGCAGAAGACAGCAGGTCAACCAACCTGAGGCTCAGAACCTGTCGTGTCTACATGGTAACCACCGCACATTTCCAAACTTTGACTCACCCCCTCTCTCCCTCAACGAGGAATAAGACGATTCTCCCCTTGCGCGAGAAACACATGGCAATACCGCACTTCTCAGCCATCCTCGAGAGCTGAGCTGTCAGAAATCATTCGCCGGCCAGGGTATAGATGTTGCTGTGGTCACCAGCACAACCTGTGAGGTATAAAACCTGTCCAGTCGGACAGATGGGTCAGTTACAGTTCAGCGACCGGTCTATGCAGGTTATCGTGAATCATGTCTGAGCTGACAGTTTCAAAGAAGGCAAGTTGTGGGTGTGCGTATCGTGGGGGCTTCTGTGACAAAAGTAGCGGAATTGTTTGGTGTATTTAGAGGCACAGTCTCGAAGATCATGACTGCCTACGAGTGTTCTGGAAAAAACACATCAGCGAAGCACTAGCATGGACCCAAGTGTGTGTTGCGTGACAGAGACAGGCTCACATTGGGTAGGATTGTGACCAAACAGATCACCACGACGCCAAAAGTCACAGCTGGAGTTGAATACAATGCTTACAAACCAATACTCGTCAAATCAACAGTCAGAAGAGAACTCCACAAGCAGGGTATTTGTGGCAGATCTGCAATTCCTAAACCACTCGTGACAGTTGACCATGCTGCTATACAGAGACAGTGGTGCAACGCCCGTAAAAACTGGACAATGGAACAGTGGAAGACTGTCATCTGGTCGGATGAGTCTTCCTTTACATGTTTCCAACTGCTGGCCGAGTTTACGTATGGAGAACACCAGCACAAGCGTACGATACAGACTATTTATTACCTAGCGTGAAGCATGGCGGTAGTTCAGTGATGATTTTGGCACCCATATCCTGTTATTCTGCCGGACTCATCATCACCCTGCAGGGACATGTCACTGCCACCATTTTGAGTGACCAGCTGCATCCCATGGTGCAATCTTTGCTCCCAGATGGTAATGCCGTGTTTCAAGATGATAGATTCCCTGTTCATACAACACACATCGCTGGGGACTGGCTTGATGAGCACGAAGATGAAGTGTCACATCTGCCATAGCCTCCACAATCATCAGACATTAATATCATTGCGCCCTTGTGGTTAGTTTTGGAGACCAAGGAGCGAGCCCGCTACCCATCACCGACGTGGGCCGCGGTGGCTCAGTGGTAGAGCGTACACCTCTGGTGCGTGGGATCCCTGGTTCGATCCCAGCTCGCGCTAAGTGAACTTTGCGGTGGACAAACACTGTGTGCTTGGGTTTTCTCGGGATTACCCCGTTTTCTCCCACTTTCTTCATTCCACTATTCCATTAATTGCTCATCATCACCGTCTCCTTTAGCCTAGCCGGCATAACCGTGGGACGTAAAACTTGAAGATTTCATTTCATTTTAATTTTCCATCACCGTCGTCTCTACAACAATTTGCCGTTGCTTTATCAGAAGAATGGTACAACATCCCTGTGACAACCATACGGGATCTGTATTTCTTCATTCCTCGTCGACTACAGGCCGTTCTGCGTGACAGAGGTGGTCGTACTCGCTATTAATAGAGGTAATGTGTAGTTTTTCAGGTGTTTTCATGTTTTTGTCCATTCCCCGTATTACTCATGTATCATCGTTGCCATGTTTTCTTGATCTTGTTTTTCCGGGAACATGGGAAAGTATGTGGCTACTAATTACATTATCAGGGAAAATAAAAAGAAAAGTTCTGGAAAACCGAGAAAAGTCAGGGAATTTATCCCGTAAATGTGTCGCCACCCTTCTACAATCAATCAAGGTGCAACACCAGGAGTCTTCAAGCACGTATGGGCCGTGTTCGTGCCTGTCTTCGCACAGATGGTTGTCATTTTGAATACTTCCTCTAATAATTCCCCCAGTGAGGAACCATGTTCTGCCTCCTCTCGAGAGACGTGTGTCATTTCTAAAGTTGCATTAGCTAAAAGTTACTCCTAATGCTCGTTGTCATAATTCCAATTGCGTCCTTAACTACACCTTGGTGCACTGATGTTTGTTTCTACTGTTTCTACCATAGTGTGTCTTTCAGACTCAGAGATGGCCTATGCACTTCTATTTCCACACTGTAGAACATGTGCCGTGATTCAGCCTGTATATCTCTGAAACGATACTATATCGCTTATACAGGATGTTGGGCTAAATTTGATGGTTGCTGATGAAAACGTCAATAGGAAATATCTGAATCAAAACGAAGTGTATTGGAAACATGGAAAAGATACATAAAAATGACGACAATGGAAAGAGAAATCATTCAAAAAAAGTCACTCTCAATATTCACAGCTGCTTCGACACGGCTCCGGAATCAAGGATATATAGCACCCATAGTGTCCTGAGGGAGACCCTCAAACGCTACTTGAATCCTGTCGATGAGTTGGGTCTTGGTATTACAGGCAATGCGGTTGGTTATTTGATCAACTACGCCCCACGCATAATAATCCGTATACATTGCAATCAGGGAGGTTAGGAGGCCCCACGGTGGGACCAATGAAGTAAAAATTTCGTTACAACCACTTCTGAGTCTTCCCAGGAGTATTCCAGAGATTGAATTTTGTTGCCACACGTAAGATCTTTTAGCAGCTACTCTATCCACGCAAGGCTTTACTACAGTGATCATCGGCTCCACATAGCCATCCAAATTTAGGCTCAGTGAAGATACATCGAAGCACCTTCATATTTTGGGGAAATGTAGTGTACATGACACTAGGAACATCCGATGGATTGAGACAAGCCATTTAAATATTCTGAGAGTTGTGTACCTGGTATTGATAATTTTTTTCTTCCTTCAAAGAAGTACCACATTGGTCCTGATTTAACAGGATTTTTCATTTTGTTAAGGATTTTTTTTATATACAGTGAAACCTCTACTAGCGGAGACACCTCCCTTAACGGACATATTTTGTAATCCCCAAACATTGGAATAGGAAAAAAACATATTGGCAAACCTCTCTAAAGCGGACACTCTCTAGTACGGACACGGACAGTCTTTTCTGTCTTTTATAGGTATTATTTACCTCCGTATTACGGACACTTTCTCTAGAAATATGTTGAAAAGTGTAGTAAAAATACAATTTTAGTAATTCATACATGTGTCACCAAGGAAGCATTGTGACATTTTGCCCCCTCAACTGTCTGCTCAGTAACGCAGACGCAGCGTCTCTGTTTAACAATACTCTTATGTCCTTTGCTTGCATCCCACTCCCACCCAAGCTGTTTTAGACACAAAAGTGATTGACAGTTGCCCGCCGTTAGGGATGACACGTTATGCTATTGTCCCGTTGGAGTCTGTAACCAATCAGAAGACAAGTTTAGTAATTTTTGCCCTCAGGTATGTATATTGTCTCAAAAAGGACACTTCAGGACTGCAATTACCCCACAAATTAAAGCGCCATACTGAAAACGAAGGAAATACTGATAAGTATAAAGTGCACAGAACTATAACATGTTATTTCCATGTTGTGCCTTGAACATAGAGTATTGGATGACGGAGGGTAATGCATGTAATATTCGTAAATACGTGATTCATGCAAAAATATGTTTTCTAATTGTATATTACCTTCCTCACTAATTTACATAAAATACTGAAACCTCTTGAAGGCGGACACCTCTCTATAGCGGACAATTTTTGATTCCCCATGGCTGTCCGCTTTAGAGAGGTTTCACTGTATATATAAAGTTTTTGCTTTGATCAGGAGGTTTGCTCGAGCCTTTTCTGTCAGGATTTGGCCGTTGAAGCTTGATGTAGAAGTAATAGTAGAGGTTCTCATTCACAGCCAGCTTCGTGGTGGATACTGCAACACGCAGTTCCCGCGTTAGAGTTCGTGTTTCTTGTCTGGATCTTCCGTCCTTTTCTCGTGCAATTCTGGGATGAATTCTGGTGTTCGACGGCAGTCGAAATGTCTCTGTGTTTTCCTACCAGCCATAGCTTCGTAGTCGCCGTTATACCTCTGCATTTCACACTATATCACTTTTACAGTGTTCACACAGTATTGACTGGAATTTGGATGCCCCACACTTTTCAAATATTCCGGTGGCTTCCACTCCTCCATTGCAGTTCCTTTACATCATGGGTAGGCCCTATATCTGAAACGACAGAGTAAAATATTTTCATCTCGGCACCAGACAGGGGTCGCTGCGGCTCAGTGGTAAAGCGCTCCCCTCTGGTGCGTGGAGTTCGTAGTTCAATCCTAGCTCACGCTAAGTGAGCTTTGTGGGGACAAACACCATGTGCGTGGGCTTGCTCGGAATTCTCTTGTTTCCTTCCATTTAATTCCACTATTTTGTTCATTATCATTCATCATTGTCATCGTTAGCTTCAGAGCATATCGTAATTGTAGCTTGTTAGATTAATGAGAACAAACAACTAAAATAAAAAAAAAGAAATCCCGATATAGCATATTTCTAAAACAAAACAATACACTGAGCAAGGCTATGTGATAATATGTAACAAAACAAACAATTACATAACAGTTTCGACGCAATAACTGTGTCTTCATCAGACTTCCACTCCTTCTCTTGTGTGTGTTTTGTTACATATTATTACATAGCCTTGCTCAATGTATTGTTTTGTTTTTAGTACAAAATGGAAACAAGGCGTGATAGAATAGGCCTAGTTATAGCATATTTCTGTACAACATAATGCCAGCTTTAGTCGAACACATTGTATATTGATATAGACATTTCTGTTGCCTGTTCTTAGACGAATTACCGGCTAAGGTTCGAACATATCTTTGGACATTACCCTGTATGCCATGTAACCGCGTATCGTGGGCTCAGAAGTAAGCGTGGTGCCAGTCTGTTGCAGCCACAGGCTTTAGGAATTGAAATAGAGAAATTAGATATAGCATACGTTCCAATAGTTCGCACTATAAAAATATACTTGGACTTCCTTCAGCAGCAATATCTGCGAAGAGGAAAAACAAATTTTCGTACAAAAAAAAAAAAAAGTAAATGTGGAAATTAAATACATATAAAATAATGAGTGGGAAAGTGTTTTACTGTTTGTTACTTTAAACTGAGTTGCTTGAGAAGATTGGAAACTAGCTATGTAATAGAGCAATATAATCAATGTCGGGATTTAATCTTGTACTGTTAAAATATTTAATTTCAGGAAGGAAACATTCTAAAAATGCTTTAAAATGTGCTTTTTGATATTATTTATTTATTTTTCTTGAAACTGTTTCATAAGAAATGAGGATCATCTAGGTGTTCAATATACAGAGATCAATTTAACAGTATAGGTACAACCGTGATTCAGTGCGTCCGAAGTGCCAAGTGTTCCTTAGTTACACTGACATTAGCCAAGATATCTTGAAAATAAATGCACGTGTATTGTCTGTTTCATCGTAACAATAAACTGCGAGCAAAGGCACTGAACTATTTTGGAATTTAGATAGTTTTAATTATTGTTATCCAAACTTCCAAAGATGATTTTAAAAAACTTTTTTTTTTTTTTTTTTTGTAAGATTGTAAAAGATGGTTCGTTTGATGAATTAGTATCAAGAACCTTTATGGATAGTGAATATGGGCGTGTCATTTTTTTCTAAATTTAACTACGTATCTTCATATTTTCTCTACGTATTTTCCGTTACGTACTTCGACTGAAGTTGTTGTTGTTGCATTCCGCAGCGTCTTTCTGAATGTCTTAAAAAACCACAAAAACGAAATTTTACGACCGGAGTTCCATGGTCTGAATTTGCACACCCCGTCATAACATCCAACGTTTGTTACAGTAATTGCCGACAGTTTATTATTTTTGTGCTTCTTTCTTCATTTTTCTTTCTTTTTTTAAAAGTACAAGGCTGCCCCGCAGGAAAACAAGGATCTTACTGCGTAGTATGTACGCGGCAATCGTATAGTTCTTGTTTTAGCAGTTAGGGGGATTGTACCCTTCACCTCGAGAAAACAATAAAATTCCAAGAGAGATGTTTTTATAATCACTGTGCAATGAGAGTCTAAATCTAGAAGTTGTTTTGCCTTCTTATATATGCAAGACTTTAAATCACGCACCCCTTTGTTTACCTCTGGCTGCGGTGCGTGTTGTTGTTCATTTCGCGCTTTTTATGGGCCGCAATATGTAGTAGAATATATATGAAGAAGGAGAGGGTGATGGCTGTTCGTAGTACTCACGCAGATTCATTCACAAGTGTTCGAAGCGCATGGCGGTGTTGCCGCTATTTACGTCTTGTTTTGCCTCGTTCCAAGTAGCGACCAAGTCTGTCAATGAAAGGCGTGTTCTTATTCGCCATAGTATTTTTGGGCATGTTCCATGTATTGGCATGCGAAATGACGCGTGGTTGGCTGTTCGAATGAAATGCAGCCTAGCCCATCCATGTGTCTGGACGTCCAGACAGAAAGCAATTTAGTCAGTTTTATTATTGTTGGTGTTTCTGGTATTGAATAACATATTTTGTTGATGAGATAAACACGTTCGTCTGCTACATGTGTTATTGTGAGGTTTAACAATATTAGTTAAATACAGAGTAAGATTTTTTTCTTTACTTATAGTAAAGAAATTATTAATTTTACGATGAATTTATAATTAGCTATAGAAAGAAGAAAAATTGTCTTTAGCTACATTTTATGGGATTTATGGATTCTCGTCCTGTTTTTTAGTTTCAAGCAACAAAAGGAGAGAAAAAAGTTTGGTGATCGTGAAAAACATTGAATTCGATACTTCAGCGGATTTACAGATTTCATAAACCATAGATACAAAGAAAAAAAAAGTGATTTTTCGACATTTTTCGACCTTCGTCTGTTCGTCCAGATGTATACTCCCTAGACCCCGCGCCATCTCAACCAAATTTTAAACTTAAGGTTTTTACGTGATCTTCCAGGGGGGAGGTCGAATTTTCTCCCTACCCCTAAAAATAAAAGTTGTTTACTTAAGGGTAATTTAAAAAAAAATGATTTTTTCAATGGCCAGTGGTAGAGCGCTTGCTTACCTGTGAGGTCCCTGGTTTGATCCTCGACCAATTAAGTTTGTAGAGGACAACATCGTGTCCGTGGGTTTCTCGGGATATTCCCGTTTCCTCCCACATTCTTCTTCCACCAATTTTTCCATCATCATTCATTGGTTCTGTCATTGTCTTCCTTAGCCTCAGGTGTATAATTGTGGGTCGTTAAAGTGAAAGATTTAATTTCATTTTGCGATTTTCTCAGAAACGATTCTAACGATATTGTTCATATTTCATAAATAAATTTTCCAAGAACAACTGTATCATGAGGTATGAGTCATTTTTCTGGAAAAAATCGAGAAGGGGTAGTTTATTCTTAAAAATGAGTTTTTTCCGGAAGATTTTCTGAAAAATTGTACAGGCGACTTTCTTCATATTTCATAAATATTTCATTAATAAACTGACAGTCATGGGCTGCGATTAGGGGGGGCAAGAGGGGGCAATTGACCTCCCACTTTCTTGAAGTGATCTCTTAATGTGTATGGTTTCATCTGGAAATGTTAAGTTTTTTATCTATTACTGGTTCATAGAAAAAAATAGTGCCATATAATATTTGCCGTTGCGTATGTGTATTTTATTTGTCTTCTTGTGGAGTTAAGAAAGCTACAGGAATCAAATCTCTTCCTACACTTTCATTCTTTAAGAGTACAAAGGGCTAGAACCTACTTGCGTTGCTCTTGTCAATTTAGTTAATAAAATATGAAATACGATATACGGTATTTTAACTGAAGAAGATAGTATCCTATTAGTTATACAGGGTGTCTACTGACCTGGAAAACCTTGAAAACCTGGAATTAGCCTGGAATTTACTTTTGGACCTGGAAAACCTGGAAATAGCCTGGAATTGGACGAGGAACCTGGAAGTTTTAAAATTGTTTTTAAAATATTGTTTTTGGGATTGGTATGGAATAAGTATATTTTTGTAAAATGCAAGAAAGTTATATACTACAGCATAAGTTAAAAGCCAATAATAACTTATTCAGTGGAGACATAGTTGAGAAAGATAGACAGACGTGAGCAGAGTGCAGGCGGTGAATGTTTTTGGAAAGTATGTTGAGGGGTACAAAAAGAGACTGAACAAGATTTTATTTGTTTAGCATGGTCATTGTGAATAAAGTGACTACAAAAAGAGCTAAATTATTCCACGATGATAAGAGTAAGGTAATTGAAAAGGTTAAATTTCATAATCTATTAAGTTTGTGTCTTACATTGAGGGGATACTGGCATACAAGCTAGAAGCTTTCTCTGTAGTTGCTGCTTATTTGCATAGTATGAATCAAGCTTATTTGCTGCTTTGTGAAGACATTGGTTTACATGTTTCTGTAGCAAGAATAGTAGACAGGTCTGGAACAACATTCCGCTTATACTCCTGTGCCGAAGCATTTTAACAGGAGTCCAAGCCCGCGGACGTCGCAGTGAACACCATTCCCGGTGGCCAAAAGGTGTATCACCGGAAAAAAAGTAAAATTGCCCACATCTTAACGGAATCACTTTTTGTATTTAGGTTAACATTTTACTAGTCTTGCAGTAAATCCTGTTACACACTAACAATTAACAGTTTATTTGAAGTAATGTTTTTGACGGAAAATTTACTATTATACAGGGTGAATCTTAACTAAACATAAACTTCAGGAGGTGATTCCCGAGCCCGAAACAAGAAAAAAATTCCTCTAACTTTTCTCCACGGTACATAGTTTTGGAGCTACAAGGTACCAAAAGTGTGGAAAAATGAACTTCCGAGGCCTATATTTCCAAACCTATCCAACATAGAGAGTGCAGCTTAATATCTCTTTAAGGAAGTCTTATCTGTTCTGAATATATGATTTCCTTTGTGAGATTTTAAGCAGCACTCTCTACTTTGGATAATTTTGGAAATATAGGCGTCGTAAGTCCATTTTTCCACACTTTCGGCAGCTTTTAGCTCGGAAACTATGCGCCCTGGAGAAGAATTAGAGGATTTTTTTCTTGTTTGGGTGCCGAGAATCATTTTCCGAAGTTTGTCGGTTTAATTAAGGTTCACCCCTGTATAGTATTCCTACATTAGGATATTTAAAGCTACTGCACATTTTTCTCAGCCGACCTGGTAGGGGATATTTTAATTAAACATTTTCTTGTGTAAAATGTTTTGAGAACCTACATTTCAGTCAGTTTTTTGTTTTCATCTTGTCACTTAAAGAATCTATCACTTGCTATATGCATTCTCTAATTATAACCAGGGGCCGCGGTAGCTCAGTGGTAGAGCGTTCACCTCTGGTGCTTGGGTCCCGAGTTCGATCCCAGCCCCCGCCGAGTGAACTTTGTGGTGGACAAACACCGTGTGCGTGGGTTTCCTCGGGGTTCTCCCGTTTTCTCCCACTTTCTTCATTCCACCATTTCATTCATTACTCACCATCACCGTCTCCTTTAGCCTAACCGTCATAACCGTGGGACGTAAAACTCAAAGATTCCAGTTCATTTTTTCTAATTATAACCAGTTTTTGTTAAGAACTATATAAAATTGCATTAACTTATACGTTACAATAAATGTCACTCTACTGAATAGACCTGGAAAAAAAGGAAAAATAAACCTTGAAAACCTTGATAAAACCTGGAATTTGAAAATGAACATTTAGTAGACACCCTGTTATACATCCTTTCGTCAATGTTAGAAACAACCAGGAAAACTAACATTTATACACAAATATTCGGATTATCTTGGCCCCCACTTTCAACGTCCAATCGCCGCCACTGCTGACAGTGCAGTGTAACTCGTGTTGGAAAAAATCTATGATGAATAGTTAATTCTTCGGGAGGTGAGTTTTATTAGACATTTTTTTTTTTTCAAAAGCAGCTCAGACGATTTTGTTTATACTTCAAAAATAAATATTTTATTAATAACATGAGAATATGGCATAACTCACTTGTACTGAAAAAATCTAGGACGACTAGTTTATTCTTGGGGGTAAGTTTTTTAGGCAATTTTCTCAAAAACGACTCAGGCGATTTTGTTTATACTTCAAAAATAAATATTTTATTAATAACATGAGAATATGGCATAACTCACTTGTACTGAAAAAATCTAGGACGACTAGTTTATTCTTGGGGATAAATTTTATAGGCAATTTTCTCAAAAACGACTCAGGCGATTTTGTTTATACTTCAAAAATAAATATTTTATTAATAACATGAGAATATGGCATAACTCACTTGTACTGAAAAAATCTAGGACGACTAGTTTATTCTTGGGGGTAAGTTTTTTAGGCAATTTTCTCAAAAACGACTCAGGCGATTTTGTTTATACTTCAAAAATAAATATTTTATTAATAACATGAGAATATGGCATAACTCACTTGTACTAAAAAAATCTAGGACGACTAGTTTATTCTTGGGGGTAAGTTTTTTAGGCAATTTTCTCAAAAACGACTCAGGCGATTTTGTTTATACTTCAAAAATAAATATTTTATTAATAACATGAGAATATGGCATAACTCACTTGTACTGAAAAAATCTAGGACGACTAGTTTATTCTTGGGGGTTAATTTTATAGGCAATTTTCTCAAAAACGACTCAGGCGATTTTGTTTGTACTTCAAAAATAAATATTTTATTAATAACATGAGAATATGGCATAACTCACTTGTACTGAAAAAATCTAGGACGACTAGTTTATTCTTGGGGGTAAGTTTTTTAGGCAATTTTCTCAAAAACGACTCAGGCGATTTTGTTTATACTTCAAAAATAAATATTTTATTAATAACATGAGAATATGGCATAACTCACTTGTGCTGAAAAATCTAGGACGACTAGTTTATTCTTGGGGATAAATTTTATAGGCAATTTTCTCAAAAACGACTCAGGCGATTTTGTTTATACTTCAAAAATAAATATTTTATTAATAACATGAGAATATGGCATAACTCACTTGTGCTGAAAAAAATCTAGGACGACTAGTTTATTCTTGGGGGTAAATTTTATAGGCAATTTTCTCAAAAACGACTCAGGCGATTTTGTTTATACTTCAAAAATACATATTTTATTAATAACATGACAATATAGTATAACATTTGTCGTGAAGAAGTGTACGAGGGGTAGTTTATTCTTGGGGATGAGTTTTTTCGGATGATTTTCTCAAACACAACCCAGATTATTTTGTTCGTACTCCGTAATAAACATTTCAGTAATAAAATGGTAACTCATGTATTCTGAAAAATCTACGAGGGGTAGTTTCTTCTTGGGGTGTTTTTTTCGGCCGATTTTGTCAAAAACGACGCATGCTATTTTCTTCATATTTCATTAGTAACCTAACAATATACCTATGCTTTGTGCTGAAAAATATAGGAGGGATACTTTATTCTTGGGGTGTTTTTTCAAACAATCTTCTGAAAAACGACTCAGGCGATTTTGTTCATACTTCATAAATAAGTATTTCATTAATAACATGACAATGTGTCACATCTCTCTTGTCCTGAAAAATCTACAAGGGTAGTTTATTTTAGAAAGTGAACTTTTTGGACGATTTTCTCAAAAACGAGTCATACCATTTTGTTCATATTCATTAATAACGCTATATAATATTACGTAAATTATTCCTTACGGAAAAGATCACAAAGGATATTTTACTCTTGGGAAAGAAATTCTTTTCAGACTACTTTTCCCAAAATGACACGGGCTATTTTGGTCATATATCATAAATATTTCATTATTATTCTTATAATGTTACAGAAATTATTTTTATGAGAATATCCACAAGGGGTAGTTTACTCTTGGAGTGACTTTTTTGGGTCAATTTTGTAAAATAGCAATCATGTGATTTTATTATTATTTTGTAAACAAATATTTCATTAATAATCCTAACATAAGCCATAAGCAATTTCTTATGAAAAGATCTACAAGGGGTAGTTTACTTTCGGGGATGAGTTTTCTTTCGGTGAAGTTTTCCGAAAACGCCTTAGAATTTTGTTCGTATTTTACAAGAAAATGATTCATTGCTAAGTGCAGCACAACATTATTTAGTTGAAGAAATTGGAGCAAGAAAGTTTAGTGCGACCGTTTTATTTCTCGACAAAAGGGCATGGGAAGATCCACCTCGTTTTAGTCCAACGAGTGGCTACCAACATAAATTGAATATGAGATTTCAATAAGATAGTTCAATTAGTAATCGCCTGCTAGGCAGCTCTTTTTGTAAATTTGCGCGGGAGAACCGGGTTCGATTTCCAGTGGGAGCTCACGGGTTAGGATACCACGTTATGCAGTAGGTACACGTGTCATACAGCCTCACAGCTGAAAGGGACGCTAAACTCAAATCAACTCAACTTTTTTTTTGTAAATTTTTATTAGTTGCTTGAAAATAAATATCGACACATCCCAAATCTCATACTAACTATAAAAAAGTGAAATGAAATCTTTGAATTTTACGTCCCACGGTAATGCCGGTTAGGCTAAAGGAGACGGTGATGATGAGTAATGAATGAAATGGTGGAATGAAGAAAGTGGGAGGAAACGGGAGAACCCCGAGGAAACCCACGCACACGGTGTTTGTCCACCACAAAGTTCACTTGGCGGGGGCTGGGATCGAACCCGGGACCCCAAGCACCAGAGGTGAACGCTCTACCACTGAGCCACCGCGGCCCCTACTAACTATAAATTAGGACTTTCCTCAGCAGTACACATCAACATATCAAACATGAAACACGTACTGCATGAAATTTCATCACATTACATAAAAAAATATCATTTTGCGCCTATTTTGACTTATTACGTGAATTCAGCCTTAGAATTACTGTAGTAGCCGAACAAGAGTTACTTATAACAGGTACAAGCCAGGTCCGCTCGCAACCAGAGGGGGGCTGGCCCCCATAAACTTTTCGTGGCCCTCCAGATCTCAACACAAAAAAACACAATTTAGATATGTGTAAGAGAACTTTTAATGACTTCGCCCCCCCCCCCCAAACCTCTGTGGCTGGTTGCGGGCCTGGTACAATCAGTAGTTAATATTATCTCATGTGAATTATACTAAACAGGCCCGTAGTTATGCGTTTCCCGGGAAAGTTAAGGCCCTTCTGAAACCTTTAGTTATGTTCAAAATATAAGCGGTCAAGATATTCTGGTTGCATATTTGTCGGAAGTAGCTTTTATTGTGCCAATCTGACTTCTCCGATGTTTCCTTATTTTCTTTTCATGAGAGTTTCAGCCGTCTTGTCTTTTGGTGGCAGGCATATTTTATATTCCCTTATTAATTTTGCGACCAATTTTCAGTTTTCGATGCTAACAAAATCACAATAAACCCTAGCTAATTGTTATATGCGGTTCAAATGTTTTTGATTCTTCTTACAGATAGTTATTAAAATAATGAAAACGCCTGGAGTTGGAAACATATCCGATGTCTGGGTTGACAACACGTAGGCAGCGCTCTTAGCGCATGGTAAAGTCCATACTACGTAAGGAACAATAGAACGGCAATATGCAGTAAACTGAGCAGACAGAAATAATGTAAAATGAACGAACTTTCTGATATTCAAAGAGGGCAAATTATTGGCGCTCGGGCTGTGTGAGCAAGTGTGTTGGGTGTGTCATGAAAGAGACTGATGATTGGCTACAAGACTCAGCGCAGAACCACATCGGCAATAAGAAACAGAGGTCGAAAGAACACTCTCAGTGACAAATCCTGTCGAGCATTAAAGGGGATTGTCACTCAGGACTGTCATGCGACTGTTGTGGAAGTGGCGGAATAATTAAGCAGCATCTCCCACAAATTTGGTCAAAATCAGAATCCGCCGCAAGTTACACGACTTGGACATACAGGGTCGGATTTCACGAACAAATTGATGGTAAGGGACCATAACGCTTTAGCACGACGCCAGTGGTGCTGAGAACATGTAACATGGACCACTGACGACTAAAAAGTGTGATATTTTTGACTGAGATGTCGTTCATTTTAATTCAAACCATTGGCCTTTTTTGTATCAGGCGGACGCACGAAGAAGCATATGATTCGCAGTTTATACACCTAAACATGGCGGCGGTTCTATGATACTGTGAGTCGCAATATCCTATTTTGCAGTGGGTTCTGTACTGACGCTTACCAGTCGCATAATTGCCCGTGGTTATATTGCCATTTTAGGAGACCCTGTGCATCCTATGGTCCAAATGTTGTTTGTGGACAGTGACGTCATATACCATGATGTCAGTGCACCTATACTCACAACTAGAGCTGTTGCAGCATAGTTTGAGGAACATTGGGATGAAGTTGAACACCTCCCTTAGCTCTCTCAGTATAATTAAACATCGGTGATCTGTTTTGAAGACACGAATCCGACGCAGATTTTCCGCCACCATCCTCTCTCACAGAACTGAGTAATGCATTGGAGGCGGAATCGTTAACGATCACTATAACTCAATTCTACGTTGCATCAGAGCTGTTCTGAGTGTAAGTAGTGGTCCAACGCCGTATTAATCTAATAAGTCGCACCTTTTAAAGTTGTTTCTGTTATTGTGATTACCATCTGCAGCTCATTAAGGAAAATAGTATTTCATAATGTCTGTTAGGCAGTGGCGGCGTAAGGGCGGGGCGAGCGGTGCCCTCGCCCCGGGCCCCACTTTTTGGGGGGCCCCGACGGTAGGTAAAAAATAATTAATAAGGAACTTCGTTTGCATGAGCCGTACAAGGGCTGTCAAGGTTTATAATCCACACCTTCCCTGAAAGGAAACGCAATTAATTGTCAATCAATATTACACCAAATAACGGATGAAACAACAGGAATATCTGTCTAATAAAGCTAATCAGTGCTGGATTTCCGTATAAGCTAAACAAACTATAAGCTTCGGGCCTCACTCTCTTGGGGACCCGAAATAAATTTAAAGAAAAAACTGAATGTAGATTAAAAATAAATAAAATAGAAGTTTCATTATCTTGGAGGTTCCCAAAGAAATTTAAAGCAAAAAGCTCTGAATATAGGTGAAAAAATAAAGTAAACGTTTCACTTTTTGCGATTTCTAAATATAAGCTCTATGTTTCCTAGAATTCTTTGTTCGGTTTTCGCCTTTGGTGTTTCTCCTGTGAAATTTCTCATATGAGTCAGTCAGTTTATTCATAGTTTCTCCCTGTCTGAATTTGCGCTACATGGGTTTTATTTGATTAAATTTTTCTACAATTAGCCCCATTCACTTTAACATTAGGTTAAGGGACGTAAATAAGGGCCCTGCAGACCCCGCATTGCAGGGGGGGGGGCTCAAGCCATCAGGGGCCCCCAAATCGTGAAGTTGGACGTGGAGAAGGGTCCCTACTCCACGCTGTCTGCGGGAAGGCCCCCAAACCTTTAGTTACGCCACTGATTAGGTTCCTCTCCAGTTATCATACACAATACTTAAACAATTTTTTTTTTTTTTTTTTACCGAACTATCAATAAATAATGGCTAGAATAGATTTCTCCCCTGCGTGTCTTCTTCATTTATCTTTCACTAGGTTTCTCTTCAGTGATAATGTACGATCTATTTAGTCCCACTATTTTTGCTGAAGTATCAATGAACAGTTAAGCACTAGAATATTTCTCTCCTGCTTATCTATTTTACTATTGTTTCCAGATTTCACACTTGTTTTATGATTATATTATTTTGTATTTAATAATTCAGTCATGTTTATATTCTGTCACTTATGACTATTACCATTACCTCTTACTAACATAGTATTAGAATATATTATAACAAAAAAAAAAAAAAAACTGATTGTATTGAATAATTAGGGATATATTATAGATTACATATGTAAGCACCGAATTCTACTACGGGTTATACCATCCTACTTTTCATTACCAGCTATCACCAGTCAATTGACAGATCTTAACGGCTTTTTATTACTCTTTTGGTACTTTTGTATTTTTTGCCTTTACTTGTAACATGAAACTACTTTCGACAGTAGTTCCACTACCATTTTAGCCTGTGTTCCACCAACATTCAGAATGATACCTTCCTTGCTTTGGTAGATGCGAATTTCTCAACTATATTATCAAAATCCAAAGTGGATGCTAGTTCATTTTCGATAGAAAGAATGTCCAGATTCGCGAATCTTTCTTGACTCATTGTGGAACGCTTATCAATTTCATTTTGCTGAAAGATCTTTCACACGATGCGACAGATACGTGCAGTGTTATCAAAATCTGAAGAGCTGTTGGCAGACTTTAGTAAATTTCAAGCTCCATTGAAGATACATATTTCAGGATGCCTTGTGGGAAAAGTCAAGCTATTCTTTAGCTTTCTGAGCACACTTAGTGAACGGATTATATTCTTACAATCCTGAAATAATTCTAAGCCATCCAGGTCATTCGGGTAGAACAAAGCCAAATCAGAGCAACATGCTTTTAGCCTGTCCTCGCTCTCATCATCTAGCTGCTGCACAAAGTTGGCCATAGAACACAGGAATTCAAATCTGTCGTTCAGGTCATGCATCTGAGTAAAATGATAATACACTTGTTGTCTTATCTCATCTAGAATTTCATTGATAGAGCGCTTCACTTTGACCTGTGCAGTCAGGGGTTCATTCTTTGCTTCTCCAGGCATGCATCTCTTTCTCCTGTGTGTATCACAGTTATGTTCCATGCCCTGCAACTTCCTTCAGCTGCAGATATGATTTCGTTGCCCAGCTCAAGTCTTCAGGTATCAATGGTGTCAACCAGGCTCTGTAACTGAATAAGAGTGTGATTGAAACTCACATTCTGAGATTGAAGGAATTTTTGGATCCGATCAATATATAAGAGATCTGCAGACCAGAAATATAGTAAAGCGATGAAATTAAATAATTGGATGCTTGCAAGAAGACGACCAGCATCTTCTCTAGTATCAAGTGTTTCAGTCGAAGTGTCACGCAGATCTTCCAACATATCAATTACTTCATCCAATTGACTAGAAAGTTCAAGTATTTAGCAGGGTGGATTGATTTAAATCAGTCTGATTTAAATCACGATTTAAATCAAGATTTAAATCACTTGATTTTTTAAATAAAAATCGTTGATTTAAATCGAATTCCGAAATAAATTAATTTAAAGCGAAAATAAGTAAAATCCCGTTTCTGTTCTGTTATTTCGATTATGGAAGTTAATAATCATAATACAATGAGACTCAAATGTACAGTATAGTATGAAAACAAGCATCATGCATAGGATGATTAGGGAAAATCCCGTTATGAACAGGTAACGGAGCAATCCTGCTTTCTTCTTTTCGTAACATTGGGTTTTAAAATCGTTAACTATTCCAATGGGGAAATCACCATCGACTTTTAAGACGAGAATTCTTTTTTGTGCATGTCTGTTTGTTTGTTCCCAGATAATAGAGAGTATTTAGAGGGGTCCTATACCCTCTCCATTTTTTTTTTTTAATTTTATAACTTTAGGCTAGTGATGAGCAAACGCAAGACCAAGACCAAGACCCGGGTGGTCTTGGTCTTGGTCTTGGTCTTGCACATGCGGTCTTGGTCTTGGTCTTGCACTGGAACCCTCGGTCTTGGTCTTGGACACCTAGTCTTGGTCTTGGTCTTGGTCTTGCACACCCAGTCTTGGTCTTGCTTGCAAGAGTCTTGCAAGTTTTGCGTTTAAGAAATGTATGATTTTCATAAGTAAATTTTACTCTGGATATAAGGGATAATAAATCCTACATTGCGTCAATAGTGAGGGAAATACAATGTATGTTTCTAAATGTGTAATTTTACCTTCGTGTAAGTGTGATGATACTGTACAACATAGGCGATGACCCTTACTTTTTTTTTCAATGGGTGATCACGCTTCACTATTTATAAGATAAATCACAACATTTCGTAATATTTTTATATGTTTTAACAGATCCAACACTCCACTGGTTCCCAAACTGGGGAGGCTACCCCTGACAGTGAGACGCATGAAAGAAAACCAAGACCATAAATTGCAAAATTATTTTTACACTCTAAAGGCGTCAGATTTTTTTCTTTCCAACCACGATTAGCTCATCTTTGTATTAAACAAACTTCCAATTAAATATTGAAATTTCGTTTTACGGATTCTAATATGTACTGTATGGGGCAAAAACAAGGACATTACGCAAAAACGATTAAACAATTAGACTTTCGAAATGTGGGCATGGAGAAAAAAAGGAGAGAATCAGCTGGGTTGAACGGAAAACGAATGCGAAGGTTTTAGAAATAGTAGCAGTAGGGGAGAAAAGAAGAATTTTAGATGTAATTAAGAGGAGGGCATTGGCTGAGAAGGAACTGTATTATGAGGGACGTGCTAGAGGGAGGGGACGAAGGAGATTGAAGAAAGACATTAAGACAGAAAATTGCTACGTTAAGACGAAGAGACTAGCTGATGATCACAGTCATCGAAGCTTCTCAGCTGCAGCAAGTGACCTGCCAATAATGACAGAATAGCTATTATTATGACGATGATGATGTTTTGCAATATTGGCCAAAAAAGAGAGAAAAAATTAAAATAATAATAATTAAACCTCTTAATATTTTAGAATATGAAATGAATTTGTGAGTTTTAGTCCCACGATTATGCCGGCTAGGCTAAAGGAGACGGTGATGATGAAAAATGAATGAAAATGGTGGAAAGAAGAAAGTGGGAGAACCCCGAGGAAACCCACGCACACGGTGCTTGTCCACCACAAAGTTCACTTGGCGGGGGCTGGGATCGAACGCGGGACCCCAAACACCAGAGGTGAACGCTCTACCACTGAGCCACAGCGGCCACAATTTTTTAGAATAATTTGAGTGAAAACTGTAAACGACTAAACTGTCTATGTCTTTTGTGTAAACTCAATTTATATAAATACTTTTGACCTACATTAGAAATACATAATAACGGCATCAAACTTCAAGTTATTTGAAACAAGTACGAAATCACTCTCAGTTGTGAATATAGATTATTCATTATTGTATAATGTTATATCGTTGAATCCTAGATATGCCGTGTACCTAAGGGGGCTATAAGTTATATTGATAAACAATTATTCAACGTATAAGCATCCACCTATGAAATCAAACTTGCGGTCACATGCGCTAAATTTTTGTCAATGTCATGAAAATGTTATTTCAATATTAATTTTATAAGTACACATTAAAAATTTCCAACGAATGCTTGAACCTCAAAGCCAAGGCCATACCCATGTAGTCGGCACCTATGATGTACGGAATTGCCGATGTTCAATACTACATTTCTTTAGTTTTGGAAGAAGAACACCACTAATATGTTTTGAAATGAAATGAAATATTTACTTTAACGTCCCACGATTATTACACTGAGGCTAAGGGAAACAGTGATGATGAGAAATGGTGGAATGAAGAAAGTACGAGGAAACGGGAAAACCCACGCACAGGGTGTTTGTTCACCAAAGAAGCTCACATAGCGCAAGCTGCGATCGAACCAGGGCCCCATGTACTAGAGGTGAATGCTCTGCCACTGAGCTACCGTGTCCATAACATGCTCTAGTTTATTTTTGCTTATCCACTTCTTATGGACACAACTATTCTTCGTATGATTTCCCAAAATCCAATCATGGGTCGTCGTAAATGATCAAATGATGACCAAAGTAAATCAGACACTGAAGTTTTTATATTTTGTAACAATTCATAGAATTATGCTGTCGGTCGTCTCGTGAACAACCGATTCAAAAAACGACATACTGTAGCTATATGCTACAGGAGCAGATCGACTCACATGCATTGCATAAACCAGTGTTGGGCAAATTTCAATTGAATTAACAATTAACAATTAATCTGTAAATTTAATTGTTAATTGCAATTGACAATTGAAATAAGTAATGGTTAATTGTTAATTGCAGTTGGCCATTAATAATGGAGAATCAATTGCAATTAATCAATTGATTGAAAGTAATTGCAGTGGAAAGTAATTGCAATTGAATTCAGTCATTCAATTGCAATTGAAATCAATTGACAATTAATTCAATTGCAATTGATTTCCACAGCAATTACTTTCAATTGATTGATCAATTGCAATTGATTTTCACTGATTAATTTTCAACACTGTAATTCAGAGAGGGCGTGGGACAATGAAAACTTTAGCCACGACCAATTGACTCACCACCCATCGTGACCCATGACCCACCGTGACCCACGCTGACCCACCACCCACCATGAACCACTCTCACCCACTGTGACCTACAGACCCACCAAAACCTATTGTCATCAACTCTGACCCATGATTCACGCCCTCTTCTCTACTGACTTGTAATAAAACAAGCCTGTGAAATTATCACTCATCAGAGTTTGAATTTCTACAATCAATCGCTCAAGCACCGCTCTATTACAATAACGGCGGATCTGACCTTTCTAATATAAATAAAATATAGATTTTGTTTGCGTCTGTCTGTCTACCATTGTGCGGCCTGTGGACCAGATAAGTGGACCAAATCTTTTCAAAATTTGGTCACGGGTAGCTTGGTCTAGGCCCCAGATCAAGACGGATTTTTTTTTTTTGCAAATTTCGAACTAAGGGGGTCTCAGGGGGACGTTTTCCGGGAACGGCCTAGGGACCAGACAAGTTGACCGAGAGTAACCAAATTTTGGTCACGTGTACCTTGGTCCAGGTCCCACACCAAGGCGAAGCGTTTTTGACAAAATTCGAACCAGGGGGTATTAGGGGGGTGTTTACCGAGACATGTAAAAGTAGTAGAAAATGACCGATATTAGTGTCGATTTCATAGTTTTCGCAGTCGCTGAGATCAATGGTGAAACTCCGATCGCATTAACTTCCAAATTCACCCTATTCGGCTGCGGCCCAGGGGTCAACAGGGAAGGGGGAGGGTTACCGAAACGTAAAAGTAATCCAAAATGACCGATATTAGTGTCAAATCCATAGTTTTTACGGTCGCTGAGATCAATGGTGACACTACCATTAGCGATGACTTTCAAATTCTTCCACCGTCGTATGCGGGCCTTAGGTCACCAGAGGGGGGAATTCCGAGACATGTAAAAATAATCGAAAATGACCTTTATTAATGTCAAATTCATAGTTTTCGGGGTCGCTGAGCTCAATGGTGAAACTCAAAACCGCGTTTACTTTCACATTTAGCTCCCATTAGCTAAGGAACGAAGGCATTGTAAAGGGGATCAGGAGACATGTAAAAATAACCCTTAATGACTGATGTGATATTAGTGTCAAATCCGTAGTTTTCGCGGTCGCTGAGATCAATGGTGATACTTTCATTAGCGATGATTTTCAAATTTAGCCACCATTGTATGCTGGCCGGGAGTCACCGGGGATGGGGAATTGAGAGACATGTAAAAATAATTGGAAATGACCGATATTAGTGTCAAATCCATAGTTTTCACTGTCGCTGAGATGAATGGTGATACTTCCACAGGCGTTGACTTCTAAATGCAGCCCCATCGGCTGCGGGCCAAAGGCGTTGTTTTTTTGAAAATTGGAACCAGAGGATCATAGGGGCTTTTACCGGGATATGTAAAAAGTAGTAGAAAATGGCAGATGTTAGTGTCACATTCATAGTTTTCGCGGTATCGGCTGGGGGCCAGAGGAGATTTTTTTCACAATTTGAACCAAGGGAGTCTCAGGGGGCGCTCACCGGGACATGTAAACGTAATAGAAAATGACCATTATTTGTGTCGAATACATATTTATCGGGGTTGCTCAGGTGTATAGTGACACCCCCGATAGTGTTTACGTTCAAATTCAGCCCCCATCGGCCTTCCCAATGAAAACAAATGTACGTTGTTGAATATATATTTACACAAAATATATCCAATTTTAGAAATGTTTCTTAATTGTTCTCCCGTTGTTCAGTTTGTTTACATTGATATTTTATCTGATCCGTGCGAAGAAGTGCGAAATGGTAAAGTGTTTGTCATGGACCAAATTACAATGAATTCAATTATGTAGGTAATTATTATAATTATCATTGATAATTATTTCCTTGCTACCGTTTTCTAAGCCTATTTCCACGTTTTGTGAATGAATGGTAGTGGGTCAAAATGGGCATTCAATGCGGGAAGAAAAATGACCCACTATTCCACCAGTATCCCACAGTCGCTTTTTTCGCATTGTTTAGTGCATGTTTTGTACCGTTTCTGCGCATATTTTCACGTTTTGTACGCCACCGACAGTGGGTCAAAGAAGACCTACAAATATGGCAGAAAAAGCATATTCATCCCACATTCGAGGACCATTTTGACTCAGTTGCACTGATGCACAAAGCAATACAAATCATGCATAAAAAATGTGAAGGAAACGACATCGACATTCGATGGTGACGGAACAGCATTAAGTTATTCCGCTATACTTGTAGGCCATTTTGACCCATTTTTCTTGTCGCACTAAAGTGGAAATAGGAGTACAAAACGGTACAAAACAGGCACTATACGATGCGAAAGAAATGACCTCCAAATTCGATAGTGACGGAACAATGGCTCTTTTTCCTCACACCTTGATGGACCATTTTGACCCACTTCCGGTGACACACAAAACGTACAAAACAGGCACTAAACGATGCGAAAGAAACGACCCCGAAACTCGATAGTAGCGGAACAGTGAACCATTTAACTTCCACTTTAAAGGCCCGTTTAACTCACCTCGGGTGATGCAGAAGACGAGAAATAGATGCAGATTTTTTTTTTTTTTAAAAAAGGTACTAAGCGATGCGAAAGAAACGATCTAGAAATTCGATAGTGGCGGAACAGTGGGTCATTTTCGTCTCATCTTGGAGGCCCATTCTGACACACTTCTGGTGACGCAGAAAACGTCGAAATAGGGGCACGAAACGGCACGAAAATTCACTAGTCGATGCGAAAGGAAGGACCTCAAAATTCGGTAGTGGTGGAGCAGTGGGTCATTTTCGTCCTACCTTCGAGGCCCATTTTGGCCCTCTTCCAGTGACGCACAAGACGTCGAAATAGGCGCACAAAAGAGTACGCGATGTGAAATTAACGACCTCAAAATTCGATAGTGGCGAAACTGAAAATGAAATTAAATCTTTAAGTTTTACGTCCCACGGTTATGCCGGTTAGGCTAAAGAGACGGTGATGATGAGAGATGAGTGAAATGGTGGAATGAAGAAAATGGGAGGAAACGGGAGAACCGCGAGAAAACCCACGAGCACGGTGTTTGTCCACCACAAAGTCCACACGGCGCGAGCTGGGATCGAACCAGGGACCCCAAGCACCGGAGGTAAACGCTCTACCACTGAGCCACCGTACCCCCCAGTGGCGGAACTCTTGGACATTTTCATCCCATCTTGGAAGCCCATTTTGACCCACTTCCGGTGACGCACAAAACGTGGAAATACGGGCACGAAACGGCACGAAAATTCACTAGTCGATGCGAAAGGAAGGACCTCGAAATTCGGTAGTGGCGATGCAGTGGGTCATTTTCGTCCCACCTTCGAGGCCCATTTTGACTCTCTTCCCGTGACGCACAAAACGTCGAAATAGACGCACAAAAGGGTACGCGATGTGAAATTAACGACCTCGAAATTCGATAGTGGCGGAACTCTTGGTCATTTTCGTCCCATCTTGGAAGCCCATTTTGACCTACTTCCGGCGACGCACAAAACGTGAAAATACCCGCTCAAAACGGCAAGAAACTGGCACTAAACGATGCGAAAGAAGCAACCTTGAAAATCGTTAGTGACGGAACAGTGATTCATTTTCGTCCCACCTTGGAGACTCATTATAACCCACTTCCCATGACGCACAAAACGTGGAAGTTGACACACAAAACGGCACAAAACGATGTGAAGGCAACGACCTCGAAATTCATTGGTGTCGGAACAGCAATAACTTGTTCCGCCATATTGGTAGGCCCATTTTGACCCACTTTCGGTGACGCACAAAATGTAGGAATAGGCTCACAAAGCGACACAAACACACACAAAAGATGCAAACAAAGTACCTCGAAATTCGTTGGTGGCGGAACAAGTTAATGACGCCGTGAGCACCAATATAAGTATACCATCAAGGCTGAGAACTGCACGGTCTAATTTTTTTTAGCCAAAGTAAAAGCCCAACCGGGATAGTGTTGTCCGGCTCGACTCGGTTCAACTGAGCGAACAGCTTGAGCTGGCTTGGTTGAGATGACCTATCGACTGGGCTCTATTGAGCCAATGGCTTGAGCCGGCTCGGTAGGGACGAGTCATCGACTCTGCTCGATTGGAGCCAATGGCTTGAACCAGCTCCGTCGATACGAGTCCATAGGCTGGGTTCGAATCAGCTCAACTGAGCCAATGGCTCGAACCGGCTCGGTTGGGGTAAGCAATCAGGTCGGTTCGGTTCAGCTCGTGTGAGCAACCGGCTCGAACTGGCTCGGTTTGATGAGCTGTTGGCTCGGCTTACTTCTCTGTTCGGCTCAGTCGTTAACAATCCTAAGCCCGGGTCGAGCAGTTTTGAACACGTTTGGCTGGAATCCTATAACTTTTAACAATTTTTGGCTCGAGCCCGAGTACTTGCTCCTCCTGAACTCAAACCTAGAACCTCGTGACCGATGTCCTTGCCTCCTGAAGATTTCTTGACGACCGAGATCGACAGTCAACTAATTTTTATATTCAGATACAAACCGCCTATATTCCATGTTTATACACGGTGTTATAATAATAATTAGTTATAGTAGTAGTAGTAGTATCATGTATAATTATATTGTCTATGTAGGATACTTGAAGAGAGTAGTTCTTGGAACTACACAAGGGATTTTGCTCGAATTGGCTCGTTTTGGCTCGACTCGACTGGAAACTTGATCCGAATTGAGTCGAGTTCGGGGAAATTTTTCGAGCCGAGTTCTCGAGTCGAGCTCAAAGATGTCTCCTTCGAGTCGAGTCGAGTCGAGTTTTAAAGAAAACTCGCTCGAACTCGTTTGTGCCCATCCCTATTGTATACATGACGGGCATATAGAGCTCTTTCGAGGGTGATAGAATCATAAACATAACATATTTAAAAAATTCTTAGTTTTACGGCTTTCTTCCCAGGGAAGCGAAGGGATGGTAGTTATAAATACCTTTTTTTTTTAAATATATGTAAAACAGTAACAAGTGGACAACAGACAACACAATATCAACATATCTTCTTATTTTCAGTTTTAATTCCTGATTTCAATTGCAATTAACAATTACAATTAACAATTACAAGTTTCAATTGTCAATTGCAATTAACAATTAAATGTTTCAATTGCACTCTTTCCGATTGACAATTAACAATTAAAAGTTTCAATTGCCTGGTGACCAATTAACAATTAACAATTGACGAAAAATTAATTGCAAATTTTATGATTGAATTCAATTGCAATTGAAATTAATTGTCAATTACAAATTGAAATCAATTGCAATTGAAATCAATTGCAATTGATTTTCAGAGCAATTACTTTCAATTGATTGATCAATTGCAATTGATTTCAATTGATTTTGCCCAACACTGGCATAAACTACTGGGAACACATTCACTCCGGCGATATTTTTACTGAAGCCAAGAAGTCCACGTGAAAGATGTAATGATTTTCCCCCTTCCTTTTTACATTCTATAAAAAATCAAGTAGTACCATACTTGTGCAAGACTCTTGCGCAAGAGTCTTGGTCTTGGTCTTGGTCTTGCAGGTATGGTCTTGGTCTTGGTCTTGGTCTTGCACCCCTTGGTCTTGGTCTTGGTCTTGCATCGGGATTCCTGGTCTTGGTCTTGGTCTTGGTCTTGGTCTTGCATGCAAGACTCTTGCAAAAACTGCAAGACCAAGACTCTTGCGCTCATCACTACTTTAGGCGAAATTTATGTATTTCATGCCGCAAGCTAGTTTTGAGTTTTTAAAAATAGGCCCCTGCCAAATATCAGTAACTTTTGTGAAAAAAAAGTGTCATTTTGATAAACGTTGCTGTACTTTTTCCTTAATGCTTAACCTTTTAAATTATATCACCTATTTTTAGGTGATAGGATAAAATCTTCATTATTCGATTAAAAAAGTACCAATAACGCTTTTTACTTCGTTTCCTTTTAGAACACAACTGGAAGCATTTTAAAACATGCTACATACGCTTTAACGCCTTTCTGCGTTGAGGCATAGTGTGTGATGACGTCATAAATTTAAAAAGCTATTTTTGTTATGCGTATTATTATTTTTTGGCGGGTTACATTTTGCATTCAGAAGACTGAAATTTTGCACACTCGTTCAGTGCACCCCTTAATAATTTTCAGATATCTCCGTGGAAACAGCGGAGTCCAGAGGGGCATTTTTTTTTTAAAAAAAAGGATTTTTTTGAAACAAAAATTAGCTTTTTTCGTGATTTTCCCGCCTCAGATGGAGACATATGAATGGTACCGTTTGAAAGGCTGTTCTATTCTAAAGAAAATCATGTACGTATTATGCTCCTAGCATAAATAGGGATGTCTCAGGAAACTTATCTGAGATCCTGTTTAATACGGGAATCTGGGGTATTTGGGGAATATTATTTTTCGCGGGCTTACTTTTGCACCTACAAGATTGAAATTTTACACATTTACTCAGTGTACCCCTCAGTATTTTTCAGATTTGTTTCAGACTTCTGCCTTAAAACAGGAGAAGGTGTCCACAGAGGTAAAAATTAAAAAAAAAGAAAAAAAAAGATATTTTTAATAGAAAATTCCTTTTTTCGTGAATAACCCCCCCCCCGATACATGAGGAAGACATTTGAAGGGTACCGTTTGAAAATTTGTTTTATTCTGAAAAGAATAATGTACAAATCATGATCCTAGGATAAATAGGGATGTCTGAGGAAATTTTTATATTACATCCGGGTCATCTGGGAATGTTCTTAACTCACTGTTAAATAGTTTTCTCACCCTTACTACTCAAGATAGAAGCTTGAAATTTTGTACACACATTTAATACACCCTTAGTATTTACCACTTGATTTTGAGATCTGTGCGTTAACACGAGAATCCAGAGGGGATCAAAATTTAAAAAAGTTAAAGAAATGCCGATTAGTCTCAAAATTTCCCGCTTCAGGGACATGATAGGGAAATGTGAATGTTGCCGTTTCAAAAGATGTTCTATTCTAAAGAGAGTGATGTATGTACCATGCTCCTAGGATAAATAGGGATGACGCTGCAGCTGCTTGACTGAAAGTCTATAATTTACCTTTTTAAAAGAGCCATAATTTAAAAGTATTAAGAAACATTGTTTGGGATAGATATAGGTTAACGATTGGGGATAATTCAAAATTCAACCCCAATACTTTAACTTAAATGGCATAATTAGCATTTAATACTAATTCCTAATGCTTTTTCTTCAGTTTGCGACTTGTATTATACGAGGAGAAAGATTTGATTTAAATCAAAAAAATCGATTTAAATCAAAAAAATCAACAAAAATAACTTTTTTTTAAAAAATCATGATTTTTTTCCACCCTGGTATTTAGTATTTACAATGTTTGCAATATCAGCTGATTGCTACATTTTGTAGGTAAATTTGTCTCTAAATGTATTATTAGGAGCATTACTTCCACTATTCCATCTTATTACAGTACGCGTTGATACTGGGATAGTATAGGTATAGGATAAATTCTGGATTCTTGATTGTTAAGTTTTGTTTGTTCTTAAGAATATATTATTTCTTTCGTGGGTTGTAGTTTCCGTTACACTTGTATCCCTAATCCTTTCTTATTGTGTACTTTGTTTAAAAATGAATAAAAAATAAAACAATATGCAATGATAGTCCTGGTCCAGTTTTATTTTCAGATACCAGCCTGAAGGCGGTTCTAAGTATTAAAAAAATAGACAGGGATGCTGAATGTCACCCCATTTGTTTAATATATATATATATATATATATATATATATATATATATATATATATATATATATATATATATATATATATATATCAGATTAAAATGATCTAAATACACACACCAACGGGAAAGGGGGAGGAGTAAACAGAAAAAAATGATTATGTAAATGAATGTCAAAAATAGAAGTGTATAAATCACGATTGTTCGAAAAGGGGCCCCGATCTACTTCACTGGCCCCGGGCCCCAGTTTGCCTTACGCCGCCACTGCGGTATACGGACAAAATCTCGCAACTAAACCATCGTTGGCCAAAACTCTGCGGGCCAAAATCTTACGTGGTCAAAACTTCGCCGCCCCAAATCTCGTTTGGCCAAAACTTTTTCGCCCAGAACCTCACTGACCAAAACTCGCAGACAAATTTCGTACGGACGAAACGTCGCCATAACAATAGATGTAAGAGTTTCTAAGATTAAATTAATAATAATAATAATAATAATAATAATAATAATAATAATAATAATAATAATAATAATATAAGAAGAATAATCCGAAAATGCTTAATTTAAACACTGGAAGAAAACAGAATTGACGAGTCAAAATGAGTGGATGTATAATCTGAAATAAACCCAAATTAGAAGAAATTTTGTTCATCGATATTATCTGTGTCCGCGAGGTTCAGGCCATGCGAGATTTTTGCCCACGAGATTTTCATCACACGAGGTTTTGGGCGGAGAGGTTTAGGGCACGCCAGGTTGTGGCTGCAAGCTTTTGTACACAAGCCAGTGATTAGCTAGTAAAAATCTGGTTTAGCTATCAGCTATCATTTGGTCAATTCTTCATTCATACTTGCCAATTTCTAGCCACTTACTGTTAGCCATAGAATCTCTCTCGAATAATAAATCATGAAAACTGCTTTAAAGATATGAATAGAAAAAATATCATTTGGAACTTTGTAATTATTTGCCTACCACAGTAGATACTTTTGTCATCTTCGCTTACGCCTCACGATCTTGTAAAATAAGACAAGAATTCAAGGAATTCTTATCACCTTTTGCCAATGATGCGAGCAAATCGTAGTGTATATATTTTAAGTGCGAATTAAGGATGAAAAATTTTTGGTTTGAAAATATTACATTATGTTTTAAGTGAGTGTGGTAAAGTTAGAAAATGTAGTAAGCTGTTAAAGTTCGTTAGTTATAAATGTAGCTATAATTTTAGGTAAATTTAGCCAATTTTAGGCAGATTCTCTACGTCGTTAGCTACTTTTTGAAGCCACTCTTTGGCAACGCTGCCCCATTGTGATAAAGAGTTCTGGCTACTGGTTTGATAGTAAGACTTCGTGGCTTTCAGATTAAGATGCATGCGACACACTTGCAGTATCGACATTTTTTCACGTAAAAGCTGTATTACAAACTGAAAAAAAAAATGTACCATAATAAAATACAACCTTTCCCGATGTTACGATTGGAGGAGCGAGAGTAGAGGACCAATGGCATATGCACAGTCCGGAGAATAAAGACCCGAGCTCAGTCGATGTCTGGAAAGCCTCGGTATAGAAGGATTTATCAATACGCTGTAATCATCCTAGGATGAAATGCTGATTTCCGAAGAATTCTTTTAGGAATCCAGACAGGTGGAAATCACTTGGACGAGATACAGACGTGGCCCCATCAAAGACGGAAAGCGAGATTGGTAATCCACGACTTTGATTTAGCTCATTATATGTGCGCCGCCTATCAGTAATATGACATCCCTTTCCCTTATTTACACAGCATCCCTATTTATACATGTAAAAATTAAAAGAAAAAAGTACTCGTGCAACGACTTGAACGTAATCGTGTATGTACGTGAATCAATTATTATATTTTTAAAGGAGTTTGGTTTACCAAAAACTCCTTTATATACAGGGTGGCCCAAAAGTAGGTATACATCCCTACATTGATCAAGTATAACATTCTAGTTTATGGGTTTATTTGGTTCGGCTCTTCCGAGCTTAAGGTGTAAGTAAAACAAATTAAGAGCAAACAATAAAGAAACTAAGTGTACCTGATGGATAACAATAAGAAGTGATATAAAATGCAAGGAGCTGATCAGTACGGTACAGTCGTACAGTATACCTACTTTCGGGACACTCTGTATTTACTCTCTGTCTGTCCGAGTATCTGGGAGACACAAAATTTCAATAACTACTTAATGGATCACCGAGTTCATTAATGGGGGTGAACCATCCAATTCATCTCAAGGTATGAACAATGAAAAATCGATTCCCCATGTATTCTTGTGGGAGTATTACAGGGTTTGTCCGGGAAGTAATAGGACTGATTTTATTCCGCCATGACTGTACTTCGGAGCGTGCGCGCACCGACTGGATCCGGTAGAGGGCGTTCCTAGCTAACGAACGAGCGGCTGGTCAGTTGTCTCCGAGCACACGGAGAGTCAGGACAGGCTTTTTCGCGCGACGTGTTTCTGTGCGTGGTGCAAGCCGAAAATGCAGCGTTCGTTAGAGGAGAGGTACGCGATTAAATTCTGTGTTAAACTCGGTAAATCTGCGACAGAGACGTTTGATATGATCAAGCAGGCTTACCCAGATGATGCTTTAGCAAGAAGTGGTGTGTTTCGGTGGCACAAGGCCTTTTCGGAGGGCCGGGAAGAGGTCGCCGATGAAGACCGTGCTGGAAGACCTTCGACTTTGACAAACACCGACAATGTGACTCGTGTGCGCGAAGTTTTGAACTCAGACCGTCGACTAAGTATTCGTTTAATTGCCCAGATGTTAAATTTACCAAAAACTGTGGTTCATGAAATTGTGACGGAGCATTTGAACATGCGCAAGGTGTGCGCGAAGATTGTCCCAAAAGTGCTCACTGACGACCAGAAATTGCGGCGAGTAAAATTGTGCCAAGAAAATTTGAACATGTGTGAAAGTGACCCCCAATTTTTGAATAGCGTAATCACAGGTGACGAATCATGGATCTTTGAGTATGATCCCGAGACAAAGAGGCAATCTTCCGAGTGGCACACGCCGGCGTCTCCTCGCCCAAAAAAGGGAAGAATGAGCAAATCCAAAGTGAAAACGATGCTCATTGTATTTTTTGACATCAAAGGCATCGTCCACCATGAATTTGTTCCTCCTGGACAAACCGTCAACGCCAAGTTTTACGTGGAAGTGCTCAAGAGACTCAGACGAAGGGTCAATCGGGTCCGACCAGACATCGGAGCCGACTGGAAGCTGCACCATGACAACGCCCCGGCTCACACCGCCTTTCTTGTGAACAGCTACCTGACCACGGCCGGCATCCCAACGCTTCCGCAGCCGCTCTACAGCCCAGGTGTACCTCCCCCGGACTTCTTTTTGTTTCCTCGCCTGAAACGCCCGATGAAAGGCAAGCATTTTGAGATGACAGAGGGGATCCAAGCAGCTTGCACCGCGGCTCTCAAGGCTATTCCGGAGAATGACTTCCGTGACGCCTTCAATGCTTGGAAATCGCGCTGGCAGCGCTGCATCGACGCAGAAGGAGCCTATTTTGAAAGTTTTTAAAGAATTGTAACGATTGGCTCAATAATTTTTTTTAAATCGACTCAGTCCTATTACTTTCCGGACAAACCCTGTATGTATATCATCCTTGCTTGGTAGACTACCAGCAGCGCTGTTGAGATTAGCAAATTAGTATAAAGCTTAGGATAGAAAATACTCATCTGTCCGTGGAATACAACGCTAAAATGAAACTAGCTACTCAGCAAATGTAAAGATTTGAAACATTATCTATTATTCAAATATCCATTCGGGGGCCGCGGTGGCTCAGTGGTAGAGCGTTCACCTCTGGTGCTTGGGGTCCCGGGTTCGATCCCAGGCCCCGCCAAGTGAACTTTGTGGTGGACAAGCACCGTGTGCGTGCGTTTTCTCGGGGTTCTACCGTTTCCTCCCACTTTCTTCATTCCACCATTTCATTCATTACTCATCATCACCGTCTCCTTTAGTCTAACCGGCATAATCGTGGGACGTAAAACTCAAAGATTTCATTTCATTTTCAAATATCCATTCATCATAAAACATTTTACCTCATTTAATTTGAGGTGAAATATTATATTTAAGCCTAGGCATGGTAAAAGTTTTTGTTAAGAAGTTTAGTTTACTGAAACCTAACTCCTTCACGTGGTGTACACAGTGACTCTGCTACTTGTTTCATAGTTCCATTTTTGGGTTGGTAACTGAACATTCGTAGAGATATGACACTACGGAGAACAAGCGCGTAATGAAACATACACGACACCCCACAAATGTTAATCTAATTTCGTGGCGATACTCGTAACTTACTAAGCGTATTGTGAAGAGAAGAAGACGCAGAACGTAAACGAAAATCACATACATGAAGTTTGCGAACTCGTGCTTATGGCTGGAATTTTCCTTAAAATTATTCGTAATCGTGATTTTCTAATGAATTCTTGTGTTAATTTTTTAATTTAAACTTGATTCACGTTAAATATTATCACATCATAATTACAAAGATTTCGTATCATCATCTTTTGGTCAGAAACGAAATGGGGAGGAAGGAGGTGTTGCAGAATTGGCAAGTCACTGAAAAGGGTAGCTTTCACGATTGGATCTTCAGTTCATATTCTCTTGATCAAGTGGTCGTCTGCAGGGCGCCGCGTTATTCGCCCAATTTCTGGTGGACAAAATTTAATTCTTGCTAGTTTGGTGATTCGATGGACTGGCGCCTAGAAGTCGGGATGTATTTGAGATATTCCCAACGTGCGCTCAATTAGATAGAAGCTTTTCATGCCCCAACGTGCACATAGCACCACCGTGGCGCCAGACCATGTCCGTGACCTCACTGAAGAAGTAATTTGACCTAACTGAAGTCTTTACTTTTTCTCATTTCTCTACTTTGTGCAATTCGCATGCAGTGTGCAGGAGAAACGTAGATGCATTTAACATCGAAGTTCTATTTTAAATGTCTTCTTCTCAGCGGTGTAGCCAGCAGGTTGTTCAAAGGGAAGGAGAGAGGGGCATGACTTTTTAAGGGAGGCTATCTTTTTACATACTAAGAGCAAACCAAGTATATACTTTCAGAATATGAGAGCAGTAATAGCGCTGCATACATGCATTTTACACACGTACATATGTAGATATCATTATTAGATTTTCAGTATGATGATTAATTTCAGTCGTTTTATTATATTTTTAACTTATTGACTTGATTTAAAATGTTTGTATACATTATGCAGTATATGTATAAATATAATTTAATATTTATATCGTATTATATTAGAAACATTCTTCATTTATTGTAAGAGAAGTATAATAAATACTTAACAAATGAACCCTATTTGAGCGGTCCGTAATTCGCTTGGGGATCTAATTTGACCCTCCGTCCCGTTGCTACACCCCTGCCAATATAGAAGTACTTCCCATAATGCGGTTTGAAACAACCCAGGTTGCGCGAACATGGTTTTATTATTTACGAATTGCCAATAGGTTTGCCAATTCAATTTTTTAAGAAAATGAAATAAGTAAACAGTACGCATGGGTGTATAAAGGAAAGTAATGTGTAAGTTAAGTCGAGTATCGGCTTGTGATAGGATGGTGTTAACTATAAATTTAAGAATTACGGCTCTGTGGCTCGGCTCAATGGTAGACCGCTCACCTCTGGTGTGAGGAGTACCTGGTTCGATCCCAGGTCTGAGAGTTTATGATGAACGTTGTATCCATGGGTGTTCGTGGGGGGGGGGTCTGTTTTTTCCTATATATCTCATTCCATCAATTCCATTGTTAAACCATTCATAATTATCCTCCTTTTGCCTACAGGGCATAACCGTGAGACTAAAACTGAAATATTTCATTTTCATTTACAATTGAATTTACATTATAATTTGATCATGAAAATAAATTTCCACGTTTTAAACTTGTATTTATCCTAAAGTTTTGTGGTGAACAAAGTCGTTTTAAACCCAGTATGAAAACGAACCAAACGGACCTCGAACCAAACGTGTTTTGCATAGCACGAAACCAATCAACTGTCTTATGCAAGGTATTCCTTTAGAATTCAAATAATAAAATGATTCAGAATGATATGGTGATATTTCATTTTAAGATAAACCTATAGATTATCTTGTTTGAAATTCTTATATTCTGATGCACAAACCTAAGTAAATTGATTTGAGTCGATATGTAGAATATCCTGTTACAAATTATTGAGATTAGTTTATTTGTACAAAGAAAGTGAAAAAATCCACGGAACTTATAATCAAAAACAGGATTGGGAATTTTGTTCTTAATTATGTATTATTCATGCTTATAGTTCGTCCGAGAAGTAAATCCTACATTCTTCACTTTCTGACTGAAGAAAGGTAATTTGGATAATATGGAAATAATCCCATTTTTCCCTTAGTACGGGAAATTTTCAGAAACGTTAAGATAAGTGTTTTCCTTATTTTTAATTAAAAGTCTCTGTTGCTAATTTCACATCTCTAGCTTAAGCGAATCCTCACATATTTGGTATTTTCTAAATAAATTAAGGATAATTTGAGTATTTTAGAAATGTCTCTTTCGTTTCCTTATGAAATGAATTTTCAAAAACACAGAAATATTGACTATTAAAATATTCGAGAACGCCGAAGCATTTTAAATGAAGAGTTTATATAGGAGTTTCATATCTCTAACCTCATGGAATCCTGAGGTACTTATTCTTGCCAGAAAATTTGAGTTTTCCCTTTAGGATACAAAAAAAAAAAAAAAAAAAGACATTTCTTAGCCTTTGCTTTCATAACAAGAGGAGTATTCTGTCCACATTTCAAACCTCTCTCTATAGTAGTGTGGGCTGGGCGATGATGAATGTCTCTCTTATACTCTTTTGGATACTAAACCATTTTTTAAAGAAGTAAATAAGATGTCCTACTTATTTGAACAGAAACATATTTGACCATCTTATTAAGTCAGAGCATCACGTCCAAGTGAACAACTACGTCTTTTCTCTCTCTTTAACAGAAACAAAACAAAAGACACAAGTATGATATTCACATAGTAAACTATAATAGTTGTAGATTGTAGTCCGTGTCTCTTTTTTTTCCCGCCATACTTCTTTTCTAGATCAAATATAAAAAAAAGTTGAAAATGTATCTATAGGTATGTCACTGCATGATATTCATGATATTCACGTTGTTGAATGTGTTAGACTATACGGTGGGTAAAAGTCTGACTTCTACACTTGGAATATACCTGAAATATTTTTGTTATTTAAATAAGGATGAAGAAAAATATTTAATTAATAATTTTGCAGAAATAAAGTAAAGTAGTCAATTTTTCCGTTACTACTTCGAAAATTTTGCACTAAAGCGTGATGCATAAATTTCTGTAGAACTAATGTTTTCTATGCCTTTCAGTTTAAAACATTTTACGTGTCACATTAAAGCCATTTCGTAATTAAGTAAAATATAGAAGAAATCTCCAGTGTAACTAACAACTCAAACAACTTGATAAGTATTACATTTTCGCATATTACCCAATTTTTTGTAGGGTAAATAGAAAAAGGGTAGATACATTTTTTTTTTTAAATTACACACCCACTGGATATTTACCCGAGTTACATCACTACTTATATACACAGCAATTCTTATAAAATTCCCGTCATAATCCTTGGTCATTCGACGATGAGTGGCAGCTGTATTGTACCCTTCTGCCTGAAGAAATTGAATTATTTCATGTAGTTCATCCTTGGCGGGCACTTAGATTACCTTCAACATGGTTTCACGCTCACTATTCAAGAATGATTGATCACCATAGTCTGTCTTTTGATGTAGAGGATATACGATCTCCAACGAATAGATCTGAATAATTTGCATTTCACCATCTCATATAGTCCTCGTCTGGTGACTTAGAGAAACTTGAAAACAAAAGGCTTTCGTATTTAAAAATGTATTTTAGCTTTTTTTTTTTTTTTTTTTTAGATGTTTGATATAGATAGGAGTGCTTCCCGAACATAATCATACGAGACGAGAATTTTATGCGAGACTCGAGTTCAGACGAATTTTATATCATACAAAAGCTGCAGAAGGAAAAACGCAAAATATTGCCCATAGCAACACGTGGGAGCATTTCCTAGTCTCTACATATAAGAGAAGTCTTGACTGACTGATGAACGCCTAGGCTGAATTGCTTAAGATAGCAACTTGGAATAGTACGTAGGATTTGTGACGTGGAAAAGGTGGAAATAGCGGTAGCAATTAGTAAGGGATTCTGAGAGACGGAATCTTGCTATAATAATTGCAACTCCACATCTTTTTCTGCCCAGTTTTTCTATTGTAGGAAAAAAAAAACTGAAACACTGTTTACAGTACTTTAAATGAAAACTCTAAATACTAAGTTTCACTTCTCTAACCGTAAGGAATTTCAAAATATCCCCATCTCATTATAATATGGATATCTTATTATAAGAATTGTAATCCTCTTTTCTCCTTCTCGTAAATTATTCATTGTAGCTTTGGAAAATTCAGGATTACTAATAAAACTTCAGCTTACCAAAGCACTATATAAATGTTAAGATTATATACTTGTGTTACTGTTGCGGATAATGTGTCTGAGGAAGGTTATGTTACATAGCCGAAACTGTAACACAAATATATAATCTTAAAATATATATACTACTTTGGTCAGTTGGAGTTTTATTAGTTCTCCTTCTCATTTCATTTTCATCTCTTCTAGCTCAAATATCAAAAAATGCTGAAACACGTGTCTTATTATTTTAAATGAGAAGTCTAAATATTATTTTTTTGTGTCTATTCTTAAAAACTTCTGAGATATGGATTATTATTATAATAATTTTACTCCCCGCAATTTTCTTCCCATCCTCTTTTGTTCTTTCCTAGATCAAACATTTAAAAAATGCTGAAACACGTATCTAATTAGTATAAATAAAAAGGCCAAATACCAGATTTAATGTTTGTAATCTTAAAAGATTCCGAGTTATGGACTATTATTATAATAGTTGTAGATTGTAGTCCGTGCCTCTTTTTCTTTCCGCCTTCTTGTCTAGATCAAATGAATGAAAAAAAAAAGGGAGAGAGAAAGAAATGTATCTATAGGCATGTCACTGCATGAACCATTCTCCAATCCTTTAGCACCACCATCTAAAGCAGAGGACAGTGCGCTTGTCATTGGATAGTGATGAGACAGTGCGCTTGTCATTGGATAGTGATGACTTGATGTTCTTAAAAGCACTCGGCTGTTGCCACGTCACGCCAATAAGCAAAAGCTGCACAACCTTAACTAATTAGGGAAGTTCATGCGATATGCGCTAAATTGCAACTAGTGCTCTCAAACGGGTCGGGTCAGGTCAGCTCGGGTCAGCTCGGGTCGGGTTATCGGGTCGGGTTGTCGGGTCGGGTCAGTCGGGTCAACTCGGGTCGGGTTATCGGGTCGGTTCACTCGGGTCGGGTCAGTCGGGTCAGCTCGGGTCGGGTTGTCGGGTCGGGTTATTCGGGTCGGGTTGTCGGGTCGGGTCAATCGGGTCAAGTCGGGTCGGGTTGTCGGGTCGGGTTATTCGGGTCGGGTTGTCGGGTCGGGTCAATCGGGTCAACTCGGGTCGGGTCACTCGGGTCGGGTTGTCGGGTCGGGTCAGTCGGGTCAGTTCACTTTGGTCAACTAAGTTTAGGTTGAGCTTAAACTCGGCTGGAGTCGAAAACTGCTGTTTTACACTACCTGCGTAATTAAAAATAGCAATTTTCAATTGATTTTATAGAACCCATAAATGTATTTTGAACACTTGCAGCTAGTGTTTTTATGGTAAATGCTTATTTTTGTACTTGTGTGTACTTTAATTTTTAAATGTGGAAGATTGATTTTACCAATCGACTGTAATATTAATATCTACGCCAATATGGAGTCTGGATTTAGAACAAAACTAGAAGTTGTTTAAGCAAGGCCAAAAGAAAGATTGGATATGGACGACCAAGCCCAAGCAGGGCCGCGGTAGCTCAGTGGTAGAGAATTCATCTCTGGTGCATGGTGTCCATGGTTCGATCCCAGCTTGTGTTAAGTAGGCTTTGTGGTGGAGAAACGCCATGTAGTGGGTTTTCTCGGGGTTCTCCTGTTTCCTCCCACTTTCTTCATTCCACCATTTCATTCATTTCTCATGGTCACCATATCCCTTAGCCTCGAAGCAGAATCGAGGGACCTTAAACTCAGGGGGGGGGGCATCGGGTCCAGGCCCCCCAAATGGTTTCCTGCCTCCCCCAAATGACCAGCTTTAAAAACATCATAGTAAAATTATCTGGCTTCCTTCATTTAAAAGTAACAAAGTTATTGACAAATAATAATATACGGTAAAATAGTATGGAGAAATATTGTTTTTCCATACCGATCGAAAAATAGGATACATTTTTGTGACAGCAGATTACACAATTTACTGCGATTTATATTTGACAGTTTAAAGACAAACATTTTAACGAGGTACTATAAATACAGCCATAAAACAAAGGTACTAAACTGATTTGTAAGTACATTATATTTTTATATGCTTTAACAAGTATTTTAAAAGACAGAGAATGGAAAATTTGGTGAGAAACAATGTTTTTATTCAGTTTGGATTTCATTCGCTCTCTTTTATTTCTACTCAGTGTAATAAAATAATTGTTTTTTTTTAGTCACGAATAATAAATAAATATTTTTGTAAGGAAACCATAAAGAAATTAAGTGAAATTTAAAGAAAATCAATCTTGTGTACATAGGTTCTGTATACAAGGTCTTAAATTTAAATAAAAAGGTAACCAAGAAAAGTTTTGTTGCTTTTTCACCCACCACCTTCGAACATCGATACGTCACCTAACCTGGAAGATCAAAAATAGTCCCCATCAGCATCGACGACCTTCTGAAAACGTTCCTGAAGGCCATGGAATTCATCGCGGTAGAAGTTGGTGGTCCGTGAAACGAAGAAGGTATCAGGTGCATTTTGGACTTTTACTAGGGATTTGAATTGGCGGCCTCTAAGGTGATTGTCCAAAGAATGGAACAGGTAATAATCGGACGGTGCAATACCCGGGGAATATAGTGGTTGCAATATTGTTTCCCATCCAAGGCGGAGAATGGTGTCCTGAGTCATCCTAGCCAATTGGGACTTAGCGTTGTCCCGTAAACCAGGACCCATTTGCAATTCAGAAGTGATGGCTCCAGAGTTTTGAGTTTTTGTTGAGCACAGCTCAACTGCTGACACTACACAGTTGCATTGATACTCTGACCAGCTGGTAGCAGTTCCCGATGCACGATGCACCAAACACACAGAAGGACCTTCTTCTGGTACAGTGCTGGTTTCGGCTGTTTTGAAGTCGGTTCATGGGATGCTAACCAATGATGACGGCGCCGTGGAGCTTCGTATAGGACCCACTTTTTAGCACATGTCAACGCCCTGTCCAGAAATGGCTCCGAAACAGTAAATAAACCCATGCGACTGCCGCGTTGCCTTCTGGCCCGGGGTCAAAACATGTGAGACCCAACTTGTAGTGCTTCCCAACTTGATGGATGTGCTGCCGAATGGTTTCTCCACACACTGAATTGTAGTCCCAGTTCCTCTTTGTACGTACATGTGTTGGTCTTCTGGCATGTGGTGTTTTCGGGTGTTTGGTCATCGTCCTTAAACTTGTTAAACCATCGCTGCACTGTCCGCGTCGTCACGACACCCTCAACAAAGGCCTGGCATATTTTCTGTCCCGCTACAGCGGCGTTTGACCTCCATTTGAACTCGTTCAGCATACATGCTCTTATGACGCTCTGTGGATGTCCCATGATCCCTCTGTCTTTACGCAAGTTCACTGTGTATCTGAATTGCCACAACCAGGTAGTATGTTGGATATACCCACACCAACAACTGACCTTCGCCTTATCTCCACTTGCATTCAACTCACGGTGTGAGGTCCAATTGAACACAGACCTCCACGAAAAGGGACAGAACTTTCTGGTTATTTTTATAGTTATGCACAAAAGTATAGCGTTTGGTCCCGGGCAGTAGTTCTTGATTAAGCATAATAAAAACTATCTTGAATATAATTCATGGATAATAATAATAATAATAATAATAATAATAATAATAATAATAATAATAATAGTAATAGTAATAATAAATAAGATAAAATTGTGTTTTTAGTTTTCCAGAACGAAACCAAAATTTTCCTTTCTTTTAGGCCTGAAAAACACTAGCAGCAACACATTTTTTGCTTTGTACATTGTAGCCGCCCCCCCCCCTCAAAAACGACGGGCCCTTCCTACACGAACCTGCTGGCTACACCCCTGCTTAAAGTGAATATTTCATTTTATTTCACCAAGCCCAAGGACATCGATACAAGAACAAGATAAAGATTGGATATGCAAGACGAATTGCATAGTAATCTTGCTCCTGGCCTTGTTTTGGTGATCACCAAGTAGCGATGAGCGTATTTTCTAGCTTTCCGTATAGTATGAAATACCATAATCAAAATCACACTTGGTCTTCATTTGTACCGATGAGGTGAGCATTCTTGGCTCTTGTATAGCATGAAAGATCACCAAGACTACGAAATGCAGGACCAAGACTTGACTGCAAGACAAAGAATAAGACGCAGTATTGATGACCAAGACCTAGGGAGCGAATTGTTTGAATTTCATTTGTTGGGCTGAAAGAGATGAAATAAAATTAGTACTTTATAATTAAATATCAACCTGTATTTCGTCACATAGAACTAAACAAAAAAAAAATAAAATAAAATAAAAATAAAAATAAATAAAAAAATAAAAATAAAAATAAATTTCTCCCACGTCGGACATTGGTATCAGTTATAAAAAGAAATAACCAAACCTCAAAAGTGCCAAATATTCATTAAGATGCATATACAAATCCCCGCTTGATCTAGCTAGTGGTTAACGTGTAAGACTTCGGTACATGTGGTCCGGGTTCAATTCCCAATGGGAGTGCATTTTGGTGTTCACCCAGTGTTGTGACCATAGTGCTCTCAAACGGATCGGGTTGACCCGACCCGACCCGTGACCCGACCCGACCCGACTCGGATCGGGTCAGCTCGGGTCGGGTTACGGGTCGGGTCGGGTCAGGTCAACTCGGGTCGGGTTGTCGGGTCGGGTCAGTCGGGTCACTCGGGTCGGGTTATCGGGTCGGGTCAGTCGGGTCAGGTCGGGTCGGGTTGTCGGGTTATTCGGGTCGGGTTGTCGGGTCGGGTCAATCGGGTCAGCTCGGGTCGGGTTGTCGGGTCGGGTTATTCGGGTCGGGTTGTCGGGTCGGGTCAATCGGGTCAACTCGGGTCGGGTTATCGGGTCGGGTCACTCGGGTCGGGTCAATCAGGTCGGATCACGGTTCGGGTCAGTCGGGTCGGGTCGGGTCATCGGGTCGGGTCAGTCAATTCGGGTCACGGGTCGGGTCGGGTCGGTCTTCAACCCGACCCGACCCGACCCGTTGAGAGCACTAATTGCAACACAGCATTAACTCTATATGTTTCCAGTTCAGCGTGGGTAAAGAAATGCGTTGGGCCAGTCCGAGAGTAACAGCGGCGGAAGTATAATTATTTTACATGAGAAGTCCAAATATCGAATTCCATGTCTCTAACCTTAAACGATTTCGAAATATGGGCTTCTCATTTTAATAATCCTAATTCCCGCCTCTTTTTTTCTTTTCCCCTCATTTTGTTACCATCTAAGTCAAATAGAAAACGCTGAAACATGAATCTACTTGTTTTATAATAATAATAATAATAATAATAATAATAATAATAATAATAATAATAATAATAATAATAATAATAAAAATGTTCAATATACCAAATTTAATGTACCTAACATTCAGAGTTTCTGAGATACGGACATTTTAATAAACAATAATTGCTACCTGCCCTACCATTCCTCACTTCCTCGTCAAATTTCCGAAAATCCTTCCCTTGATACCTTACATCACATATTCTATGCACTGTCAAAATTTCACGTTTAAGCAGTTTGGTTTGGGTGTTGATTAAATATGTAGTCATTCAGAACTTCTTTTATATAGAGAGATTCTGAGTTACCGAGATGACTTAAAAAGTGTGTAATAGGGCAACCATAAAGCATAAAAACCAGTAAAGCATAATGAAATTTTCCACCTGTGGTTGGTACCATATTTTTTCTATCTGTGATTTTGACCACTTTACATGTTCAAATTTGTTAATGTTACAAGCATAATAAAGCACAATACTCAATGCTTTTTATTCCAGAACCCTGTGTATGTGTACGACAAAGAAAAATATGTTAATACATTTTGTACCAAAGAAACAATATCAACAAAAGCCCCAAACAATGAAAATCAACTGCCAATTGCCTTTACGCGTAACAGTGGGAAGTTCAAATTCCTCCTTTCTCCGCACCTTGATGCAATTTTGTATTAGTCTTAGTGTTAGTATTACCGTATGTAGTATTACCGCTGTTTTAGTATCACCGTTTTTTGATGCACCGTATGGATGTAATTTTTAGTGGAGAAAATTAGTTGTTTCATTATATATATATATATATATATATATATATATATATTAATGCTTCTGTAATAAAGAGAGTAGGGTCTAAATCAAAACAAATATGTAATAGAAATGGATAAAACTTAAGTATAGTTCAAGGAACAGTATATTAGGGCATAATTTAGGAAAAAGCAGAATAAAGCATAACGTAAGAAAAAATAAAGCATAATATACAGTTGTATAAAGCATAAAGTTGGTTGCCCTGATGTGTAATTCGATAATATATGTTAGCATGTCTAACATATGTTAGCTAGTCTAATGTTCTAATCATTTCAAGTACGAAGTATCTTTTTTCGACGTGTTTTAAATAAGGAAAGGTGATTTGGTGCATAACAAAATATTTTCTCGAAAATGTCATAATAATAATAATAATAATAATAATAATAATAATAATAATAATAATAATAATAATAATAATAATAATAAAGAAACGTGTCCTACGTTTTAACGTGATTTGCACATTAAAACTTTTCCAATAATACCAAGGTTATATAATCTAACTTTAATTGAGTATTATGTCTACAGGGTGTCTACGTGATAAACAAGAAGGCTGAAAAATTACAATTAAATGATTCTTGGAAAAACTTATTGAAAAGAACATTAGATCGGTAATGGCTTTATTTCCATGTAATCATACTTTTAATAGAACATCACAATGTACTATTTGACATCTTGCTCTTCTATAACCACCCGTGTGTAAATTCTTACGAAAAAAACATCAGTGAATTTTCAGGTAATGCCTTATTCTGTAGTTTTCAATTACAATGTCAGTACAGTGAAATCTATCTTAACGGAGATCTCCATAATATGGACAGCTATTTTTCACCCGGCAAAAATTAATGTATTATTACGAGACAAAACCCTCCCATTTACGAACAGCCTTCTTTATCCCCAATGTTTTAGCAATCTCTTCATAACAGACAGACATTGTTATCCGTTTATGCATATTTAGTACAGAAAATTATTTCTGCAGTTTTAAAATAGATCTTCGATTAATCTAGCAGTTGCAAGCAAATTTGAACAAAAACTAGTGTGTTGAGGAGATAAAACGATAGACAACTATTCCATGAATTCATAAACGAATGATTGAAGAATTATTTCTACACTGGGGCAATCCAAATGAAATCGACCAATTTCCAGGTCAAAGGTTGCTGACAAAATTTATTTATTTATTTATTTTTGCCTAAGATTGTACCACATTCAGGGAGTTGAAAACGGGTATTCATTTATTTTTAGCCGCGCAGGTCTGTTTGTAGCGACCATTTTGTATAGGCCCCTGAGGTATTTTGAACTTTTCAGAGAATTCCGTTAAACGCTGTAACCTTTTAGGTTTTAAAGATAATGAGTTCAAACCAAAATCGTCTGAAAGTTAATGGAATGGACAAAATTCTGTGTTCTGTGCACATTGAGACGTACTTCAGAATGTTGAAAGAAAAAGCTTTGAACATTGAGGTTGGAAACCTAGAAATGGCCATTTTGGAATGTACATTTTGAAACGAAATAAATGAGACTCACCTTCAATTTTTTATCTACACAGAGACTAGATAACACTGGTATACAAAATTTTGCTTATTATTATTTCTTGATGAATTTTTATGTATTTTGACCCCCCTGAACACGAATCCGGCAGTTATTTTTATGTAGTGTCGATATTTTCAGTGATATAAGCATGTTTTATTTTTCTACCTATGGTTTATGCAGAGCAATTGTTTATTTTATATTTTTGTTTATTTTATAAATAATTTGTTCATTAATTCATCAAATTATTAAATAACTCCTCTACCTTTAGTTTTATAGGAAATACTTATATAACAGTTTTTATGGGAAATTTAATTTCCTTTAAAATGAGCTATAAAAAAAGAAAATCAGTTCATAAACAACGTCATCATGTCTACACGCCACACACCAGTGAGAGACACCATCAAAATTATTGATCACAAGGCCTCACTTAATGAAAAAAAATCACCCTCTCATCTTCACGAAAGCTGCCACGGGGCATGTTTTTTCTACATATGCTCCCCTACTAACACCTTGCACGGTTCCTTCTAACGTTTTTGTGGTTAAATGGTTAGCATTTCACAGTGGCCTTGGTGTGTCAGGGTTTTTCCGGGGTGTACCAAAAAGAGAACATAGGTATAAATGCTGTTGAAATTCAAACATCGAATATTGATATTTTGTCATCCAGTCGTCATGGCACATAAATTAAGAACCACTAATGTACTGTAGCTTCTGTATCGATCGAACCTCTTTCGGAAAACCAAATTGATGTTGTTCTTCCTAAATTTTATCGAGGTTGTTAATAAATTGGTTTTCTTTAATCATTTAGACGTTTGCTCCAGAAGTTACAACAATAAAGGGTTTGGGATTGTAGCAGATTTTGCTTTCCTTCTTGTGTAAGCGAGAGATCACAAAAGACAAGGCTGTTGAAATATCATTTGTATGGCTATTCGTATCGTGTATCTGGTGCTTGTAGCAGAGTTTGACATTGCGTAGAGAAAGTAACCGCATTACCCGTAAAGCTACGAAGAAATCGTAAAACAACGTTTTAGAACAGTGGTGGCCAATTTCTAACACACTATGAGCCAGAACAAAATAAGAATCGAATAAGAGGCCATATTCCACATTCCTCCCCCTTTCATCGCCTATCTGAGGCTACCGTTTGCTAAATGTGCATAAGTCGTACATTCTCTGAATCTTGGCTGTATTCTCCGTATCCTGCTTCTCGTTTCGTCTGTAGGCCACTTAAAGCCTAAGGTATTTGAAAGTAACTATATGAAATTTGCATTTGCTAAAAACCGGCCCGGTACCTTGGAGAATGGGCTTAGTAACCAATTAAGAAAATACAGTGGTACCTGGGAACACAAACTGGATTTATTCCGGAACTCCGTTCGAGTTCTAAATTTTTCCACTTCCAAGACAATTTTTTAATTTCCTGGCTCCCTCAGATTATTTTAACAGTAAATACACTGTATTTTAATACAAAATATTAAATAATGACAATACTTGAATAAAAATGAGCTTTTTAGGAACATGGCGAATACACTATAGAAGAAAATAACAAGAAACAGGAAAGGCGGCATAAAATTAGCAGCGGAAATCAAACAAAATGCCTTCATTCTAGCTTCTAACAACGAACTGAACGATAAAGCTCATGAGTGGCAGGGGAAACGTACGCAAAAACACACACGAAACATGTGCTGAGCGTTCGAATTCCAAACCAGCAAATTTTTCGAACTTTATTTATGTATTTATTTTTTGTTCTATTCCAGCTTGTTCGAATTCAGGAGTGTTCGGATTCCGTGGGCAATACTGTTAAAAGCCAAATCTTAATTTATGTATAGTATGTATAATGGCCACCTATACACTTCCTGTTACGCGTGGAGTTAAAAAGAAAAGGGAATAAATCATACATTATTCATTTTTATTCGCGGACCTGATGAAATATACCCGCGAGCAGCCATTTGTCCATCACTGTTCTAGAAGATCTTGTATGTATGTATAACTTGTCTGATAAGTTACTGTATTTGTTTTGTCGAGTCGCTGATGTTTAGACCTAAAGTATATACACGACTGCTCTCACATATATTTGATTAGGTTCTCAACTTATTCTTGTTATTTTCTTGATAAAAAAAAATGCACATGAAAGAAATTTCACTTAAAAACAGTACCTCTGGCAATACTGCAATGTGTGATATTATCATAATAGCAATCGCGAGGTAGCAGTACAATGTTTTTGAAATTGTGAAAAAAATAAAAATAATATTTAAGAAAAACTTCTGAATGTTTTAGTTATGGGGTGATAATGATCATTAAGTTTTTAGTAGTTATATAAATTTCTTAGAAGTTGATATTTCCTTATATCAGACCTTAATACTACCGTTGAAGTGATTAGTGAGGAAGTTCATCGCGTTCTTACTAACAAAGCCAGTGAGGAGAGAAACTTTCTCAATTATATCTTAATCAGGAGGATATATTATTTTCCAAATCAATTTGTTCCTTTAAAATGTGTCAATTAGTATATATTTCTTCCGTTTTTTTGTTCTTTATCCTTGTCTAGACATTGTTTGAAATACGAAAACAACCTAATTAATACATCAACTATAAGTATGTCGTGAAGGAAAATTGCTACAAATAATAATAAAAAAGATGTAAGAGGAAATTACTTCTAAAAATGGCAACAGGGAAAGAAGATTCCATATTTCTTTTTAATCCCGGGTGATGTGACAATCGGAATATTTAAACGTCTCGAGCTTTCTACTCTATGTTGTGCATGATTATTTTTATTGGAGATTGAAACGGTGTACTATTCCGAAACATGGATTATATTGGTATAAATTTCCAGAGGTTTCTGGAAGTCAGTCTTTAACGTTTGGCTGAATTTTTCATGTATTATTTATTTACCATTGGTTATTAGAACATATTGTTAGTATCATGCAATGTGATCACAGAAAATTCGTAATTTGGCTATTTTAGAGGTAAGATGACATAGGGACAGCAAAGGACAATCAAAGTAACATGTATCCAAAGCTTAAGATGGGAAACATTATATATATATTAGGGTGGTCCTTAATTTTTGATTTCTGAATTTCTTTGGACGAACCCCCTAAAATGGTTCCATATGGGACCAAATTAAGCCAGGAGAAAAATTAGCTCCATTGAATAATATTAAATGGTGCCTCAAGAGACCTAAAGTTTTGAAGCTGATTACAATACATAGCATATGGAAAAAATCTGGAATAAACTCTTGTAATTTAGAAACAGCTTAAGGGAATGCAAAGATATCCTGGATAATGGAACTAGAGGAAGAAACACACCTAATGTTGTATAGTATTTTCATAGCAGTCATCTTGAAGTCCGCCATCTTGGATTCAGGTCAAAATTTTAAAATGGGAAGAGGGTCATGTGACATATCGTTTTGAGGTAGCGTTTCACCAGAAGCACAAATCTGACACTATTTTAAATATAGCTTTAGTCATCTAAGAGTTATTACCTGTGTAAAGATCTCTCTTTTTTACAGGCAATAATTCTTACACGACTAAAAGTAAAGACATGAGTTTGGCACGAAAAGAACTAAAAGGATATGCACGGTTTCAAAAGAAAGAGGAATGCAAAAGAAAAATGAACTTCTGAAAATGATTTGTTAGAATTTTATACACCAAAAGACGTGGAGGTAAGCATTTTAAGAAATGAAGAGGAAAACCTAGTTTGAGTATGTTAGATAAAATGTAAATATGGATGCGTGTGTGTATCCGGACCCTGCAAGAGATGTAAAAGGGGAAAAACTAATTTTATTAGACCTACTCCAAGACAGGTTGCTGCTCTTGACCTATAGAAGGTCACTGATAGAGCAACAATACATATTCTGACAGCGACGGCAGAAGCATTAGACCATAATGTAGAGGAACTAGTAATACATAGGTCTTCCATTCACCGATGCTGAGAGAAAATCCGTAGCGGAGTTGCACAGAACCACCAAAATAATTTCGGAGTGCATCAAGTGCGTTGTTCAGAAACCTACTTCCGAATTTGACTGGTAGAAAGACTCAACAGGTTATCAATAAAGGAGATGGTCATGAGAGGCTAATTGGTGTTCTCAGTTTGCCATTATCAAGAGGAGAACATATTGCTTCTACTACAGTTCATTAGCTTGAAGAATGGAATTTGGTAAAGTTCGTGCAGGCAGTTTGTTGTAACACCACTCCCTGCAATATGTGTCATGTCAACGGCGCCTACATTCTGCTAGAGCAGAAGCTCCAAAACAATCTTCTATACCTTCCTTGAAGACACTACATTTATGAATTGGTTTTAAAATGTGTTATTTTACAAGTGTTGTTTCGTTTGCATCTGGACTGGATGTTCTCCTATTTAAGCGTTTTCACAACGAGTGGTCTAAAATAGATTGTACCAATTTTATTCCACGAATTGATGATGATGATGTAAGGAACAATATTTCCTAAGTAAGTAATGAAGTGTTAAATTTTGCTATCAAACTTGTAGGACACTGCATAGAAGATTACAGGGAATTTTTAGAACTGACTATCATATTCTTGGGTGTCATACCTCCTCGAGGCGTTTTCTTTCGTTTACCTGGAGCAATTCACCATGCAAGGTGGATGGGAAAAGCTATCTACTATTTAAAAATACTTCTCTTTCGCCAACAATTTCGTTTAACAAAGCAAAGAGAAACGGGTCTTCGGAGAATATGCATTTTTCTGATACGACTATATGTGCAAGCTTGATTTAAATGTGATCAAGCCTCCCATTCATCATTACAAAACCTGCAATTTTTGAAAGGTTTGTACAGTTACAGACAAATAGATGCTGAATTATCTGAAGTGGCTCTTTCTAAATTTTCTCGGCATCTCTGGTACTTCACGGAGGAATACGTAGCATTGGGGTTTTTTGATGATGAAGTTAGCATAATGGAAAGACAAAAATTGGTTGAAAGAAATAAAAACTGTAAGGGGAAACCGTGAAGCAGCAAAGAGGCTTGACGCAAGAGGTAACACCATAAAAATTATAGTGAAAAGAGAAGTCAGTCGTTATATTCTAACAAACAAATTTTTCTCGAGAGATTCAAAATACTCAAAGGGTTTCTTGAGTGCGATCCGATTTCATCGTCAAATAACAATGACTATCTTCAACGAAATACAACAGTTAAATTCATCCACGTAACAGACGACGCAACAGAAAGGCGAGTGAAACTAATAGAAGATTACAACAACGTTCTTACGAAAAATGAGGAGCATAAACAGTTTCTTCTGCATATAGTGAAGACCCCTAGACAATCTTTTCCTAGATGTGACAAAAGTGAACTGTGTAGCAAATAAGATTGAAAACTTATTGAAAACTTTCCATAAAGCTACTACATAAATACGGAATATTTCAATATCTTCCAAGTTATAATTTTTCTTTTTCCTGATAATGGTCTATGAATCATCTTGATGGGAAACCTTATTTGTAGTTCATGGGGAAACAAAGATTTAACTTTCTCTAGTAGTTTGTTTCCAATTTATGTAAAATACTTCCAAAATTCTTACAAATCTGTCCATAACTACAATAAAATAACATTACATCGAAGCATGTCGTTTTTCACACGTAATAACACTTGCATAATTTTAGGTAGCGTAAAAATAATGCCAGTTTGTGCTTCTGGGAAAACGCTACCTCAAAACGATATGTCATATGACCCTCTTCTTATTTGAAAATGTTGACCTGAGTTCAAGATGGCAGACTTCAAGATGGCCGCCATAATAATGCTATACAAGATTAGGTTGGTCTCTTCCTCTAGTTCCATTATCCAAGATATCTTCCCATTCCCTTAAGCCGTTTCTAAATTACAAGGGTTTATGCCAGATTTTCCCCATATACATATGCATTGTTAACGAATTCAAAATTTTAGGTCGCTTGAGGCACCATTTAAAAGTACTCAATCGATCTAATTTTTCTCCTGGCTTAATGTGGTCCCATATAGAACCATTTTAGGGGGTTCGTCCAAGGAAATTCGGGGAGGGCTATAGGCTATAGCCCCCTCCTTGACACACAGGTATACACTGAATAAAATGGGCTACAATCCTATTTTCTTTACACTGGATAAAGCGGCAAACTTTGGTTTAGCCCCTCCCTTGATCATATCCTGGATCCACGGCTGAATATATATATATATAAAAGAGGGACGAAAGTTATTGAATGTACTCTAGTCCCCATTAGGCACCTCGTATTGGAAGATGATATTTTATATAACGGTAGAGAGAACTTCTGTGAGGAGCAAATGGCTGAAATAGAATTTCTCTACATCTCCAGTCACATGAACAGTATAGAATACTTTTTTTTTTTTTAAATACGCTGTAAATACAGCTTTAAATTAGTGATTTTTATTTTCAATCGCTTTAGTGGTGACTATGTTCACTTTTACGTTTTGATTAAAGAAAGAAGATTTGGTCTAAGGTCCCTCCCCCCCAACCAATTGACATAGAATGAATAAGGTCTGTGTGATATGTAGTTTCAAAAGTCTGCTTTGAATAGTATTTTTGGATAAAGACACATTGCGGATAGAGGTTTTCTTTTTGGCGAGGCTATAAATTCCTTTTGATTGATTTTTTTTCTGTTTTGTATAGTTTGTTGTGTAGAGTTGAGTAACTATTTCTTCCGAGACATTAAGAACCATTAAACCAACACTGTAGTTGCAGCTAGATATATGTATGAATCGGAGACAGTCGAGCTATTTGAATCTAAGATGAAATTAAGTATCTTTGGATGTCTTTCTTCAAGCCATATCAATAAAAGCTAACGACCGCAAACTAGAAATCGTAACTATTAGATTTGCAGTATATGCATTTCTTTCATTGTTGTACTATCCATTAAATAAGGCAATGGAATTGCAAACATGTAAATATTTCTTACTTATGTATGACGTAGGGAAAAAGTATTTTTAAACTTTGCGAACGAGGTAATAAAAATTATTTTTGCTGGAGGAGCAGGGAATTTCTACAAAGGAATCAAAGAATGGAGACGTTTGTTGACAATCTCCGACTTCGATATGGTACAGTATATTGATTTTTCCAGCTTCGGGGCTGTAACTTGGTGGGTTTTGTATGACGCATTATTGTTGAGCGACAAGGAAAGTTAAATTCTTTCAAGTAATTGGCACTCCCCCTTTGGGAATTGCTGTGTTCTGGTACGTTAATGCGTTTATAAGAAATATTTTGGATTTTACAGTACCGTATCTTTAGGTGTTTTTTTTTAATAAAAAAAAAGAAGGTAGTTCCTGCATTGAACAGAGTTTTGTGTGACCTAAGACTGTTATGTGAACGTTCTAGGTGTCTATTGCTTATAATTTTCAGAGGCTTCTCTTGAGGGAAGTCACATCGGTAAAATTTAACATTTTATCGCTACAAGCTAGGGGGAAAATGTAAAATATGCCCTATTTCTTTTATATAGCTTGTAGCTATAAATTGTGCAATAAATACCTAGCTTTTACCAATAAAATGTTAATTTTAGGAGTGCAAATTCACTAAAGATCCGCCATTGATTAGTTCATTAATTATTGTTTTATTTGCATTTACAGTTACCAGCAATAAAGCTTATATTAAGCTTTCAGATGTGCACTATTAGAATATTTGAAAGATAATTGTAATGAACTTAAGTTGTACAATACAGTGAATAATAAACACAAAACTCAAGTGTAAAATTTGCATGTAAGATTCGATTCACTGGAGTCTTGATATTCCCCCGAAGGATCGACAGTGAGACCACCGCGTTACTACTTGGTGCATATGAAGTTTTTTTTTTTTTTTAATTTAAAAAAAAATAAGGAAACGGCAGGTTGTTGTAAGATTATAGTAGTTGTGTAATCTTATATCTGATACATTTTTAAACTGACACAATTTATTTCGAGACTATTGAGATGAGACCGATAAAAAAATCAAGGCGGCCATTTTCAACTTGATACAAGGCTGAGACCGAAAGAGGTATTCATTAATCGAGACGAAATCTACTATGTTAAAGGTTGATAATAAATTATTTATTTATTTATGCAATATGAGCCAAATACCCTTAGATTTTTTTAACGCTTCCGAAAATATTCCCGCCAAGAACTGATCGTTGTCGAGACGAACAGAGGAACAGACAACCAAATATCCCCTTTTCGGCATGTAGGGTCCTTGAAATGTGTAAATTCGTTGAAATCGAGAGTTGCATTTAGATGGAAAAGTCTCGTATGTTGATAAGAAATATACGGTGAAAATATTTTTTCCTGGTTCAAAAGCCCTGAACTACACTGTAAAAAATAAAACATCATTTAAACACTTTTAGGACAGATGTTGAATAAATTGATGAAATAGTGTTTATAAAATGTGCTTCGTGTGTCCAAAAGCGTTAATTTTCAAATAACAGTACCTAAAATGACATATTTAAATCACTTCTTCGCGGCAAACAGTTCGGAAACAAAGTGATGACACATTTTGCAAATACATCTGGAACATACTTGGAAAACAGTATCTAAAAGAGGTGAATATGTGTAATCTGGAGATGTTCAAAGAGTATCGGTAATGTGTAGTGTCCTAGTGTGTGTAAAATTTTTTTTGCAGTATAGGTAAGTCAACGCACGTGTGCAGTAATGATCCCTGAATTCATTTTCAACTGATACAATCTCTGTTTTTATTACTGATTTAGCCATTTTTGCCTTTCAAGAAAATCTGTATACCGTAAAACCTATAAACCATGTGGTCTCAGTGTGGAACGTGCATTTTTCCATAAGACATGCCTTGCTGAAGTTGGCCACGTATCGTGGAACTTGGCCACATTTAAAGAACATTATTCCCTATGGTATTAATGATAAATCCAGCTCTATGTGTTGGACACCTAGATGATATTTATCTCTCAGAAAACCTGTCAAAACATCTTCTACTGTTGTATGCCTGGAAGGTCAGTGAATGAAAGGTAGTAAAGAATGATAAGTTGTCCATTGAAATTAACTCTCCTCTTTCCCCCCAAAATAAAAGAGGTGGTGGTACTGCTTATTGCTTTTATGTCTGTTGTCGGTGAGTGAATGAACACATAGACGCCATTGACCCTTTCCATTCATATTCTGTATTGCAAGACGTTTGACAGTCAGAATCCAAATAGATTTATTCAGTTATCCATTGTTTTCATGTTTCAATCGTCTTCTTTGCGGCCGCTTAAAGGAAATTTTCAACGAATGTTGTAAAATACATTACGACTTTAAAATACACAACAGTATAGTTTGATGTCTCTATACTTAAAAGAGGTGAGACAAAATAGGTGTTACGAGTATGTGTTGGAACTAACGAACGCATCTGCGTCGTACATTTTGTAGACAATTAGCACGTTGAAATTACATTTAAATTATAGTGTGTGAATGACAAACGAAGGTATTTATTACATATGATATTTTTATGTAGCAGAACTACTTCGTACAAATCACTAGATAAATAATTACAATTAGTTACCGTGTTAGAAATGCTTATATTACTGCCTATGATGTATTTTGGTTTGAAACATATACTTATCTTCTGTAAGTGGCCATCTGTCTAAGTTGGCCACTTTTCAGTGACCAGTCAACAGAGATAAGTTTCACTTTATGCGATTGTTTGTTCGATACTACGAACTTCTCCAAACAATGCATGTTCCTGAAGTGTACTTGAAGGATTGAATGTCTACTAGAATAGTTGGTATATGTGAAAATCAGAAGAGGTAGATAACCTCTTTGTGTTCGTTAGTAGTTTAGTGTTAATATTTCTCAAATCTGTTGATTGACGAAATTAATTTGTCCACATTCTTATACATAACTATATACTTACTATGTTGGAATAGTATCACATTTCACACTCTATACTTATAGAGATGCTGGCATTTGTTAAAATAGAAGCCTCTCGGTTTCAATTCTCAGATTATAGTATTATACGATTATATTACGCATTATACGAGGCAGTGACATAATTCGTTGTTCTTAACTCTGATAGTATTAATTTAATTCAATTTGTATTTCGGTTATTTCACGTATTTTCATTTTTATTTTTTCTAGTGAATCGTGCCTGACAGAAACCGAAGCTTAATACAACAAACGATAGCGGAAGGATCGACAAAGGTTCAAGCAGTATGAGAGGATTTCATCCTAAAATAAGTTATTTCCGTACATAAAAAGTAAATAAGGAACTACGTTATAGCTTACTCTTCTTATAATTAGCTCTGAGAGAATTGACTATAGTATTGCTTCCAAAGTTCTAAGCCACATCGAATGTCTTTTAAAATGTACAGAAAATACAGAATAAAGTAAACGAAAAATGTGCACTGAAGAGAAGTCCTTTTGAAGCCCTAAGTGTATGAGAGGCTTGAATTAGACTGAATCTGACAACATATAATATTACAGTGTTAATATTATCTCATATTAAATAAAACTATTATTTGTTGAGATACAATCCATGGGAAATTGTATTATATTGTTTTCTGCAAAAGATTACTGAAGAGGAAGAAATATCGAATATCCATTAAGAAATTGTTTGATGCTGAAAAAATGTTCCAGGGACGATTAGCATAAGAAAAATAAATTGAATTAAACAATTTGTCTTAAAGAGAAACACCCACTATATGGAAAACCTTCTAAAGAAGAATATATAACAGCTAATAGTAAGGAGCAGAACGTTAAAGAGAAGGAATATTTTTCAAGAAAATCTTGAAATACTTTCCACTCTTGTGGCCAGAGTTTTAACCATGATATTTACAAATTTGACTTCTTTTTATTGAGGATTGACCATTTCATACGATCTTATTATACTCGTCGGAAACGTTAAGATATTAAGAATTATTGCATCCGTAAGTTAATATAGGGCCAACAAGATAAATGAAAAGTTACACCCTATTTTTGAAACATTATATATATATTCCATGAATTTTATGTTGTTTTATTATGTCAAACATATGTGACGTAGGCTGTTTATTACATCCTTGATAAAATCCCATACATATGATCAGTCGATTGAAAATTGCCTACAACGCTAGAATGGTTATAAAAATTAACCTAGTCTTTGTATAGCGACAGTGGTGAATGTGTCGAAATGATAGTTTCTGATACTGTATTTGCACCCAGAACAGGAACAGTATGCCTATTATTAAAAGTAAACGGCTACTCGCAGTTAGCGAACAGCAAAATGATTTGCTGAAACTTCGACGTCAAGGTTGATGAAAAGATGAATGAATTGAACGAGTTCTTCGATCAAAATATTCCAGATCGACAGCGAACGCCACGAGAAATGTTTATTCATCATTATTGCGTATCGTTCTCATAGACTGGTATTTATGCAGGACTGTGCTTTCTAAATATTGCCTCACTATTGGAAATTGGCTCTATATAGATGATTCCAGGATGTTCAGTATGCCATCCAAACGCAATCCAGATCTGACCCCATGTGATTACATTTTGTGGAGAGAGGCCAAAAGTTGTACAGTCCGCAGCAAAAAACCTTCAACATGAACATGTAAGTTTATTGTGAAACTACGCCTAACAGCGCAAGGAATCAACATAACGTTAAGTGGCACGAATCACGCCAGGCAAAACCTCAGCGTCCTCAACTGCACGCTTATTTTGGAGCAAAAGACTTCTTGTTTCACAATAAACGTGTATAGTTTAATGTGTTTCCATCATTGAAATATATTCTTTGTATGTATTTTCAGAGTGAAATGTATCATTCTTATGAAATACATACAAATGAGAATGTTCTTATATATTCATAAATATCATACTAATTTGTGGTGAGTCATCCATTCTAACCAGTACCAGTGTCCCAAAAATAGGTTTACTCTCGGCTTTAATCTCTCTATTAAAATCGGAAGTGGCAGAAACACGATTTCCTGTTTCAATATTGATCACTGCAAAGGAAGGACGGTAAGAGATAACGAGATTTTCCAAGAACAGATGCCATCTCCTCCCGTAACCCTTTGCTGAGACCAGAAGTGGTACAGATTTACAATTCCTGTTCTCAGTATTGATCCCCATAGAGGAAAAGGCTAGTAGATAGTGTGGAGTGGTGTTTTGACATGAAATTAATGCCAAGTTTAGGTTCAGTGCATGTATTCGAACCGAAGTAATAAGAATTCTGGTTTCAGTATTGATTCCCGTAGCGCAAAAACTATTAATAGCGAGAAATAATTCTTATGTTATGAATCTATTGCCCTAAGAATATGTTCAATCTCTGCTTTATAGTTTACTGAAACCGGAAGATGTAGAAACCTGTCGCTTCCGATTTTAATATTGAATTTACATAAAGCAAGTTCGATACTTTCTTTTTCTCGAAGAATAATACATGGTAAGGGTAGGAGTAAAAGTTAGCCTTCATTTTCCAATTATCGAAATTGTATGAGAAAGGGAGAAAGGTTAGGCAATGGTAAATAACCATTATTATTATTATTATTATTATTATTATTATTATTATTATTATTATTATTATTATTATTATTATTATTATTATTATTATTATTATTACTTATAATTTTCGGAAACAGTAAGTTCGTAGTTATTGATACAAAATTGGACAGGATGTTTTATTCTTTAATGACTGACTGATGACAGAGAACTTATTTTATTTACTTATTTTTAACTTTGCTGTCTTGTAACATTTGGATTTACATTCATTAATTAACTATGGTGGCACATTGGTGTGAGTCACCTGTTGCGAAGGGGATTCCCCGGTCGATGCGCGGTCTAGACTAAGCTTATTGATCGTCGCTTTCATCAGACAAGTAATCCGGGCTTGGTTTCCATTAAATTGTGTGGTCGACAATTATACAATCTTGCAGTCTCATTAATTAGCTTGAGTAAAGTTGAGCCGTAATTTTCGAGTGATCAATCTTTCGATCTCCACTTCATTAACGCTGCATGACAGCAGCCGTTAAAGCCGGGAGTTACGACGAGCGTTTACTGCTCATGAGGAAACAGTAGCGGCTGTTTTATGATAGAGCACTTTGACAGTTTCCGCACTTGATGGTAAAGACGCTTTTTTTTTTTTTTTTTGGTGGAATCCTCTTTTATGAGGTAGTAAGTGACTTGGTGTTATTAGTGATGTCAAAAGTTCAAACAACTACCACATTGGGCTATTCGCTAATTAATTTCAAATGATGTTACAAACTTTGCAGTAAAATTTTGTAGACATGTCTATTGTCAAAAAAAATCGTTTAACCTGGCTTTTATTTTTCTGGTAGTAGTTTACAATTTAATTACTGTTTTGTAGTGAACGCTATCCCAATTACTTGTGATCACATTCTGTACGTAATTGACTATGTATATCAGACAACACAAACTATGATTTAGATTGGCAGTAATACATGCTTGACTTTTTATGTGATTGCAATATCCTTTTATCTGTCGAATTTTATCTTTCGTACGAGGCTATGGATCCTTTAATCATCGTATAGTTATGAGTTACGTACACATCCAATGTGCATATGCAGAAATTTTTAGGGAAGGGATTAAAGGCAATTTGAGATGATACTAATTGAATGAGCATCAAGAATGAAACTGAAGTTCATGTGACGGAAATCTTTTGTATTTTTGTCAGGTTTTTGTTGAATATATATTCTTGAAAGTAAGAAAGAGAACTGGTCGCCTTTTGCTCTAAAAGCTAATTCAGTTTGAATCATGATAGGAATTACAACATGCTGTTATTATAGTCATGCATACTTTTCCAACATACGTAATACTTTACAGGTTTGTTGCAATGTAAAATGTCAGGTATCGAAAAAGTATTAAGCCTTTTGCGCACCAGGTGTCGTTATTGTCCGAAATATCAGGATATATATGTGTCATAGCGGGTCAGACCTAACGCCATGTGACAACTAACAGTTGAAGCTAGTAGATGTGCATTCAGTGTTGAAATCCTTATAATCAGACTGAAAGTATTGCACCGTGAAGATGAGTGAACTTTCAGCAAAATTGCGTTACATTTTACAATTACGTTTCTGTAAAGGTACAAATGCTGCGCAGGCCCGTGAAGAAATTTATGCTATTTATGAGTTAAGATACGTTATCGAAAACAATACCCAAATGATGACACAGTCGTTTTCGTTCTGAAAATGTCGATGTCCAAGTTGCTTCTCGTAGTTTACGACCAATCACAGCAAAACTGAATGATATTTTGGCAAACGTTAAGCAAGACCAACATGCAAGAAGTCATGACAGCGCCAATGACATAACATCCTGCGCCAAATAATGTTAAACCATTTAGAGAAAGCTGACTACAGAAAGAAACTCGACGTTTGGGTGTAATATTATTTGACTCAAAAGTATTTACTAGATCAATTTCTGTCTGCGAGTCTCTACTGAAACGTCACTATCTCGAGCCAATTCTGAAGCGGTTGATCATGAGACAAGGATAACCTACGTCAACAATGTGCGAAAAATTATTTATTTATACGTGTTTGTGGGCATTACTGGCAGCTACGGTCTTAAGCCCGTCACGTATGACGTCCCTCTGCGAACACGCTATCCGGGGAAGGAAGGAAGAAAGCGGCCTAGGGCTTGTATTTTAGGTACCACTCCGGCATTTGCCTGGTGTGAATGAGAAAAAACTAGGATAAATCTCGGACAGCCCGCACTGATTCCCAGGAAGGTTTTGTTGTGCGTTTGGTGGGATTGGAAGGGCATCGTAGCTCACGAGCTGCTGCTACCGGGTAGAACGATAGACTCAGACCTGTACTGTCGACAATTAGCACGAGAGTATCTAGGAATTCAAGGGAAACGAAAAGTGTGTCGTATACCACACTGACAGCGTCAAACCATATACATTTTCAACGATCTATCAGAAATTTAGAGTATTTATAAACTGCACGGGGGAAACAGTATAAGTCAAAGAACATAGATTTTCAGGAGGTGATTTTTTTTATTTTACCAATCATAAGTATGGATCACTTATACTAACAGTACCAAGACGCGATTATCCATCTCTCGTTCAGAATTAACTTATACCAAGTTAAGCGGAGGTGGAGATGACACATAGATCTCCAATTTTGACTTATCTAATTTTGGCCAATTTCTGACATACGGTTTATCATGCAAAGTCTGGATTTTGGCTAAGAGGTTTTAATGCGTTCACCATATAGTCCGGACCTTATACCGTCAGACTATCACTTGTTTGGGTCTCTGTAGAACTCTCTGAATGGTATTAAGTTGGTTTGAAAAGAGTCCTATAAGAACCACGTTTCCTGTGAAAACAATTTTATGACCATAAACCGCACAAATTCTATAGCAACGGGATTATTTTCATATGGGGGTCGACGGGATTTGGTTGCCAGACAAATGGCAGAAGATGTTACATATGTGGTTTTGTAATGTTATTTTCAAATCACAGCGAATGTATTCTGAATTTTGACATCCAGAGGCTCAATACTTTTTATACAATCTTATGGTATACCTTTTTAAAAACTTAAAAATTTGACGTTCATTTTAGCAACGTTGTCTGAACTGAAAATTAATCGTCTTAAGTATAACTGTACACTTAATAATCATACTCACAAAATCAGGAAATATAAGTGATTTAAAAATGAAATTGTTGTTTAACGGTTCACGAATATCCTCTGTAGATTAATGGAGACTAATATATGTAACTGATAGAAATTGTGTTATGAATATAGTTATGGGGAAGTGGAGAACCTCGAGAAAATCTACGTGCACAATATTGTCGTCACAAGCTTTTATTATATGGAGTTGAATCAAAGACTGCGATGAGATGTAAGCACTCTACCTACTACCTACAATTCCCTCCAAAATTTGTATAAATGTTTTTATTGCATAGTGTATGTAAAAGATAACATCGAAAATAGTAGAATTACGATTCTTCTTCTACTTCTTCAATAATTTGGCTTGACTCATAGTATGTTCATTTTACAGTTTCAGAAATAATCAAAAAATTAATTTTGATAGTTTTAAGGCATAAAAGACTAAACTGAAGTAACCTATCACAATTAGCATAAGCTCTCCAAGTATCTGGTGCCCAAGTCAGGTAAACATTGATTCTACTAATTCCTTGGGCAATGCCAAGTAAATATTCTTCGATACTGAGTAACTGAGTGAAAGGTTTTGTAGTAAATCAGATTTGATGTCGTCTCAGATGTGAATACGTGAAGAGACCACCCAATTCCAAAGGTTATTTCATAGCCAAGACACATGGATAAATTACTGAGTGGATATGTACCACTCCTTAAAAGGGCGATTGGGAACTGATATTTTGATTCACAGAAATGCTAGTGCTACTATTTGAATTCTTATTTCGAATCTCTTTTATTTATCAAGATTTTAGTTTCCAAGATTAGACGCTCTAGCTGACGCTTTCCCATCTTATTTTAGATTCAAACGACAAATTTGAATAATTTCTTAACAAAACGAGGCTAAATGAAAACCATGTATACCCTATGTCTGTAAATTAAAATAAACCGTTACCATGGTTAGTCGTAAGTTCGTTCGTTTTTGAACCTATCCGAATGTATTATATTGTGACCGGGACATAGTGTAACATGGAGCGCATGTCAATCATGATGTACACAGCGTTACATTCTTCGTTTCCGCATCACATTCTTTCCGGTGGAAAGGTACTGAATGCTTAACGGTAGTTCAGATTCCACCTTAAAAACTAGGACCCATACCGCGTCTCATATAGTTTCGGTGCTGACAAAGGACGCTAAACTTCATGAAAAATACAATAGTTCAGCACGAAATAGTTCCCATTATCATGTCATTTATATGGATGAAGCTACTGACAAGAAGGTAGGTCTATAGAACTGGAATTTGAAAAAGTTTTCGCGCGTTAAATGTCGTGAAATTCTATAAGTAACCCGTAGAGCAGAAGCGCTATTACTCATTACTTTAGCGATAAGCAGGAACCTATTTTTAATTTCATTGTCATAACCGTTTCTACTATCTATCTCTGTGAAGCACGCTAGGGATCATTATGACACGAAGTTAATGATAGGAAAGTTATATATCATAAACGTAAAATGTAGAATTTTCATACATTACTAGCTAAACGTGCGCTGTCTATTCACCGCATCATTTTGATATAACCATGAATCTCCTTTTCATTTCCTTGCTATATCTGTGCATATCTGTTTACACACATAAGTGAAGGACAGGACAACTCACAAAAGGAGTGAATTGCTATAGACAAACATACAAACGTAGCTTTTAATGTATAGATGTTGGGTTGAGTTTGTGACAATCTTGGAGAAGTGACAGATGATGTCAAGTGGATTTTTTCCCCTTATAAATCCATATCAGTCCGAGTACGTCTCATTGCGGCTCTTGAGGCCGTTGAAGTTGTCAGCATGCAATAGGTTTTGCCATTCAGATTTATGGAAACTGCCTGCAATATCCGTCAACCCGCTGTACGTATCTCCTCTACTGGTTGCCTAACACAAGGGTTTGGACCTTAACTTCACCCTAGCGACAATGTTAATCTTATGAGCTCAAAATGACCCATAAAATGTTGATTAGAGCAATAACGGCATTTTTTAAAATTTTGAATGAGAACTGGTAGGTCTATACAAAGTTTGAAATAGACCAGTAAAAATAGCACGTTTGTAGAGCGTATGGTTTCCCAGATTTCATTGTAAAAAGGAATTGGCCACAAACCTATAAACTTTTCTTGACTACAAACGTATAAACCTAGCATTTTAATATGTAGATAAATATAGAAACACTAAACATATCTGTTTAAAAAAGTTTAATATGAAAACGTAAAAATATAACTATAGTATTACTGTATTTGAAGTAGCAGCACAGAGGTGATGAATATTTGTGTTCCTGATAGGTAATAAATTTCTGCCATGAATATACAAACAATATAGTTGATGTGTAATATCAGGCAACTAAATATGCATTTGCTGTCCTGTCTTCAAAACTAGACAGATATTTGAGTTTCCTACTGTTCAATATCACTATGATAGAACAAACTTAAAAAGAACAATTCTGTCTACAAATATTAATATTCACGGAATCGAAATCTTCAAAGTTAACTAGGAATGTACTAATTGAGTCAGTTTGCGACGAAATAACTAAAAGTACAAGTACTTATCAATTTCATGGAAACATCTGAACAAATGCAACTTACCAGTTCCATCATCGACTAAGAGGAAATAGGAAGATGATAAATGCGGAAAAATATTTAGAAGACTTACTTCTCTAACATAAGACATCTTTTGATGATCAACATGATATCAAACGCCTTGTTACAGGATGTTAGCTGTGAAAAATCATTAAATGAATTTTTTATAACAACATGAAAGGCAACACGCAAAATCGAAAGATGTGTTTCTACTAATACTAAAAAAAATAATTTATACACTCACGATGATGTAATAAAGATGTGAGTGGTAACATTTGGCTTTGAACCTGCTTCACGGAAGATTGCTGATGATACGGAAGTTTCACGAACGTTGATGGATATACCGAAAGTTACATGCAAATGTATCTATAGCTTGTATGTATTCATTGTATTCAAAATCAATGCTGTATATTATCATGTAATACTGACTGTGAGTGCAATAAAAATCTTAATCGAATGATGATGTAATTATTTGAAATAATGAAATGAGGATAAAATTTCGTATTTTTTGTGGATAAATACAAAATTTTATCTTCAAATAATTAATTTAAAATAGGTTTTACTAATCAAGAAACAAATGATGTCTTGCGATCGGATTGTACTCATGAAGCCAACCTTACCTCTCTTTGCAGATTCCCTTGACGATGTATGGAGACAAGGTTGGTTTTGGTGCTCCCAGCTTTGCCATGCCTGCTGCTCCATCTTCAACTGCCTCAGCAAGAAAAAAATTGGCAGCCTGGGCTAAAGCTCAGGAACGCTTCAGAGCACAGTAATCCAAGAAGCTCGATATCCATATGTTAGTCTGTTGATAGAGTGCCAACGCTACGGCGTCAATATGTCCTCTGTAGTTTGAAGGACATAAATGTGGCAAATTCTCAGAGAACTTGGAATTACCTTCATTGACTAAGGAGTTTTGATGTGATAGAAAATGCATTTCCGTCAGTTAACGAGCGAAATAAACGTTATATTCACACAATGTAGACAATTTAAATATAAGAGTGCCAGTGATAAAGTGATGCACCTTGTCTATAACAGGATTCAAATAAAAGTAAAATTAGATTAATCCTCAATTTATTAAGATATGTATAAATTTCTCAAGGTTATTTTTCTTGTGTGTGTGTGTGTGTGTGTGTGTTTATAATACCAATGGGGAAGTAGGTGTTAGGGACACACGAAATCGTAATTGTTGTTAGGTAGCATGAATGACAAATAGAGAGAGATCTGAAATGAGATGAACTTATTTCCAGTGTTCTAATAATCTACATTAATAAAAAGACAAAATGCATTAAAACTTAAGCAGGTAAGTCTTTTCGGTAGTATGAATTTACGACTGTACAGGAATAAATTTAATTTTAGCCACTTGCAAAGCTTACTTTCTTCTGCTCATAGGACTGGATCTCTAAGTGTAATAACTTATGTTTATCATTTTGCTGCACAAGGTGTTTCAAAATTCTGCTTTTTTTTAAAAAAAAAAAGAAAGAAAGAAAGCTACTATACTAAGAAAGAAAGAAAGCTATACTAACACTGAATGAAGTATTCACAGCATTTAAACATCGTTGTTGAGGAATTTAATATAATTTGAAGGAGATATAGTTGTTTCTATGACATCACAGAAATAGAAACATGGAAAGCAACTTATATTTCCTGTTAGGAACTACCAAACCATCCACTTCCAGCGATACACACTGTTCAACTGCGTAATAAAACACAATTGCAGTCAGAAAAAAAATATGAAGATTATAACGAACTATACAATATTAAAGCATCTGTTCGCAGGTATTTTGATTCACTGGTAAGATGTACCATTTTTTTTAATTAGTGCTGTAGTATAACAGAATTTTCGAATTAGAGTTCTTATGTACACTCATGTCCAAAATTATTGTCGCATGTCTATAAATATGTTTTTGTACGAATATAATTGTATAACGAATTCGCCCGGTATTTCTTACAATGTTAGTATCTGTACAATCGGCAAAGACTTGTATGTGGCAAATTTCATGTCAAAAGAGCAGCAAATAAGAACAGTAAAACGATTGGCCATTTAGCAACATTTTGTTTTACTCATTCTAATTTTCGTATTTATAATTCTCTTCCTATGAAATTTACCACAAATATACATTTTCCGATTATGCACATAGTATCAGTATTTAAAGTACCCTGCAAAATCATTATCAAATTATATTCTTACAAGAACACAGTTATAGATATGCGACAATCATCTTACGCATGAGTGTACGTGCTTCAAGAACCTAAGATGAGCTGTAAAATTGTCTTGAACCATATGTGCACAGTCAAAAGACTTGGAAATGGGCGATATGATGTTTAGAAGAAAAGTATGAAGACTGTAAATTGTGCTAAAACGAAGTACAGTTCGAGGATAAACAGTAATAAAGAATTAAATTATTATTGTCAGAATATTGAATAATTTTAAAAATGATTCCTTACTTACTATGACAGAAATAAACATTGTTGGCTTAAAAAGAAAGACAAATCAAACTAACTGTAAACATTATCACTATTCAAAACTGTTTTCCTCATGTAGACTTTTTTTTTTAAATCCGGAAATATAATAGTGTCGCAAAATAACTGCTTTCGGGTTAAGGTGGAGTAGTGCAATACACTAAGCCCTTCACTGTGCATGTGATCTGCCTCTCTGCAGAAAATATCCTTTGTATATTCATGTTTGGAATTGTTTCACGCAACATGGCTTTGGTTGTTGATAAATTGGTACATGTTTCCATCTAATCTGAATATTGTAACAATTACTAAAATCCTTAGATGACATTATTGAAATTTTGAGGAAAGTTTTTTTTTTTTAATCCTGGGTTGATTAGGACCCCAAACATAACTGGCGCTTCCGTACTCATGTCAGTAAACATCAATAACGGTTTTCAAACTTCGGATTAGGCTCTACTGTATAAGACACTAATCTAGCAGATTATGTTTGGTGGCCACGAAGAGAAAACTTCAAGGAAGATGTATGAAGCACATTTTGGTGAGACGTGGGTGTTGTTATGCATGTTGTACTGAAATATCTTGGTAGAAGCACCTGCGGATGGTGCAAGCTATAATAATTACACTAATAATTACACTAAACAGATTCGTAATAGGTATAAATAAGTTAAAAACCTACAGAGCCGTACTAACATATCTACTCATTAACTCATCCGAGTAAGACGCGAAATGTAAATTTCATGATATCGTATAAGCAACATTATGTCTGGAAACACCGTAATACTAAATTTAAACTGCACCAAGGACTGTAAAAATTACTATCATCAATAAACCTTATCCGTATATTCGTTTATTCTTACGATAAACTCACAAAGTACTGCTACAGTTTTGTTTGTTTGTTTGTTTGTTTTTGTTTCATGTAAAATACAATTCCAGTAGTTTCATTATTATAATTATGACCAATATTCCTTCAGCAAGAATAGATAAAATGTAAATAACAAAACAATAAACCATAGCAATATTACAATTCACATGTTAAATCTAAAACTGGCCACCTGTGGTACTGTGAAAGTCTCTCACATCAACAGTGATTCATGTTTAATTTCCAACATCTGTTTCTTTCTCCAATCCGTTGTCTTTTAAGTATTCGACGGCACTTCTTAACATTCTGAAGCTTCTTGAACTTCTGCCTTTAAATGTTTATTGCAATCAGACATCTGCCATCTTATTTTCAACCTCCACTTCTTAAGTTTGAATTTTGTATATTCCTTTTAAAAAATTCTCCTAAAATCGTCAAGTTTCTTTTGTTCAATTCTTCAGTCAACTTTTTAACCCGTCTATCCAATTCTACTGTTAGCTTCTCAGTTTACTCGTGTTTTTCAGGTGTTTTCAAACTCAAAATTTTATTATCTTTTCTCAATACTTATTCCATTAACTATTCATCTTCTTCACCATCTACTGTACACTGTTTGATATTAAAAATGCAGTACCAAGGAAGGCAAGAGGTAGCAGCACCAAGTGTGGTAGGCATATAGCTTACGATACAAGTGTGAAATACGATATACGAAACGCTATTTTTATTACCGCTTTGCGTGATGTATCACAGCTAGTGCTCTCAAACGGGTCGGGTCGGGTCAGATCAACTCGGGTCGGGTTGTGTCAGTCGGGTCAGCTCGAGTCGGGTTACGGGTCGGGTCAACTCGGATCGGGTTGTCGGGTCAGCTCGGGTCGGGTTATTCCGGTCAGCTCGGGTCGGGTCAGTTCACTTTGGTCAACTGAGTTTAGATTGAGCTTAAACTCGGCTGGAGTCGAAAGCTGCTGTTTTTCACTAGCTGCCTAATAGCAATTTTCAATTGATTTTATAGAAGCCATAAATCTATTTTGAACACTTGCAGCTAGTGTTTTTATGGTAAATGCTTATTTTTGTGCTTGTGTGTACTTTAATTTTTAAATGTGGAAGATTGATTTTACCAATCGACTGTAATATTAATATCTACGCCAACCATTGAGTCTGGATTTAGAACAAAACTAGAAGTTGTTTAAGCAAGGCCAAAAGAAAGATTGGATATGGACGACCAAGCCCAAGCAGGGCCGCGGTGGCTCAGTGGTAGAGAAATCATCTCTGGTGCATGGTGTCCATGGTTCGATCTCAACTTGTGCTAAGTGGGCTTTGTGGTGGAGAAACGCCGTGTAGTGGGTTTTCTCGAGGTTCTCCTGTTTCCTCCCACTGTCTTCATTCCACCATTGCATTCATTTCTCATGGTCACCATATCCCTTAGCCTCGGTGCAGAATCGAGGGACCTTAAACTGAATATTTCATTTTATGTCACCAAGCCCAAGAACATCGATACAAGAATAAGATAAAGATTGGATATGCAAGACGAAGTGGATAGTAATCGTGCTCTTGGCCTTGTTTTGGTGATCACGAAGTAGCGATGAGCATATTTTCTTGCTTTCCGTATAGTATGAAAGACCATAATCAAAATCACACTTGGTCTTCATTTGTACCGATGAGGCGAGCATTCTTGGCTCTTGTATAGCATGAAAGACCACCAAGACTACGAAATGCAGGACCAAGACTTGACTGTGCAAGACAAAGAATAAGACGCAGTATTGATGACCAAGACCCAGGGTGCGAATTGTGTGAATTTCATTTCTTGAGCTGAAAGTGATGAAATAAAATTAGTACTTTATAATTAATTATCATACTGTATTTTTAAATTTTAAATTACAAAATTCATATTATGTATCTTCTTACTTGCAACTATATATACTGTATAATACGTTTTAATTACCGAGAAAGAAAAATCAAAGTGGCGCGGGTCCCGGAATCATAAGAACCTATTTTGGAATGAAAGTTGAAGGATTGGAAAAATCACAGGTGTTCTCCCGTTTCCTCAACCCTTATCATTGTAGTTAAACGATTTCCTTTTGTCTCCGCCAAGAGACTCTTGCTACTGCCTTCCGAGAAGATCCCCTGCCGTCCGAGCAGGTGAGAACACTGACCTTGAATAAAAATGTCGTCAGATAGAACTAAAGCAAGAAAAAAATAAATTTCTCCCACGTCGGACACTGGTATCAGTTATAAAAAAAATAACCAAACTTCAAAAGTGCCAAATATTCATTAAGATGCATATCCAAATCCTCCGCTTGATCTAGCTAGTGGTTAACGTGTAAGACTTCGGTACACGTGGACCGGGTTTAATTCCCAATGGGAGTGCATTTTGGCGTTCACCCAGTATCGTGACCATAGTGCTCTCAAACGGGTCGGGTTACAGATCGGGTCGAGTCGGGTTAGCTCGGGTCCGTCGGGTCAGCTCGGGTCGGGTCGGTATTCAACCCGACCCGTTGAGAGCACTAGTCACAGCGCCGTGAAACCTAGTAGAATGTCCAGAGGTTAGTTGTACGTGGTCCACCATGAGCGTTCAGAACTGCTGCGACACGAGTTTAAAGGTCAAGACCTTAGATGTCCTTGAGGGATATGGTGAGCCATGCGTCTGCGATATATTGCCGGCGCTTATCAGCTGTGGCTGGGGGAGGTAGGCTATCTATTGTGTAAGACACTGCACAATCACGTACTTGACGTTCACTCATCGAGAGATAAGGCGAATGCTTCGATCAAGGAAGCAGTGGAAGATCATATGGATTCAGAAATTGTAAGACGTTATGTGCAACACGCGGTCGCGCATTATCGCATTGGTAAGTGGCTCCATACAGGACCAGCTGAAAAGAATAATAACCGGATCCAACAACAGATGGATGTACTCATGGCTGGTCAGAGACTCGTAGTGCATAGTTAGGCTCGAGCAGACACGAAATCCAATGACATCTGATACAATAACGCCGGGTGTGACGATGCAAAATGCAGAAGCCACCTAACCTTTTGTGTGCTGCAGAGAGAAGCGAGATTCCTCCGAGAAAAAACGTCGTGCCAGTTGCCTTTTCATGCATAAGGGTCGCGGTACCATTGAAGCCACACACACTTATGCTGTGCACTTAAAGGAAGCTGTAGCGATGGGCGCCATGTAGATATACCCTAAGCCGCCAGCCCGAATTATTCGTAGAAACTCTGGTTTGCTGCTCAACAATCCCAAATCATTGTACCAGTGTTTATACGATCCATCATTCCTTTGCGTACAAGTGCGTCTTGTCTATCCTTGGTATTGAACGTTGGTTATGCACGTCTTTGTTGGTAATGCATGTCTTTGTGTATTGTCTTCCTGAAGTCATTGATTTCATATTCACATCGCTATTGCTCCATTTCGTCCAACATGGGCATCAAAGTTGCGAAAGGATAATCTGCAGTCGCGATATGTTAGGTTGATGCATTTGAAATGTCCGATTTTATGTTTAGAGCGATACCACTTTCTATAATCCATCTAATATATGGACCGAGGTCAGGTGTACGACGTAACAAACTCGGTATAATTTCAGAATAAAGACTGGGGCGACTGTAAAAGTGTACCATAAGGAACACAATGATTGTGAGTTATTTCCCTTTACCGGCACGAAACAGGAACATTCTGCACATCTACGTGCAAAAATAATCAGCAATATGTTTGGGCTAAAATTGGTAATTGAATGCATCATTATGCCTTTGGTTCGTGAAATGTTGTGCCGGTGACACACTGTTGGAAACCGAGTCACGCACACCCTGACCAACAGCACGTTCTAATGAGTTCTTCAGGAATACCATGGAAGCAGATCGCTAGAAAAGTTGCACGGAATTGCAGACAAGTTAGACATAAGGTAACTATCGTTAGGTGGCTCTGTGTAATAGGTAAGGTAAAAAAAAAAGTTGAACATAACAGGTTCCACATGAGTTGACACCAACCAAGAAGGACCGAAATTAAATTTGTGCCGTTATCTGAGTAAGTAGAGTAACCGTTAAGATTTCCTGCGTTTGATTGTCAGTTCTGATATATAAAATCTGCTATGACAATCGCAAACGAGCAGGACAGTGTTTGGAGAGTGATCAACATCTATGACAGATCCCAAAACCACTCCTTCATTTGTAGAAAGTGTTATTGCTGGTGTGAAGGTCAATGATGGAAATGTTCCATCATTTCTTCCGTCAAGGCGAAGATATTACTGGAGATCGTTACAACAATGAACTCAATGAATGTATGGGAAACTTGCAGACAAGCATTCAACAATGGTCAACTGACAGTGTTCTCATGTGAACACGTCAATCAACACCCACATGTTGCTCAAAGGACAGTGGAGACTCCCGATTGTGCTGTAGTATAAAACTCTTCTTGATTCGTCATATTCTTCTGATGTCTTTTTTCAGTGACTGCCACCTTTGCCCCCATCTTGATAATTTCTTAGCAGGTAAAATTTCACTGATGAGCAGGTGGTTTAACGTCATCAGAAAAGTTGTTGAGGACTTCTTCCCATCTCGAACTCCACTTTTTGCGCCATGGAATCCAATTGTTAAGCGATGACAAAAGTGTGTGACTGCCGCAAGAGACTACTCTGAGTAACCAGCTATTATAGTTTTCAGTTTTTTTGGCTCTCGACATTTTAATTACAACAATCCAATACTACAATGATTCCGCGATGAAATCCGGAAACATAATAAAATTTCTGTTGCATTCGACAACGAGAATAACCCGTCAGGCCAACTACCAGTACTGTTATTCGGTTAACGAAACGTGGCGTCTGATAGATAACTGCAGTTGGTGGAAACAAAGTGGAAGGGAGAGAGAGTTGTTCTCCATCACTGCAATATTATTTCACGCTGTTCTAGGCAAGCAAGGTCACTGACTACGCTGTTCCCAGTAGTTAAATATTGAATTTCAGTCAAATATTCCAAGGATTATTGTTTTTATTTGGAAACCATATGTTCATATTATTATGAATATAGAATTATGACTCCTTAGATATGCTAAGTAGCCAAGGCCCTAACCGTACGGAAATACCACTTGTCGTGAGATCAACGAAATCAAGCATTTCGGATCTGGGTCAGAGGAAAAGTGGGTGACCTTTTGTACTCACCAGATGGTGTTGACATTGCGGCATCCACATGTGGAGCTATTTAAAAGGTCCGGTCTAGAAAGCCATCATTAACGGCGGGGGAAGTAGATGCGCTGACAACACATTATCGTAAAGGCAAGAGATGAGTATCACAAGCCAGCTGGTAGGCCCTACCCGCTTAAGGGCTGTTGCGCGAGAAATTTAGACATTCCAGATTTGTTGGCAAAGCTGGTGCTCTTATTGTTGTCGAGCCTTTGCAACATACAGCATGGACTTCCCAAACGCCACCTCTCATCACGCCAAGTTCGCCGTGTAAATAACCTCTCGAAGGCATACAAACAGGGATGAGACTATATTATCTTCCTACAATTGCAACAAACTGTTGCAAAGGAAACTATTATGTCACGCAATAGTCCATATCAGTGATCATCATATCGATCATGATCGATGCTGGAATGTCTTAAAGAAATCAAAAGCTTTAATTTGTTCGAATAGAAACGGATTAGCCTCTGTGTGTGTAGGCGTCGTAGTTTTATCCAGCACAACAATAACATATCTTTCCATAAGCTGAGTAGAATTCGGGTAACTCAAGACTTCGCTTCCAACGACTTTTACATCTATTGATAGCCTTTGATCTATGTAACGTGTTTCTTGTAATATGTGTAATTGAGTTGCGTCTGCAGACTACATTTTTCTTATGATTCACTGAGGTCTATAGCTGACGAACAAAGCTTCCTAGCATATGTATTGTGCCAGCAAGCAAAATTTGATTGTTAATTATATTATGATGCGCATCCAGCTTAGGATCAGATCATTTGTTTGGAGCGCCACGGGTTGAGCAGTTAAAAATTCGCAGAATCGTAATAGTTTGATTATTATTATTATTCATCCTAGGAAGACAATAGACAGAAACTCGATGTAATATGTTGGTCTTAAACCATAAATTCTAGTTTCATTTTATCATTAAGCTAAACTAAATCACAAATAACTTCTAATATTTCATTTCTCGCCGAAATATGACTTTAGTAGTTTCACTTTATAAACTGACCCAATCCCAAACATTTAGTTGTAGCAATCGTAGCGAGCGTCTACTTTTTTTTACTCAACCGGCACTTCTGTGTATCATTCCATGGTAACTCTGCGATTCAGACTAACCCAATTTTGGTGAAACGATATGTGCCTTCCTCTAACCTTCCGACAAAACTGTTGTTTGGTGCTCCAATCCGTTAAGAATAAGGGAGTAAAAGGGTAAAAATCTCTCTATATTGAAAGTTTGCATATTTACATGTAGATCAATTTTCCGAGATAAACCATATAAAAATTGTTGGATTTTGATGTTAGGGTATTCCGAAAATTCCCGTCGATTGCGGTTGAAATCGGTCATGGATAAACTGGTAAAAGGGAGTAAGGCCACTAAATTTCTAAGTTTCTTTATGTAAATAATATGAGGAGAAAACCACTTTCATCAAATGATTGATTTTGATACAAATAGCGTATATTTTCTTTGAGGCTTCCAATCATTGTCAGCGCACAGGGTTAAAGTTTGTCCAGGATAAAAGCTATCTGTTTCATATTAGCTTTTCTTCAGTAATTCAAATTGGAATTAACACAAAGCATGTAAGCAAAGCACAATTAAAATATCGATGTGTAATAATTTCGCCAACTATAAAGGTAACTAAGAAAGTTCTGTCACTTTTTACCCACCAACTTCGAACATCGATATGTCGCCTAAGACGTATTTGGAAGATCAAAAATAATCCCCATCAGCATTGACGACCTTCTGCCAACGTTCTGGAAGACCATGGATTCCATCACGTTAGAAGTTGGTGGGTCGTGAAGCGAAGACGGTATCAAATGCATTT